>NC_066396.1:69767718-70081468 GCF_013377495.2 Cygnus atratus
TATTGAGCAGCTCAGCACCATTCTATTCCTGTTTCAAGAACGAAGCCCGACTAGTTTTGCTGGTGAGTATTTCTACTTGTAATTCATGTGATAACATCAGATATTTTGGAGGCTGATTTTCTTTGGACTGCAAACAATGGAATCATTGTTCCTGTTGTGCCACAACCCATTTCTACTTTTCAGTCTGCTTTCAAGACTTGATTTGTGTGACTCTATATGATCATGAAAAAATAATAATTGTTTATGTGCACTTAGTATTCATATTTTGGAAGATTCAACCAGAATCTGGGGGCAAAAGATAGCCTATTCCTTTACTTCAAAGCTGTCTTGCAATTTCATTGTCTCTTTATTACTAGCTAAATCTCCTCTTTGCTTACTGATATTGCTCTATTGCACTCTTTTAAGTTATTGTCATTTACAGTCTAACATACTGCTTAAAAATCAGTAGGGTTCTTTATTAAAGGCAGCATAACACAACTACTTTAACCATAAAACTCCTTATTGTGCCTACTAAGCAGTTGAGAAGGGGCAGAAGGTAAATTTACTGATCATGGAGGAATTTCTTAGAGGAAGAAAAGCACGTGCAACCTTTGCTTCAAGATGAATTTAACATGCTGGCTAGAGTAGAAAAGAGAAGAATTTGGGAGGAGTGGTGATTTAATTTAAAATGTGGAGAAACAGTAACAGGAGATAAGAAGACTGGTATCAAGAATATCTTGTAGAGAAGCCTGTAATGCAGAAGCAACTCTGTAAATGGTACTTAAGATAACTAGCCTGGAGGATGGAGAGCTTGACTTCTCAAAGGCTGTTGATGAGCTGAGACTTGGGTACAATAGATGTTTATGAAACACCCTGGACTGACAGAGATTAGTGGGTACTATTTACCAGAGGAACATGCAAAAAGATCATTTCACTTAAATCTTGCTAAATGGCTTCCTTGCTGCATCACTCAGCATTATCTGTTGAAAAATGTACCCAGAGCTGAGATTAGATTCAAGAAATAGGAAAGGTGTGTGAAAGTTTCTTTTCATTTACCTTTTTTTTTTTTTTTTTCCCCAAACACATCAAATGCAACCTGTTCAAGGCTTTCAGAGCTCAGCTGCTATATAAATACCATAATAAATGTTCACATTATTTCTTCTTCTCCTAAGAACTATTCAGAACTGAAAGCTACCTCCATGTTAAATGCTATTTAAAAAAAAAAAAAAGTTTCTGACCTTTGCTGCAATGTTCACTGTTTGAAAGACTCTGATATTGATTATAAAGAAAATGAAAATCCTTGGCCTTACCGCAGAAGCAGTTTTTGCAGACTGGACAATCATATATGCACCTATAAGCACAGGTGCTTCTGGACCTTGTCCTTACCAACAAGGATGGGCTTGTTAGGGATGTGAAGGTTGAGAGCAGCTTGGGATGCAGTGACCATGAGATGGTGGAGTTCAAGATGGAACTTGGTGGAAGGAATAAGGCAAAAAGCAGGATTGCTACCCTGGACTTTCGGAGAGCCAATTTTGACCTCTTCTGAGGCCTGCTTGGGGGTATCTCATGGGCTAGATTACTAGAAGGCAAGGGTGCTTGTGAGAGCTGGGCAACATTTAAACAGCACTTCTTCCAAGCTTAGGATCGATGCATCCCTAAGAGTAGGAAATCGGGGATCGGGGGGCAGGAAACCTGCGTGGATGAGCAAGGAGATCATCGACAAGATCAAAAGGAAGAGGAAGGTCTATGAAATGTAGAAAAAGCACCTGTCCTCCTCGGAGGAATATAGGAATGTTGTCAGGGCCTGCAGGGACGCGACGAGGAAGGCTAAAGACCACCTAGAGGTGAAGGATAATAAGAAGGGTTTTTTAAAGTATGTAAACAGTAAAAGGAAGACTAGGGATAATGTGGGTCCCTTACTAAACGAGGGGGGTGTCCTGGTAACGGGAGACGCTGAGAAGGTGGAGATACTGAATGCTTTATTTGCTTCAGTCTTTGCTTCAAGGACTCCCCCCTGGGACTCCTGGACCCTGCAGGGAGGAGAAAGGGTCTGGGAAATGGCGAGCTTCCCCCTGGTTGACGAGGGAGTGGTTTGGGAGCATCTGAGTGGGATCCATGGGTCCCAACAGGATGCATCCACATGTGCTAAGGGAGTTGGCAGAAGTGACCGCCGAACCACTCTATCATCTTTGAAAGGTCCTGGAGAACAGGAGAGGTGCATGAAGACTGGATGATAGCCAATGTCACTCCGGTCTTCAAGAAGGGCAAGAAAGAGGATCCGGGAAACTACAGGCCAGCCAGTCTCACCTCTGTCTCTGGAAAGGTGTTGGAACCGCTTGTCGTGGATGCCATCTCCAAGCAATTGGAAGAGAAGAGGGTTATGAGGAGTAGTCAGCATGGGTTCACCAAGGGGAAATCGTGCTCGACCAACCTCGTTGCCTTCTATGATGACATCACCAGCTGAGTAGATGCGGGGAGAGCAGTGGATGTCATCTTGACTTTAGGAAGGCTTTTGATACTGTCTCCCATGACATCCTGCTAGCAAAGCTGAGAAAGTGTGGGATAGACGAGTGGACAGTAAGGGGGGTTGACAACTGGCTGACTGGCCGAGCTCAGAGGGTGGTGGTCGGTGGTGCAGAACTAAGAATGTACTGGAAATGTGGTCTTTATATTCTGAAGGCTGTTATCTTCATTGAAGTTCCAAACTTCCAACTTTTTTTTTTTTTTTTAAATCTTGTCTGTTAGTGGTTGCAAAAACAAGAATATCTTTCAATTTATAAAGGCATGCACATGCACATAAAAAACAGATTTAAACAGTACGTATCAAAATACTTTTTTGCTCAAATTACAGGAGGAATACGGGGGAAGTAGGACAGTAAAAGGTAGTTCTTGTAAATTTAAGATTAAATTCTATTACATAGACCTTTTTTTAGAAGTGGTTTTTATTTATTTATTTATTTTTATTTATTTTTATTTTATTTTATTTTATCTTATATTATTTTATTTTATTTTATTTTATTTATTTTATTTTAGTTTAGTTTAGTTTAGTTTAGTTTTCCAGAAGAAATAAACAAATATACCTTTGGCCTGAAAATGCTGCAAAATCTGACATGCACTATCTAGATCAGACCCCTTTTATACTAGCACCATAGAAAACAGCCATTGTTGATAGTGCTGGTCTTCTTGATTTATTTATTCAAAAAACATAGTTCAATAATTTTAATCTGCATTATCAGATCAGATCCCATACTATCTGTCAGTAGTATGGGATAGAAAAGATGTGAGAATTTTTTTAAAAAAAAATCCTCCTACCCACTGGATATGTATATGTCTATGCATTTTCTAAGACATTTAAATTTGTTGTTCAGCTGTTTGCTTAAAGTTCTAATTTTAATGGGAAAGTGATAAAAAACATTTATATAAAGCTCTGTGTTTTGTTGATATTGTCATTGCCCAGGTGCTGTGAGAGTTGCCTCGTGTCTGCTTTTGCTTTCCAGTGAAAAGATATTTTTTTCCTACATTTAATTTGTTATTCTTTATATTTTTATTTTTAAATATACAGATTAAAACAGAAATTCTTTCTTTTATCTGCTTCCATTGTTGAAACTTCCTTCTTAATGTGTGCGATGTAAGGCTCCTAAAGCAGATACTCTTTGTATTTCTGATTGCTAGAAGATAAAGAAGAATATGAAGGAGACTGTTAGGGGAACCAATATGGGGCTGAGAACATGATCATGAGAAGTATCAGGCATAGAGAAGCAGACTTATGAGGCAGTGAAATTGCTTTAAAGCAAAGGGAAGTCACAGTATGCTTGAGAAGTGGATAGCTGTCAAGATCTCTCCATATGGGAGGTTCTTCTGCAATCCTCATGCTTAAGTTAATGCAATACTAACTAATTTTATTTGATTAAAATTCTAGGAAAGGAGCTGTTCAACTGCTTTTTGTAAAGCATTTCGCAAGAAAATGTTATGTCTAACTGAAGCAGGCACCATCTGTTGTGATTGGAGGTTGTCACTTCTCATGTGACTATGAGGAAGACCTTGAAAGTGTTTGGTCAGACCACATCACTTGGAGATGAAGCTTTTCTAACTTGAACAACAGCTAAATCAATGGAGAATGAAATATTTGATCTGATGAAGTAATGAGGGTATGTGACCACCATTTGCTTGGAGCCTGTACCATCAAGTTACAGGAGCCCTTGTAGAGGCAGCTAATGCAAACTAGCCTGTATAGTTGCATCTAAGTCTCACCGACATGAGTGGGAATTTTAGATATATTTTCTGTCAGACCTGTCCCGTCACACATGCTCCCATGACGGAGTGTTAGCTCATGAAATGCTGTTTTCTGCCCACAAAGGAGCAGCAGGAGCTTTCCACCCTCAGAGAAGACTCTGCCCTTGTGGGTGCCCAGCTGTGCTCTGCTGCAACCAGCCTCCACTTCTTAAGGAGGAGGAGACATGTCCTTCACAGGAGAGAAAGCCCGGGTGGAAAATTGGTGCAGTTACTTTACCTGCAGTGATAAGATCTGTGGGACAGAGTTCATAACTACAAACCCAGAGAGGTCTCAGACCTTTTCTGTATGTCAGTACTAGTATTTGTATTGCCTGCCTGTGTTTGTCATGAGTTTGTTCATCAAACATGCATTTTTGCCACTCTGATATGTATTGTTTTTAATTTGAGGCCAGTTAGGCAGCTGTCATCTCCCACTATCTTTTTTTTTTCTTTTTTTCTTTTCTTTTTTTTTTTTTTTCAAAGAAAATAGAAGTGCATTAGCAGTATGACAGCAATGCTGTTCTCCCTAATGGCTAAACTGCTTGTCATCTGTAACATGTTTCTCCTCCTGGAGCCGTGCTGTCTCCAGAGACCCATGTAAGTCAGTCCCCTGAGGCACAAAACAAAATGCTAGTTGTACTCTCACTGCTGTACCAGAGCAAACATTTCATTTTCTCTGCAGGATTTAAAAACATATATTGAATTGCTTTCAAGCTAAAAAAAATTCCTCATTAATGATATCCTTTCACAAAAAAATGTCATATATCTTTTAAATTCACACCATCACCTGGGGACTTTTATTTTTTAGACATTAGTATACGTTTAGCTCCCTAAGTGCCTCTACCAGAACATTATTTATGTTCAGTGACACCAAAGCTCTTGACTTTATGTTCTGCTCCAAGGCAGTGTTTGCCTAGATAATATGTCATTTGCTTTGACAAATCTGTGATAGATAGGATGTAGTTCTCTGACAAGGTAAAGGCTTTAAAGATTTAATTTACAGAAGTTGCTTTGCATTATTTTGAGGTCTGCACATACAGAAAAAGTCAACAGCTAGCATTAAATGCTTATCAAATACTGTTGGCACTACGTGTTAAACTTAATAACAGCACATGACAACATCTTCAGGGAAGAATTTGAATTTAGGCCTCATTCTGATTTTGATATTTGTTTCTGTAATATTAGTTTTCAGATGATCCTGTGTGTTTTTGTTTTTGTTTTTATTTTTTCTTTCTGCTTCGTCTTATTAGGGAAGAGAAAAACTAGGAATAATTCAAAGAAAAAGCCAAACGTTACCTGTAGGAAGTGAAATGGGCATGCTGTAGTAGTTTTTTTCCTGTGTTCCATGTTACACCACATAGATTTTATCATCTGTACTTGCAAGAAACTTCCCAAATGTTCCTGTAGATATGTGCCTTTGCGTTCATTCCAGCTGTCATGGAGGGTCTCTTTGCTGCATTTTTTCATTTCCTTTCCAACAACAGAAGGGGAGAAATCAGACTTTTAATCTGCGGTTTGGAGTAGGAGTCAGAGAGGATCTTAAACTAAAGTGAAGTTTGGCTTTTAAACTTCTGCATGCCACTACATTCAAATCACTGTATTCAGTACCTCACAGTTTTCCTGAAATTATTCTATTTCTGTCTCAGTTCTGGTATTAGTTTCCTTTCACATTGAATAAAACAACCACATACTTTATAATGGCCAGCAGGTACTAGTTCTGCCTAATGACTGGAAATGTGATTTAAGTGGAACTGGATCATGATGATACCACTATACCACTGTACACACTAAAAAAAACATTGGGATTGAATTGTTCTCCGAATATGAAAGCTTAGTTGAGATTTTTGGTGTACAATTTTGTTTTGTTTTAGGTAGACTATAGGCGTAGTCAATCCAGGAGGTCCCTGGAATGTACTGATGATAACTTCGTTCTCCAAGTGATAGAGGAACCGTTGAGAAGAGGAGCTATGCTGGACCTTGTTCTCACCAACTTGCTGGTGGGCAATGTGAAGATCAAGGGCAGCCTTGGCTGCAGTGACCATGAAATGGTGCAGTTTAGGATCCAGAGGGCAGCAAGGAGGCAGCCCAGCAAGCTCCCTACTCTGGACTTTGGGAGAGCAGACTCTGGCCTCTTCAGGGATCTGCTTGGTAAAGTACCATGGGACAAAGCCCTGGAGGGGAGAGGGGCCCAAGAAAGCTGCTTAATATTCAGTGATCACCTCCTCTAAGCTCAGGGATGATGTATCCCAACAAAGAGGATGTCAGGCAAAAATGTCAGGAGGCCTGCATGGAGGAACAAGGAGATCCTACAGAAAAAAGGAGGCCTACAGAGGGTAGAAGCAAGGATAAATAGCCTGGGAGGAATACAGAGAAATTGTCTGAACAGCCAGGGATTGTGTTAGGAAACCTAACTGATAGAATTAAATTTGTCCAGGAGCATCAAGGTCAACAAGAAAGTCTTCTATAGGTACATCACTGATAAAATCATGGGACCTCTCCAGAAGGAAACAGAAGACATGCATACCTGGGATATGGAAAAGGCTAAGGTATTCAGTGACTTTTTTGCCTCAGTCTTCACCGGCAAGAGCTCTAGCCACATAGCCCAGGCCTCAGATAGCAAAGGCAAGGACTAGGAGAATGAAGAACCACCCACTATAGGAGAAGATAAGGTTCAAATCCAGCTAAGGAAGCTGAAGGTGCACAAGTCCATGGGACCTGCTGAGATATATCCACAGGTCCTGAGACAACTGGTGGATGAAATTGCTAAGCCAATATCCATCGTATTTGGGAGGTCACGGCAGTATGGTGAAGCTCTCACTTACTGGAAGAGGGGAAACATAACACCCATTTTTAAAAAGGGAATAAAATAAAATACAGAGAACTACAGACCAATCAGTCTCTTCTCTGTGCCTGGCAAGATCATAGAGCAGATCCTTCTGGAAACTATGCTAAGGCATATAGAAAATAAGGAAGTGAATGGTGACAGCCAACATGGCTTCACTAAGGGCAGATTGTGCCTGACAAATCTGGTGTCCTTCTACGGCAGGGTTACAGCATTGCTGGATAGGGGAAGAGCAACTGGCATCATCTACCAGGAGTTGTGCAAAGGTGAGGATGTGGAGGAAGGTCTACACAGGAGGTTGTCTAGGGAAAGGAATTTGACTCCACACCTCAAGACTTGCTCCACCAGGAAGGGTAATTGTTGTAGGTGACTCCCTTCTGAGGATGTTGCCAGGATATGAAGATTAAAAATCAGGAAGGCCAAAGCCCAGTATGAGCTCATACTCAGTTAAGGATAACAAAAAATGTTTTTATAAATATATTAATGGCAAGAGGAAGGCCAAGGAGAATCTCCATCCTTTACTGGTCACAAGGGGGAACATGACTACAGAGGATAAGAAAAAGGCTGAGATTCTTAATGCCTTCTTTATATCTGTCTTTACTAGCCAGACAACTTATCCCTGGGGTACTCAGCCTCCTGACCTGGAAGTCTGGGATGGGGAGCAGAAGAACCCCCCCCACAGTTCAGGTGGAAATGGTTAGAGGCCTGCTGCTCCTCCTGAACTGTCACAAGTCCATGGGACCAGATGGATCCATCCAAGGGTGCTGAGGGATTTGGCAGATGTGACTACTAAGCTGCTTTCCATCATCTATCAGTGGTCACGGTCATCTGGAGAGGTGCTGGATGACTGGAGACTTGTTAATGTGATGCCCATCTATAAGAAGGGTCTTAAGGAGGATCTGTCAGCCTGACCTTGGTGCCAGGAAAGGTGATGGAACAGGTCATCTTGAATGCAATCGCACAGCATATGCAGGACAAATCAGCATGGCTGATTCAGCATGGGTTCATGAAAGGCAAGTCCTGCCTGACCAACCTTATCTTCTTCTATGACCAGGTGACCTGCCTGGTGGACGAGGGAAAGGCTGTTGATGTAGTCTACCCAGACTTCATCAAAGCCTTTGACATAGTCTCCCACAGTATTCTCCTGGAGAAGCTGGCAGCCCATGGCTTGGACAGGTACACTCTTTGATGGGTTAAAAACTGGCTGGACAGCCAGACCCAGAGAGTGGTTGTGGACAGAGTGAAATCCAGCTGGCAACTGGTCATGAGTAGTGTTCCCCAGAGGTTGGAGTTGGGGCCCATCCTCTTTAATATCTTTATTGATGATTTGGATGAGGCAATTGAGTGTACCCTCAGTAAGTTTGCAGATGACGACAAGCTGGGAGGAAGTGTTGATCTTCCAGAGGGTAGAAAGGCCCTGCAGAGGGACCTGGACAGGTTGGGTCAATGGACGGAGGCCAGTGTGATGAGGTTCAACATGGCTAAGTGCTGGGTCATGCACTTTGGCCACAACAACCCCATACAGGGCTACAGGCTTGGGGCAGAGTGGCTCGAAAGCTGTGCAGAGGAAACGGATCTGGGGACGTTGGTTGATGCTCACCTGAACTTGAGTCGGCAGCGTGCCCAGGTGGCCAAGAAGGCCAACAGCATCCTGGTTTGTATCAGGAACAGTGTAGCCAGCAGGATCAGGGAGGTGATCATCCCCCTTGTATTCTGCTGTGGTGAGGCCACACCTCGAGTACTGTGTTCAGTTTTGGGCCCCTCACTACAAGGAGGACATTGAGGCCCTGGAGTGTGTCCAGAAGCTGGTGAAGCAGGCTACAAAGCAGGTGAAGGGCTTGGAACAAAAGTCCTGTGAGGAGCAGCTGAGGGAAATGGGATTGTTTAGTCTGGGGAAGCTCAGGGGAGACCTTATTGCTCTCTGCAACTACCTGAAAGGAAGCTGTGGGAAGCTCGGGGTCAGCCTCTTCTTGCAGATAACTAGTGATAGGACTAGAGGGAATGGCCTCAGTTTGTGCCAGGGGAAGTTCAGGTTGGAAATTAAGAGACATTTCTCAGAAAGAGCAGTCAGGCATTGGAATGGGTTGCCCAGGTAGGCAGTGGAGTCACCATCCCTGGGGGTGTTTAAGAAAAGGTTAGATGTGGTTGGACATGGTTTAGTGGGTGATATTGGTGGTAGGGTGATGATTGGACTGGGTGATCTTGGAGGTCTTTTCCAACCTTAATGATTCTATGATTCTGTGATTTGACACTATCTCTGATTTGATGGATGAATCGCTTGGTGAGTAAGGAGTTGTCTGGTTGCTCTCAAAAAACTGTGATCAGTGGCGCAATGTCCAAGTGGAGATCAGTGACAAGTGATGTTCGACCCCTATAGGGTCAATATTAGGACCAATGCTGTTTAACTTATTTGTAAAGTGACAAGGACAGTGACAATAGGTGCATCCTCAGCAAGTTTACTGACTACACACATCTGTGTGGGGCAGTAGATATGCTGGAGGGACAGGATGCCATCCATAGGGATGTCTCAAACCTGGGCAGGTTTGAGAGGTGGGCCTGTGTGAACCTCAAGTTCAACACAGCCCAGTGCAAGGTCCTGCATCTGGGTTGGGCCAATACCAAACACATATACACGATGGGGGGAGGGTGGATCTGAGAGCAGCCCTGAGGAGAAGGACCTGGGGATGTTGGTTGATGGGAAGCTCAACATGAGCTGGAAATGAGCATTTGCAGCCCAGAAAGCCGACTGTACCCTGGCCTTCATCACAAAAAGCGTGGCCAGCAGATCAAGGGAGGTGATTCTCTCTCTATGCTCTGTTCTCATGAGACCCTAGCTGGAGTACTGCTTTCAGATATGGGGCCTAGAGCAAAAGAAAGACATGGAAATATTAGGATGAGTCCAGAGGAGGGCCACAAAGTTGATCAGGCAGGAGCACCTCTCCTATGAAGACAGGCTGAGGAAATTGGGGTTGTTCAGCCTGGAGAAGAGAAGGCTCCAGAGAGACCTTACAGCAGCCTGCCAGTACCTAAAGGGGGTCTGCAGGAAAGATAGGGAAGGACTCTATCAGGGAGTGTATTCATAGGACAAGGAACAGTGGCTTTAAACTAAAAAAGGGTAGATTTAAATTAGATATTAGGAAGAAATTCTTTACCCTGAGGGTGGTGAGGCACTGGTTGCCCAGTGAAGTTGTGGATATCCCATCTCTGGAAGTGTTCAAGGCCAAGCTGGATGGGCCTTTGAGCAACCTGGTTTGGTGGGAGGTGTTCTTGTCCATGGCAGGTGGATATGATCTTCAGATGATCTAGATGATCTTTAAGGTCCTTTCCAACCCAAACCATTGATTCTATGATTCAAGTTTTTGTTTTGTTTTGTTTTGTTTTGTTTTTCCAGTTTTTGATCCATGTTCTTAGATTTGGGTCTGGGCAATGTATATGCAAAATATAATGGAACACAATAAAAATATTATGATTTGTGCATGTTTTACCATCCTCTATCACAGCTAAGGAACACAATGGTTAACAGTAACTAGATGTCCACAAACAGTACCTTAAAACTATACCCTTACTGACATAACTTTGGGTAGACCCAAACAGTGTGTTATGGTGATGTTTATTGTCTGTATGACACGTTTGTTATTTACTCTATATCTGCCACATGCAAGATAAGCAGAGAGAGCAGACAACCCATGTTACCCAACCCCCCCCCCAAAAAACCCTCTCTCATTTGCAAATTTGGGGCAGAGATGGGAATGAGCTGATTCCTTCATGGACAACTACTAAATCCACACGTTGTGTTTGCTGGCCTGGATCCAACATCAAGTTTACTGCATTTTTTTTTCCTAGAGTTGAGTAATAAAATTAGCAAAACATGTATAAGCATGTACATGTAACAATTTCCTAAGTATGAAATATTGTGCTGTGCCAATCTAGCAAAAACTGGCATAAGATTTTTGAATAATATATCTTCTCCCATTTTTATCTTTTTTTTAGTCATTATTGTTTTTAAGAGTAGATCAAATCTTCAAGTAAGATTTCCCTACGTCTTGCACTTTACATTACGACTAAGCTGCAGATTGTTGTCCTGTTTTCAGCTGCAATAATTTTCTTTCAGTAGCTGCTATGGTGTTGTGTTTTGGAGTTAGTATGAGAATAATGTTGGTAACACACCAGTGTTTTTTGATGTTGCAGTGCAGTGCTTGCACAGAGCCAAGGACTTTCCAGTTTCTTGTGTTGTCCTGCCAGCAAGGAGGCTGCGGGACAAGTAGCTGGGAGGGGACACAGCCAGGGCAGTTGACCCAAATTGACCAAAGGGATGTCCCATACCATGTGGCATCATGTTGAACAATAAAAATGGGAGATTTAGCCAGGGAGGGGGGCTGCTGCTACTTAGGGTCTGGCTAGGCATCGATCATCAGGTGGTGAGCAAATGCATTGTGCATCACTTACTTTCTATATATATATTTTTTACTATTATAATTCTTATTATCTCTTCCTTTTTTGTCCAATTAAACTGTCTTTATCTCAGCTTGTGAGTTTTTACTCCCTTCCTCCTCCCCCCCCCCCTTTTTTTTTTTTTTTTTCTGATTTTCTCCTCCATCGCACTGCAGTTATGGGGTGAGTGAGTGAACAACTGTGTGATGCTGATCTCCCTGACGGGTTAAACCGTGGAAACTGTGGTGAACAGACTTATGTACACATACAGAACACCGTGTGCACTTGAAGTGTTGGATGAAAGCTAAAGAAACATGCAACAATATCTGTATTTTAGAGGCATTTGAAGATCTAATTACCTTTCCCATTAAAAATTATTTATCATTCATTTGAATCAATATATACTATTCAGAAAACTGTAAACTGTTTCTGATTCCTCTGTGTTAGAAAGCTTTTTACTTTTATTTGAATTAGAGAAACCTAATTAAAGGTGACAGTGTTACGGAATGGCCTAAAAAGAGATGTGGGGAGGGTGGAGTGAGGAGTGAACTTGTAGGTGTTGTCCCAGCCATGTGTAGTCAAAAACCATTTGAAGTAGAGGTATGCAAAAGCAACTTAACAGGGAAAAGTCTCTGTAGTACGTGTGCAGCTAAGTGTGTAAACAACATTGGTGTACATTTGCTTTAGGAGTAACGATAACAAAAGTGTCTCAGATAGCTTCCAACCTTACTTGAATCTCAGAGATAGATGCAAACTCTATATGCAAATGTAAATGTAAGTATATATAAATATGCATGTGTGCATGTATATCACTGGTCTTACGCATACTGTATGCTATTTAGAGACACACCTCTACAAATACGCTTACTGAGGTTTGTTAAGACATACTCTTCATCAACATCAAATAAAAAAAAGAGCTAGGACTGACTGTTTTCCAGGGAATCCATGCACATCTAACAGGCCTGATAAATAAGTTGAAATAGGAAATAAAAGCCAAATGTGGGTGGATGCTTATACATGGGAGGAAGTGAATGACTGTTATTAGGCTTTAGCTCTGAGAGTTATGATCCTTAAGAGAAAGCAAAGCAAAACAAAGCAAAACAAAACAAAAGAAGGAAAGATGTGAACTTTTCTGATCTGTGAAGTGGGAGAGATTCTGAACCAAATGTAATTTTGCTGGACTAGGAAGGAGATGAAGTGATGGGAAAAAAAATCATTGGCAGTGGGTGCATGATATAGATTCCTCCAAATGCTATATAATAAAGGGAGCAGCACAGTGCTCTGGTAAGATTGGTCACTGTACGTGCAGAGCCTGGACTGTTGGCTGTTGCTCCTCTGACACCATCCAAACTCTTCCTACTGCAACTTCTATCACTTTCCCATGACGTACATCATGGTTAATAGACCTTACTCTTCATTTATATGGGAAAGGTTATTCATCTACTGGCAAGAAGATGATCAAACTTATTTCTGTTTTTACTCTACAAATATTAGTTGAATTAGAAGAGGGATAAAGCTGGCCAGAGATATCCTGATGATTTTCCTCACTAGTCATGTGATAGGAGTTGCTCTCAGGCAATGTTTACCTTTAAAATTAAATTCATTCTTGATCTCATTGTCTTTGAAATTACCTGAATCTATTTTTATTTTTTTAAAACTAACATCCTTTGCAGAATGTTTTTGTTTTTGTTTTATTTTCATATAAAAACTATATCAGACATAGAAAATTTGGGTATACTTTTTCCTCCTCTTGCCAAGCTCTATTCAGTAGTTCCTGTTCTACCTTCCTGGCACAGATAAGTTGTAAGGTGTTGTAGGCCTTTTTGTATTATTGTAATATATTGCTGCTATAGCATTTTGTTAAAAGCTTTACACATACATAGGGGATGATATTGAAGATCTGTAAAATCTACATGTTGAAATGCAAATGAATAGAAACAGTGATTATCCTTATTTCAGAGGACAGAGGATATAGGGTTGAAAGAACAAGGGCAGAAAGATTTAATGTAATTTAACATAGCTGGCATACACATATTTTACACACTAGGCTGTATAGGTATTGTTTAACCCCATGCACAAAGCAAATCTGAGAGTAATAGTACGCAGTGTTAAAAAATGATGGGGGCTTCAATTCTGATGCTTGTTCAGAACACAGGTCCCTGTTTGCCTTGATATAGGAGGTGAAGTGGAAGGGCTCACTGGTATCCATTTATCCACAGCTCAATGCATGACTGGGAAATACATGATGAAACAACAGAGACCAGTTTATTCAGGGAGGTAAACAATTCAATTAATAATCTTACAAATAAAGTAAAAATATGATTCACATCTCTGCCAGGAGAAAACATTATTTTTCTTTGCATAAGTCAGATTAAAAACCTCTAAAGTAGTTCAGAAAAATGTTTACAATGAGTGCAACCTAAACTTTTGGTAGACGTTCTTAAGTTTTTTAATCCATTTTCCCAAAAAATATCCACTACAGTTCTCCTCACTTGTCTGGTGACTATTTCAATATCTTTCATGTAATTACTTTATCTAAATTAAACTTTCTTAATCTCCGTAATGTTTGTTATTTCACCTTACGCTAAAATAAAGACATGAGTTGCCTTTCATTTTCCCTCCTTTCCCCTGATGGCTAGTCAGTCTCTTGGCTACAGTAAACTGTCTGATTTCATGAAATGCTTCAGTAAGTTATAATAAAGTAACTAAATTTTGCTTTTCAGAAAACATTCGGAGATGTCATATTAAGCTGTAGAGCTATTAAAGGTAATGTTAGCTGTTTATTCTGAGTTGACTGAAACATCACTATTCTTAATGAGAAACAGCATAATTTGTTGGGAGTGACAATGAGATACTCACACCATGTATGAAAGGTGATTATATTTCTATGGCTTTTTCAGTATTGCAGAAATTCACCACAACCTCTTAAAACATATAGCAATATCATATTACTCAACTGTCAGAGAACCAACTCTGAATTTTGCAAAAAGAAATGAAATGCATCATCCCTTGTATTAATAAGGACTAATGCAAACTTTCCATATAAGTAGCAGCTAAATCTAACACCCACACAGTTCCTCTGAATTAAGGTTCTGTAAAGGTGAATAAACCCTGTCCCACAGACTATACAGCCTACAGGAGAACTGGGTTAATTCCTTTGTTAATCGTGATTGTGAGAGTAAGCACCATTCATATAGCAGAAGACCATCGTATAAACCTTGATGGAAAGTTTTTGTTTGTTTGCTTGTTTGTTTGGTTGTTTTTTTTTTAATAGCTAGTTTTGAACTAGATGATGAAATGTAGAAGCAAGTTAGGGAGTTAAAGATTCATTAAAATATTCATGTGTAAAAGCTTAGAAATATTTGTTTAGGAATAACGAGAATAAAAAGTATAACGATAATAAAAAATATACTAAAAAAAATAATTAATTTCCCTCATCTTTAAGGGATTAGAGTGATAACACCCTACCTAGTGGTTTACCAAACTAAATTCTTACTGAATTCCCAGCTGGTGAAAACTGCATTGTTCATGTGGATTTCCATACACATCGTTTGAGCATATCTGAGTCATGGATGAAAGCCGGCTTGATAAATTAAGTCTTGTATAAATCAAGGTGTTAGTAATCCTCTTGCAAAAAACAGCTGGGACAAATCATGAAGAATGTCCCTCATTGACCAGGAACACATTTCAATGGTTCTGTGAAGCAGGTAAATTAACATATTTCTACAGTGAGGAGAAATATTTTTTCCTATTTATTTCTAACCTGGAGACTACAACCATATCTCCACCCTCTATATTTTGTAGTTTTGATGGGCAGCTGAGTGATCTCATGTCTGGATTATTTTGTAATTTTTGTGCTGCCCCATCTCAAATGTAAATATCTTCACTCCTTGCAGTTAAATCTGTGACAGTAATGAAAATTACCCATCCATTAGGATACCTCCTAATTAGGATACCTCCTAGTCACTTCTAAACTCTTACCTTTAACTTGTCTTTGTTGTAGAACAACATCTATTTTATTTTTAAAAAATTCTTAGCTTCCATGGATATATGTCACATGAATTCAAGCAACTGATAGCTGCTCTTTTAGTGTTTTTAAGAAAATGAACACCTGACAGATATTTTTTGGACAACTACTGCTATAGCTCATACTTTCCGTGTAGTATATAGGACATAAAATCAGAGAATCATAGAACCACTGAGGTTGGAAAAGACCTCTAAGATCATCAAGGCTAACCATTAACCTAGCAAAACCATATCCCTAAGCACCACATCTACGTGTCTTTTGAATATCTGAAGGAATGGTGACTCAAATACTTCCCTGGGCAGCCTGCTCTAATGCCTCACAGCCCTTTCAGTGAAGAAATCTTTCCTAATTTCCAATGTAAACCACCCTTAGTGCAACTTGAGGCCATTTCCTCTTGTTCTCTTGCTTGTTGGATGGGAGAATACGCTGACCCCCACACTGGCACAACCTCCTTTGAGGTAATTGTAGAGAGTGATAAGATCTCCCCAAAGCCTCCTTTTCTCTAGGCTAAACAGTTCCCTCAACCAGTCCTTGTAAGGCTTGTTCTCTAGACCCTTCACCTTCTCTTGTTGCCCTTCTCTGGACACACTGCAGCACCTCGATGTCCTTCTTGTGGTGAGGGGCCCAAAACTGAAGACAGTACTTGAGGTGCAGCCTCACCAGAGCCAAGTACAGAGGGACAATCATTTCTCTAGTCCCACTGCCCATGCTATTTCTAATACAAGCCAGGGTGCTGTTGGCCTTCTTGGCCACCTGAGCACACTGCTGGCTCATATTCAGTTGGCTATCAACCAATACTCCCAGGTCCCTTTCCGTTTGACAGATTTCCAGCCACTCCTCCCTTAGCCAGTAGTGTTGCATGGGGTTGTTGTGCTCCAATAGCAGGACTTGGTACTTAGCCTTGTTGAACTTCATACATTTTGCCTTGGACCATCGGTCCAGACTATCCAGATCCCTCTGCAGGACCCTCCTACCATTGAGCAGATCAACACACATAACTTGGCATTGTCTGTGAACAAGTGTGCACTCGATCCCCTCATCCAGATCATTGATAAAGATAATGAAAAGAACTTACCCCCATACTAAGCTGTAGGAGACACCACTTGTGACCTAAACATATGTGTTGTGGTTTAGCCTGGCTGGCAGCCAAACACCACACAGCCGTTCGCTCACCCTCCCCCCTCCCTCTCCGGGATGGGGGAGAGAAACGGGAAAGTGAAGCCTGTGAGTTGAGATAAGGACAGTTTATTAAGACAGGGAAAATAATAACAATAATAATAATAATAATAATAATAATAGTAATAATGTGTACAAAGTGATGCACAATGCAATTGCTCACCACCCGCTGACCGATGCCCAGCCTATCCCCGAGCAGCCGGCCCCCCCACCCCGGCTAGCCACCCCTATATATTGTTCAGCATGACGTCAGATGGTATGGAATACCCCTTTGGCCAGTTTGGGTCAGCTGTCCTGGGTCTGTCCCCTCCCAGCTCCTGCTGCACCCCCAGCCTGCTCGCTAGCAGGACAGAGCGAGAAGCTGAAAAGTCCTTGGCTTGGTGTAAGCATTGCTCTACAACAATTAAAACATCAGCATGTTATCAGCGCTCTTCTCATCCTAATCCAAAACATAGCACCCTGCCAGCTACTAGGAGGAAAATTAACTCTGTCCTACCTGAAACCAGGACAATATGAAAGTTTACCATTTCTGAGCTTTGTGAGGTTTGTGTTACTGTGCTTGACACTGGTATTATGATGTTGCTATCTTTGTAAAGCAAATATTGTCCTCTTATAGGCTCAGACAGCAGGTAGAGTGCAGCCTGTTCATTCTGCATGGGAATCACAGTTGTGTTGTGGTTTGTGCCAGACAATATTGTTTGTTAGTAATTTGTATCTTATTCCATGCATTCTTTCTTCCATGCATTTGTTCTCCTATCCAGTTTTCCTGTGAGCATCTTTAGACACAGTTCTGTTAAATATTCCTTTTAATCTTTGAATTATGCTGTTTGTTTTCTGCTCTTCAGTAGTTCAGTCTCAGAATGTCAGATCCTACTCTAATAGTTGTGTTGCTCCATCCCATAGTCACTAGAAACCCTCCTGTTGCTTATGCGAACCTCTATCCAGATATGTTCCTCCTTTGAGCTATTTCTCTCCATTACACAACCATGCAAGTATACTTGCCATAGCTCTGTACTCAGACACTCCTCAGGGCATGATTTCTGTCATTGCTTGACAGTCTCCACTTCCAAACTACGCAACTTCCACTACCACAGGTTGTATGAGATCAAGAGAGCAAAAACCATTAATTAATCTTCCTCATTAAAGAACAAGAACCCCCTATATTGGAGGTGAGAATCAACATTATACTCCAAATGTCATGCAAAGCAAGTAAAATGATTAAAACAAGTAGGAAATGAAGGCGTTGATATCGTGATGATTATCATAGAATCATAAAATGGTTCAACTTGGAAAGGACCTTAAAGATTGTCTAATTCCAGCCCCCTACCATGGGTGGGAATACCTCTCACTAGACCAGTTTGCTCAAAGTCCTTTGAGCAATACAGTCTTGAACACTTCCAGGGATGGGCATCCACAGTTTCTCTGGGCATCCTGTTCCAGTGCCTCACCACCCTCAGAGTAAAGAATTTCTTCTGAATATCTAATCTAAATCTAACTTTTAGTTTAAAACCAATTGTCCTATTACACTCCCTGATGAAGAGTCCATCTCCTGCTTTCTTGTAGACCCCCTTTAGGCTTTAGGTACTGGAGTGGGGGAAGGGGGCTATTTTATTCAGTGAAATTAATTCTTCTGCAAATTTGAGAAAGGAAGATTTTTTTAAAAATTTATTTATTCATTTTGTACCAATATTGTACATCAGGGCTTTTTGATAACTTCAGCAAAGTTCATTGGTCATTGAGTGGTACTTATTCTTCATTGTGATTCTTTCTGATTCCACAGACTGGGGAAAAATAGTGCATTGGAGGGGAAGATGCATTGCAGGTGCTTTGAGATATATCTGAACACAACATAAAATAGACTTCTACTTCAGGCCTAAAGGTTAAGGGAGTTTATTTGATAATTTGTTTACAAATACTCCTAGAAAAATGGGGACTGTATATACTTGTGCCAAATAATGACTGTAGAATGAAAGAAAAGTTGTTTCCAAAATAAAGGTTTTAGGATTACTCTTGGGATTTACTTCTGCAGATTTCCAAGACAGGAAAAGATAATTTTTCAAATTATTTATGAAACTTTTATTTAGTTTTACAGCATCAGTCTGAACAACTCTATCCCATTCACTGTTGTAAGGAATGACAACATTTTGCATAATAAAAATAGCCACATTCCCATTTGATTTTTAAATTAGCTGAAAGGGAGAAAAGAATAGGTGCTGCTACATAAATGAATAGCACATGTTTAAACAAACTCATCTTTTCCCAGGAGGAATCTACAACAGATACAGTTGGTATTAGGCTGTTAAAGTTGCTGCATATATTATTTCTTTTTTATGTATCCATCTGGAGCTTGATTTTCATAGCTTTTCTTCAGATGTACAAGATGGTAAATCAGTTACTTCCTTCAATAATGTGTACTGCAGAAAGAAGTTTCTCTTCTGTTGTGCTCATTTATGTGTAACTGAGAGGGCAGTACATGGGGGAAACAATAGGAAGCTCTACCAACATTATTTCCAGAGTCCCAACGGCCAGAATATTTAGCCAGGTACACAAATGTGATCTGGCTAAAATCCAAACGGGATAAAAAATCATTACCTAACAGTGGTATTTTTTCTTGCTAACATGTTTCAGCTACTAATATCCTTTTTACTTTCATGGACAAATCAACAGCCATTCATGCAACTATTTTTGCAACAATGTTTGCTCAGAGAGGAAAGTACACCATCTGGAGACTCACACATGAAGTAAAATGCAACACCTCAGTACAAACCAGGCAAGGCGATCTCTGGGGCTGAATTAGGAGAAGCATTGCCAGTGAGAGAGGTGATACTTGACATTTACTCAGTTCTGGTGAGGCCACACCTGGAATGTTGGGTACAGTTCTGGGCTCCTCAGTACAAGAGAAATATTGGCACGCTTGAGAGCATCCAGAGAAGAACCACAAAGACGATGAAGGCACTGGATCACCTCTCCAAGGAGCAAAGGCAGAAAGAGCTTGGACTGTTCATTCTGGAGAAGAGATGGCTTATGTAGGATCTTAACAGTGTATAGAAATACCTGAATGGAGGCTGTGAAAAAGATACAGCCAGGCTCTTTTCTGTGGTGTCCAGTGACAAAGATTACAAATTAAAACTCAAAATTTCATCTGTACACAAGAAGAAAATAAATTACTGTATGAGTGGGCACACACTGGTATAAGTGGCCCAGAAATATTTTATAGAGTCTCCCACCTTGGAGAAATTCAAAATCCAGCTAGACGTGATTCTGGGCAACCTGTTGTGGTGACCATTCTCTGAGCAGGGGGATGAACTAGACGATATTCAGTAGAGCCGTTCTATGATCCTATGAATATGAAAGTCAGTTAGCATCACCAAATATAAAAGTCAGTGTAGACAGTAGAAACATTGTACTACCTCATCTGAGTATGGAGTTCAATCAGAGTAAGTCTCAGCTGTATGCTCAAGTTCACAAAAAGAGATCAAGAATAAAAAACTGAACACTTCCTGGAGTGGAATTGCTCTGTTAAAATCTCTGTACTACTCTTTTTGTTTAGTCTTTTATTTATATATTAATTAATTTATTTTTAAGATTTATAGGATATGATTATGATAAGGGCATTAGGAACAGGCAAATGACAAACAAACAAAAAGAAGGAAAACAGAAACCACAATAGGAGAGATACCCATTATGAAATTTATTTATGTCCAGGTATGTTCTGGGATAATTAAATAGTCAAATAATACATTTCAAATACTCCAGCACAGCCAATCTACCATAAATAGATTATTGTTATTTTATTTCATTGCAACATCCATGAGAGTCAAGTGAAATAGAAACCTTCTGTAAAAGTCAAGTGAAATAGAAACCTTCCGTAAAAGTGACAAGTTTTATAATGTGCTGTATAATTTTTAGAATGTCTTTGTGTCTGTCTGAATGAATGGAATTGAACTGTTCCTGAAAGCTACAGTGAAACCTGAACTCAGCAAATCACTCAAAATCTTGATTTTTGTTAACCCTTTTGGGAAAAAGAAGATTCATTCACACAAGGAATTTTATTTATTTATTTATTTATTTTTATGTTAGTTTTTCTTCAGGTTTCACAGCACAGAAAATTTGCATATTTAAGTAATTAAGTAATTAATTGATTAACTTTGCAAAAACTGCTTCTTTCATACTGCTTCCACATTTAGTCTGAGTAGCCTTAATGGAGTTCTAAGTCACCTAGAAAGCCTCCTGGGAGTGTGTACATAGGTCATCTCTTTCTATGAGCCATGCATTCCTTGTCTCTGAAACCACTTGTTTTCTCGCTTGCAGATCTTGGAACAAATTCTTCAATTGCACAGGTTCAGTACCACTGGCAACACTGTAGTTGTGCACCAGTCAAGCTGGCAGAATGGGACACCTTGGCCAGGCTTGTTTTTCAGTCTGTGCATGGCTTTCTCACCTTTGAAGTGAGAATGGTTCTCACTTCCTTCAATACGTCTGTGGTCCTTTCAAAATATACACCTCAAAAGGCAAGACTTCAAGTGGTTTGGAATAGTTCTCCACAAAATATGCCTCTCAAGCACATCTGAAATTGATTATCATATTTATGATTATTTCATCAATAAAATCTAGGATGTCTGTTAAGTACCATTTGGAATTTAATTTGCACACATTTTTCTTATACTTGCACAGGGGTAAAATCAGACCAAAGGGTCAAGAACATATGGTGTGCTTGGAGGAAAGAAAAAGGTATTCAGTGGACTAAAGATGTAAACTATCACTTCTGAAGGCATTTATAGGTGCCTAAATTAAGATTTCTCTACATTTATTATAAGAACGAACTTTATTTTAAATCTGGACTGCTGCTCAGACTCCATTTTCACAAGAAACAATGCGAGATATATATTAAATGCTGTATTGAAAGCATAAGTTGTTGTGATTATCAAACATCCATGAAAGAGTTGAGAAACTCATGTCTCCAAAGTCTGTAAACAAACGTCCATGAAGAGCTGGGAAACTCATGTCTCTGAATTCTGTAAACAGGGAAATATTGCTGGGTCAGAGCTAAGAATAATTATTTGTTCCTAAGTCGTGATCAAGTTCTGTATCCATTCCACTACTTTTTTTCAGTAGTAACGAACTACATCTATTTGCATGTATTTGCATTGCGCAGTGTCATACAGTTAGATGCAGCATTTGGTGACCCTTCTCAGAGAGTGAATTTAAGGCCTCCCGACGTAAGAAGTCAGAGGGAAAAAATAATCCTCTCTCCTTAAAAAGACGTAGTTGCCGGATCCCAAGGATACCTTGAATAATTAGAAAAGCCCAGCCATTGCTGAGTGACAATAGAAAGTCATTAGCAGCCACTGCAGGCAGGGCTCTGTAATGCATCTTCAGTAAGGGTTTTCTGGAGAGGTACCTAATGTTAGCAACTGCAAGGGCAGAAGGACTGATGAAATGGCAGAAAGTCTTTTTCATTTCATTTGATGCAGAGCTTGCTCCCTCAAAACTGCTGAAAGAGTTGCTTTATTTTAAACTTACATTTTTACAAACACACCATTACATCACTATACCCCAGTACTCTATAGCAATATAAAAATTACTTGGGAAATAGTAGACACAATAATGCTTTAAAGAAAACCCCAAAAGTCTTACTTTGTGTGTGTGTGTGTGTGTGTGTCTGTGTGTGTGTGTGTTTGCTACAGGGATTTCAGTAGTTTATGGCAAAAATATAGGAACTGATTTTCATTTATATTTCATTAATTTAAGTAGAATACACTGTTTAGTGTAAATTACTGTGATTATAGTGCTAAGTTTAGAATCTTTTTAAGTACCGTTAGGAGAGTAAGACTGTAGATGTACTCAATTGGTGAGTAACTGCTAATGTGTGCTAAGTCACAGGTAATTATTCAGCATTAAAGTAATTTCCTCTTTTCAAGGTGAGTATAAAATATTTTAAAGCAGAGAACTAGGATATCACATTTTACAAAAACCTGATGATGTGTCCCTCACACATCTGACTGGGGGAATATCACATAATTTAAATAGATAGATTCACTGAAGCTAAGCAGATTAGCACAGCTAACAGATTCAGTTTCAAAAAATACTTGCATCTGCACAGATTAATTAGGATCTGGTGGTATTTCTAGCAGATATGATTAACTCTAGTGTATTTCTCTTAAGGAAAGATTGTGCTATATTTTCTGTCATATTCTTTCTGATTATGCAGTGAAATGTATCTCAGGGACCCTTAGATTTCTGGTAGACTCATTTCTCTCACAGCTAGAAATCAAAATTTATTAAGAACTCAGTAGAGTGAAATGCTGTGTATTACAGAAATATATGTACACTTGGGAGAAATAGAAAACAGAATCAGATGAAAAGTTCTGGAGCTACCCTAAAGCTTCAGCTAATTTTGAAAACGTGTTGTAGCCTAAGGTTGCTTCTCTCTGTGAGTCCTATCCCCCAGGGGTTATATGATATTTACATAAGACTATGCAAACTGCATGAAATCAGTTTTGACATTTAAACTTGCGGTGCAGTGGGATGCTTGCATCCTAAAGACTGCAAGGTTAAAACAGGAATTAGTGAACAAGTGGCTTTTATTCTTGAGTATAAGAGTGCTTATGAGTCCCTTTTTTGATCTTCTGGAAAACATGTACCCATACTTGTCTAAGTGGAGGATTAAAAAAATAAATAAAAATAAAAAATCTTGAAGCTACTTGGAAAAGCTGGAAACAAATCGGCTATTTTTAACCATTATTTCTTTTCATCTGTGCTGAAAACCTGAATCTTTTGGCCTTCTCATAGCCTATTCAGAAAATAGGCTAAGGTGGTTAGGTTGTGGTGAGCAGCTGGCCCACCACTGTCGCCTGTGCCACAGAGCTCCCAGTCAAACTGAATCAGAGATCTGGTGACTTTGTCGAAAGACTACCTAGAAGACAGCAGTAACATAAACTTCTTCATCAATGCAAAGACTGTCATTAGAGAAGGAGTTTTGTTCATTTCTCATTCATCTTCGGAATTCCTCTGTCCAGATTTACAGCTGGTGTTAATCAGCATAGCTGTACTGACTTGAAAATAAAGTTAGGCTGATTTAAGCTAGCTTGAGATACAGCCCTCATGATAGTACCTTTTTGTGCATCAGATACTTGTATAAGAGCTAGCTTGGCATCAGTAATTCAGTTTTTACTCTCGGTTGATAGGAACTTCTAATGTTAGTTGCTTGGCCTTCAGTTGAAGTTGTGATGTTAAAAAATGAAGTAGCACAACAGGTTCCCCCACTATGTTTCCTGAATTTTAGTGTGCTTTTGCTTGATCAAAAGACTTTTTCAACAAGCCAAGATGAATCCCATTTTATACAGTTCTGGCTTTAAAATAACACAGTATGATGCACTCTAGGAAAAAAAAAAAAAAAAAAAAAAGCTGGTATCACAGTCAAGCTAACCTCCAAAGTGAGTTAACATCCCTCTTCTCTGTGTCTGTACTACAAAAATAAGTGCACCATTTAGTCAGTACCTTACTGTCCAAAGGATGAGGTTCAGATGTCACCCTCCTGTGTTAATTTGTATAGTATTACTCATTCCAGAATTTCAGCTTGCCTCTTTAGATATAAAAAAGGCTTTTTAAAGACTTAGATGTTTTTTATCATGCAGTTAGTAGCTGTATGTCAGCAATAACAATCTCTCATATTCTCTGCTTTCAAGGACTACTTGCACATACCAGTCTTGCTTCTGCTTTCACCTATCAAATGAAGTAAACTTCATGTTTCTCACATTGTTCACAGACAACACTGAGCTTCTGCAATGACAGAACTGTACACATCCTGTGCAATTCCTTGAAATGCTGTTCTAAATGTTCCGGTCCTTCAGGAATCAGCTTGGGGTAAAGCCATCTCTGGCAAAACAGCAAACGCAGATAAGAAGAAGAAGTCAGATCTTAGGTTTCTTTATGTTGGTATATATTTCCAATAGCTGTGTACCTGGAAAAGTATGTTTAGGAGTTCAGATGCTGTCTCTACAACCAGCTTTAATGAAAACATTTTTAAACTTCGAATAAACCATGACTCATGCAAAGACTGAGGACAGTGTATGTAAACGGCTTTGCACTATGTTGTTTCTTCTCACCTTTCCTCCCCAAGTTTTCTTTTCTATTTCCTCTACGCATGCAAATATAATAGAGTAATTAATCATACAATATTCCAGGTTTGACAGGTTTAGCCTCTTGAATACATTTATATCATCAGCCAGAGTCTCTTTATGCCACATCCTTTAGCTTGCTATATCTTGCCCGGTAATTTTTAGTGCCATCTACTGTTCACCTCAGACAGCATTATACAGCCACTCAGGAATGATTATCTATCCGGGAAATCAATAAACTGGGGCTCTATTAATAACACACATTATAAGGGATATGCCAAAATGACTGTCATGTTCTCTTGTGTGAGAGCTGTCTTAACATAGAGGAAACTGTCAGAAACCCATTAGAAATAAATCATTCTGACACCATCATCCTGCTTTCTTAATAGTGGGGTGTCAGCACCTCGATATTTCTCTGTGGTAATACATTTATAGGGGGAGATCTAAAGTTCACTGTCACCAGCCACAGACTTTTGAAGCTTAAGTGTTAGTATGACATGAAATGAAAGCAACAGACTGACTCATTATCTCTTGCCCCAGGGTCAGTGTTACAGACTAGTGATTCAAACACTCTTGATTTTAAAGCCATTTGGAAACATGTCTGCTTAGATGCAGTGAGGGAGTCTTGAAAAGATTAATATCAGAATAAAATTGAAAATTATGGACAAAAATCACAGCAATCTAAATTAATCCTTTTCCCTGAATGTTGTATGTTTGCTTGCAAAACATGATGGCACAGTACCATACTGAATCCTGGGTAAGAGAAGCTGTCTCCATCTGACCCTTGTGCCTATACATCCTGATTTGAAAAACACAGCTCCTCAAAAGCTACACTTCCATCATTCATTTCAGGGAATGATACAACTGAAGTGTTATGATTTGATGGTCTACTCTGAATATTACATGCCTCTCAGAGTGGCCATTTGCAATTGAGGATGTGGGATTTTTGAACATAGCATTTTACAAGTGGCCCGGGTTGCCCTTTAAAATAAGTAGTATTGGTAAAAAGGAATGGAAGGAAAGTAATTGTATCATTTCCAAGCATTCCTGAGACTATATTTCACAGTAGATGGCTGTAGCTTTTCAGATTTGCACTGCTCTACTTCCACTTGTTTTTTGCATTTGTCTTCAAGACTGAGTGATGCCTTGTAATACTGATGGAAGAAAACCTGTCAGTCAGAAGGATCCATTTCTTTAGCTTATCTTGAGACAGTGCATATATAGGGGAATATATATATATATGTATCATTTGGATTCTTAGGTAACAGAAGGCTGTGCACTACTGTAAAAAGCTAAACATATGCTCTCTTTCCTGTGGGAGAAAGATGGCTCCTTGTGCCCTTCTTAGAGAGAAGGAGGCGGACATTGCATATCACGTATAAGATAGCAACACCTACCGCCCACACATGGAGACCTGCTTTGCTACATAGATGTGTCTGCAGATCCCTGCCTGCAGGGCTTCACAAGGTGAGGAGAGAAGATGAAGCAGATCCCAATGTGGGAGTCTTAAGCCAAAACCACCATGTAGCTGCATGTTCCATGGCTTGAGTCACTGTGCTGCCCTGTCCCCACATTTGCTGAAATTATACATGGAGGTTTCAAGGGCTGGAAGTAGTTTCCGAGGAAGAAATTGAATTGAAGATATGAATGAACCTGAGCTTTCAAACACTGCTGGAGATTTGAGGGCTCTGATAGGATTTGAATGAAGTGCAGAAAGTTTTTTATGTTTATTGTTAGAGGTTTGTACAGAATTTGCTGCTTATAAAGTTTCACAAAGTAGACAAATGACAGTTTCATCTATTTCTTGCTATGAAATGCAAGAGATGCTGAAAACCAAGACTCACTGAAACACAAAGCTATAGAAGCAGAGAATAAAGTGGTACACCCAGTGCCCATGAGTAAAAAATATAAAAACATACGCAGCAATTAGCAACCAGAAATGCTATTGAAATAACAATATGGAAAAGTAACTCTATCTCAGATAGAGTGTTTGGGTATATCGTTCCACAAAGTGTGGTATTTCAGGGAATTTAGCTTTCTAAGTTTATGCCCTTCTGCCAACTAGCTGTTATCTTCTGTCTCTCTGTTGTGGCATAGGTGAGCAACACATTCCCATTGGGGTTCTGTGGCTTCTCTCTAAATTTTGAAGCTGACATGTTAGACATGGTCTATTGTCTTGAAGGTTAGGCATGGGTAATTCATCAGCCCCCAGAGTAAAGCAAAACGTAATATTGCAAAAAACCAAGATGAATATGCCACTTGCTTCAATGAGAAATAAGAGTGAGAATGAAGAAGTTAATGATCGACAAAGTTATTTTTGCATTCCTGTCTATTCTCTGTGTTTTCCCACAATAGCAAAGAATCATGTATTGATGTCCACCTTGATTGGTTACTTGTGTGTACTTTATAAATTATAATGCAAACAAAACATATAATTTATGTATTTGGTATGAATTTTGGGGCCATGGGACTTATTTCATAAGTAAGATAATATTGTGACTTTTAATACATTTTATATATCTTTGGCAGTTATCCATCTACACTGGATAGAATGTTTACATGTTTGCATCTGAATATTTGAAGCAGCACTACGATTCCTTGTAGTTAATAGTAAGCTTACAAATACTATGTTGTATTTTGTATTTTTACTTCAAGCCAAAATGATTTGTATGGGAAGGGAAGAAGAGCCTTTTTCTGTTTCTTTTTAATTGCTGCATCTCATTAGTACTGCTGTTACAAAGAGACTTAATGGCATGACTCATATGGCAGATTAAAACTTCTGAGTTTTACTTTTTTTTTTTTTTCCCCAAATTAGTACTGAATAATGTAAAATTTTTAGAAACCTGATTAGTCATAACCTGCTTAAGGTTATTTACATTGGTTGTTCATTTATTTTTAAATTCATTAATTCATTTATTCATTTATTTTTAAATCAGAAACTGTAATGGCAGGAGAGGAATTCTTTTTCTGGGATTGAGAATTTCCCCACAGTGCAACTGAACACCAGAAAGCATAGCTAGGAATGGCAAAAGAAGAGCTGGTATGACAGATACTAGGTGCAAGAAGAAAGATGTAGACACTGAATTCCAAATGTAAAGAACATGTAAGTAATCACATCAAGGGTCAGATGAAAGTATTTTCCATCAGGACAGAGATTTTTGTATGTGTCAAGGTGTATTTTTGCACAGAAATCTTTTAAGTATGAATGAGACTGCTCAAAGCAAAATATTATTTAGCTCAAGTAAGAGAGCATGTTTTGCTATATGCAGCCTGGAACCTTGAGAAAGTCTGTCTTTATTTGTTTCATTGCTACTTCTGTTTCTTAATTTCCAACCCCCCCCCCCCCCCCCCCACACACACACACACACAGGGCCTCTACACTTTAAAGCTTTACCACGGAGAATAAAACCAGGATCTACATGTTGCCTTTAGAATGTTAGGTCTGCTCTTTTTCCAGGAGAGAGGTGCAGTTAGTGACATTCAGGCTGCAGTCTCTAAAGTAAATATCAGTTTGTGAGGACTAATAAAGCAAAAATGCTAGCAAAGCAAAATGAAATATTGTTAACAACCTCACGGAAGAACACAATAGGAAGCAAAACATATAATAAATGAGAGGCAAACTGCAGCTAGATAGTAGGATGACCAGTAAGCTGGACTTAGAAGGATTTATTTATTTATTCATATTTTTTTTCCTTATTAGGAAATCAAGCAGAAAAAATGAAAGCTATTTTAGATGACAATAGTTGCCAATGGCTTCATGATAGATGATACAAATGAAAACCTGTGTCAAAAGTTCCTGTACAGACACAGACTGTGCAAAGAGACGTTTTAGGTCTCTGCCCCTGTGATGCTGACTGAACTAGAGAAAAACCCTGATAGGATCTTCCCCGCACACAAGGCCCCACTTATATAACTGAGCTCCTCAGCAGTAGTAGGACTTTGCTCAATATATTTAGCTGTGGATCTCAGATGTTATAAAAAACATGGAAAAGTTCATTAAGTTTATTAAGGAAATGAATGAAATGAAATATATAAATGCATATTAGTAGATACTTATCCAAGGTGAACACAAGCACATAAAAAATCACATATTTCCCACTACTATTTGTAACCTGCTCTATCTCCAAAGTAAAGATGTGAGTTTCATTTTATAGAACCGAAATGCTCACAAACAGCATATCATTTATAACACATTTTTAATATAAAACTATAATGCTGCTTTTGCCTACATGTGACTATCTTAAATCTGTATCCCCTCTCTTGTTAGGACCCCATATTCCAAATTATTTTTATTTAAAGTATTTGTACCTCAAGCCCCACTCCCTGAAAACTGTTGATCTGGAAATAAAATAAGATAAGATAAAATAAAATAAAATAAAATAAAATCATGCATCAAACAGTTTGATTAATTCCAGGTAACCAAATTGAAGGAGCAGGAAAGCTATCTGAGATGTAAAGAGGAATTTGGGATAATGTTGAAGCCTAACAAATTCTTTTCCACTGCAAATTAATGTATTGTTATCAAAGTCCAAGCAACTCATGTTTTTTAAGGTCACATATGCCACATATGTAAATTAGTGTGGCTCTACTGACACTGACGGTGATAAATTGATTCTGTTTTGCCTTAGGATCTGGGACAGGCTACGATGTTACAGAAGTAAACCATGTTTCAGAGCCTGAAAACTGGCAGTACATAACCTTGTATATAGTTGTTTAAGAAAGCAGTGAAAATGTCAGCATGTAAAATGGAACTTTGGAAGCAAAATCAAACTCTTCAAAACAAAGAAAATTATGAATGCATATGATGCAAACTATAGCTCTGTGTTACCTCCACTTGTTAACTGCTTCAAAATGGTAATAAAAATCCCTGGGATGCTTTGCTGCAGTTTGTTCTTTTTCTTCACTGGTCAGTGTGTGGTTCAAGTCTTGTTTTCCACAAGTTGTCAGATGTTCCCCTGACAACAGATTTATTCATATCTTCCACCTACCTGAGTGCTTCAGTGATGAACAGTCCATTTGTCATCACAGTGTCCTTGGAGATGATACGGTGTTACAGCTGTTTTAGAAACTCTGTTTGAGAAAATATATTTATTTTATTATTTATTTTATTTTATTTTATTTTATTTTATTTTATTTCACTTTATTTCATTTTATTTTATTTTTTATTTTATTTTATTTTATTTACCTCACAGAACTCCCACATTATTTAGCATTTTTACCTCTATATAACTTCAGTTCAAAGCTGAGTGATTAGCTCAGCCTCAGAATGGTTGTCAACTATTTCATACTATGCACTAGAAAACTGGGAATTCAGATGCAATGCTCTCTGTGAACCATTGGTTGGTATAAGCTGTTCAGCATTGCTGAAGAAATCTGGAGGGGAGGGAATCAAAAAGTCAGTGCAGCAGCATCCCACGGCATACAGGGTCAAAGAAGCCATATTCCCCTCCACTGGCTGGTAACCATGATGCTGCTTTCCAAAAGAAAATGTACTCTGGAAGAGGTTAGGAGGGTATCTGGATAAGAATTTAATATTTTGTAGAGGAGAGATCAAACAAACCATTTATAGGTGACACTGCCATTTTTGTTACATTTCAAATGGGTATTGGACATAAAATGTCACTTGTTCATACCCTGGTTTTGGATTCTGCTACCCCTTTTCTTACAAGAAGTAGCTCTACTGGTGCTCTTTCCAAAGAGTGAGTGAGAAGAGTCAGCTGAGGATGCACTTGCCATCACCCTGTGTGGACCCCGGAAGCTGTGTTGGATGGAGGGTTCTGAGATGGAAGGTTCTGGAGTGTTCTACCATGCACATAGGAGCCGTCACTGGTGAGACTAACCAAGGGATGTGAAAAAAAACAGCACCAGTCCATCAGCTGGTGAGGCTGTGTGCTGTGAGCGGCTGAGATTTTCTTTATAAAGGCTGCCTTTAACATTTGACTGAGAGCAGAGCTGCCACCGCTGTTGAATCACTATTGCCTCCCAGGCACAGAGAGACACACGTGTTCCAATTAAATCAACAGAGCTGCATCAGAAAAAGTTGGGAAAAAAAAAAAAAAAAGTAGTCGAGCACTTACAAACTCTTTATTATCTTAAAACAGAGGTTTTTCAATAAGCAATCATAAAGGGAAAAGGGGTGAGAACTATTATAGCAGATAAGATTACTCTAATTAAATTTAATTAATATACTCTTGCACTTCAATATTTAAAATTCAAACTAATTTAATAAATACATTAATCATACTGGTTAAATGAAAATGAATATGTAATTCAGTATGTCCTTCAGTTTCAAGAAAAATGTTAACTCTTTTACCAAATTGTATACCTAGGATAGAGGAGACTGGGGAAAAATCTGACATTTGTCAACATTTCTGCCCTCTCAAAAGCCCTCATGGTTAAGAATTGCTCATCTAGAACAGTGTTACTCAACATTTTATTACTGAAGAACCACTTCACCTTTAAAAAATAATCCCTGGATCTTCTCCCTAGTATAGCTCAGTAGATAGAGGGAAGGTAATTAATTGTGTATTTAGCATTTAGATATTATAACTTTAGTTTTGCAAAAAACTATAATGTGCTGTTATAATTAAGAATGTTGTAGTTGAAACACCCCATGATCAAGAATAAATGAATAAACAAATACATAAATAGGCTATATATCCATCTGCAAAAACTGTTATACATTGTCAACTTTCCATGTGTATATGTTTGTTTGTTTGTTTGTTTGTTTCTTCTTTTTTCATTTCTTCCTAGCTAATTCATGAGTCATTTTGGGTGGAATTAACTGATTCATGAGACCTTTAGGTGACCTCCATGAGACTGAAAAGTGCTGTTTTAGAGAGCTGACGTCTAGTCATTAAATTTGTACATGGATATGAATCCAAATACTAAATTTGGGTGAAATAAGAATGTAATAGTCAACTGGAAAGAATGTGTGTTAATGTGTGTTAATCCTTCATTCAAAGCCAGCCTAGATATTTAGGTCCAGGGCTTCAGTAAATAAAAGTGACTAAATCCTACTGATTTAACGTTATTTGTAAAGTAGATCTGGTCCATGTGGTTATATCATCTGTTGAAAGTTGGCAACTATGCCCATTCTATGCACAACATGTGTTCTGTTTTCCATCCTTCAGCCCTGCTCTTTGCACTATCCAAAACAGAGGACATTTTGGATGAATTCTTTACATTTAAGATTCCTTCCAAGGAAAGTAAAGTACATAGATAAGTATCTCATCCATGGACACATCAATGTGTGTCCAGAGTATCTATACCAGAAACTGTTTTCTAGGTCACACCACATCTGTCATGCAGTATGGATGCACCAACTGGAGCTGTCATTAGTAAATCAATGGTTTTGGAAAGTCACCTGTCATATGAAATTTGAAGTATATTACCTATATTATATTTCAAGGAGTCATAGACTGGGGAGCATGTTCACATCCCTTAAAAAGCTAATGCACACTTCATCAGGAGATTTTAATAGAGAAAGAGGAGCAAAGGAATACAGGATTGACACTTTTCATAGAATAACAGAGTGGATTGGGTTGGAAGAGACTTAAAAATCTAACTCCAACCCCCTGCCATAGGCAGGGATGCCACCTACTAGATCAAGTTGGCCAAGGCCCCATCCAGCCTGGCCCTGAACACCTCCAGGGATGGGGCATCCACAGCTTCTCTTGGCAACCTGTTCCAGTGCCTCACTACGCTTACAGGGAAGACTTTCCTCCTAATGTCTAGTCTAAATCTATCTTCTTTTGGTTTAAGATAATTCTTTTGATTAACTCATGCCTGACAGTGGGATGGATAATAAAAAAATCTCACTTGTATACTTCAATAATACAGTCTTCTGGCTTCAAAAATAGTTGATGGCTTAAGCTGAGCTAAGTATTTGCAAAGTGGTGGAACTCTTTAAAAATCAAAACATCTCTTCTCAAATATCCCCCCAAGATATAACACATTGCTGGGTATTGTTATTAATATGCCATGGAAATGTCTGTGTTTAAGACCTGCTAGACAGAGGTATATGACAGTAGCGTGACATGTCACAGAACTTCTTGTAACAGTAAAGCCACCAGCAGAGCACTCTGAGATGAAGACTTGCAGGGCGCTCTCAAAGCTACAGATTAGAGTCAGAAAAGGGGATCAAAAGCATTCTGGTCATGATTAATGTTTGCGGTGAATCTATAAAGGATCTGGGTTTGTGTTCCCTATAGGATTAGAATTTCCACAAATAACATCAGAAATATTGGGTGATCTAACAACAGGAAAATGTGAAAAGCAGTAAAAGAAATCCTGTTACTTAAAAAAAAGTAGTTTCAGATTGTTTTGTATATAAACATGCATAAGTAGTTATATGTTTTTGCATTACATATGTTTATATGTAACATATGGACATGTGGTTTATATTTAAAATATTACTTTTTCTTTGGATTTCTGATGTAAAAGTTATTTTTTAATGTGTGGCACTTAGGGACAAGGTTTAGTGGTGGAATTCTAATGTTAGGTGATGGTTGGACTTGATGATCTTATGGGTCTTTTCCAATCTAAATGATTGCAGCCTGAATGATTCTAAGAGTCTACATATTTGTAATTGTACTTTAAAGAGTAGTTCAGGATACATATATTCATAGAAGTATTTTATGATTAAAAGGATCTCACGTACCATTCTTTATGAATGCATGACAATTATTCTTTAAACTACTTGTGTTTTGACAGTACCCATTAGAAAAGTCGTGCATTTATATTTAGCCTTTTAGAATATCTGGCTGAGCTGAGGACTTTAGGATCAATTTCATGAAAGTGGAATAATAGCATCTGACTTACTTTACAGTTGCAAGTAGTCCTAATACTTTTTTAAAACCAGGATACCTATGTTATATAGCCACTTAACTGACTTCGTCTTATTGCAGTATTTGTAGCAAGACCACCTTCTTCCAGTAAGGATTTAATTCATATTAAATCTCTCTCCAGCCACCAAAAACTCAAGCTTTTCAATTTTTATTTATTTATTTTTTTAAGTATGTTTTTCCCTGTGTATTCTCTCTCTTTCTGATGAAGCCCAAATTTCTAATACTGCACATGAAATGTCAAAGAAAGCCTGTACGACTATTTATATGTAGAGAGATTATGGTAAGCAGCTTAGCGATTACACCTGTTTTCTCATCCTGCATTTTGGATGGAATACTTTTGCAGAAATATATAGTAATACGGCAAATAAATTCTCATTATATACAGGGAAAAATATATTTACCAGGAGGGAGTTCAAAATCTAGCTGCTCAGAAAAACGCTTGGGTCTCCATTCATAGAAGTACTCAAAACTTGACTGGAAAAAGAATTGAGTAACCTATTAACTGATGTTGGTTGGAGCAGGGCTTATGAACAGGAAGAACTGCAGAGATCTTTTCCAATCTATGTTGATACTATGTTGTATATTCATTTTACTCTACCTTAGTTTCCAAGCTTTCTTGGGAATGGTAAGAGGCATGCTCACATATTTGTTATTTGTAACTGGTATAATTCTTTTTGTGTAAGGAACTTATTTATATTAATAATTTCAGTGCATAATGTATGGCTTTTTTTTTTTTTGTCTGCACTTTCCTTTTATTTTTTTCTTCATGTGATTATTGTGTATTCACTTATAAATATTATAACAACTGAAGATATCTCACAAATGAAAAATTCAGGCCCAGATTTGCATCTGAATTTAGAGATAAAATCTTGGTAACCTTGTGGATGCAGAGCTGAGCTTTTTGAAAAGCACATCACTAACCTGGATCCCTAGGTCTTTTTTCTTTTATTATTATTATTATTATTATTATTATTATTATTATTATTATTGTTTTTGTTAAACTATATCTTTAATAATTATATAATATATAACTATATATAAAGTATACATATTATAAAACATATAAATATAAATATATAATTAATACTTGTACATTATGATTATTAATAATAATAATAATTACTATTTCCATATGTACATATGTAGTCAGCTTCATCTGATCTTAAGGGCAGAAATCTGCCACCTTGTTACATTAAATTAAAAAAAAAAAAAAGGAGAGAATAAAAAGGTTGAATGAGAAATAACTTTAACCACTTGTCCTGGTTTTGGTTAGGATAGACTTAATTGTCCTCCTAGTAGCTGGCATGGTGCTTTGTTTTGGATTTAGGATGAGAATAATATTGACACCATGCAGATGTTTTAATTGTTGTAGAGCAGTGCTTACACTAAGCCAAGGACTTTTCAGGTTCTCACACCACCCTGCAAGTGAGGAGGCTGGGGGTGCATGAGGAGCTGGGGGGGGACAGACCCAGGACAACTGACCAACACTGGCCAAAGGGGTATTCCATACCATCTGACGTCATGCTGAACAATATATAGGGGTGACTAGCCAGGGGTTTGGGGCCGGCTGCTCGGGGATAGGCTAGGCATCGGTCAGCGGGTTGTGAGCAATTGCATTGTGCATCACTTGTTTGTACACATTATTAGTCGTAGTATTATTTATTGTTATTAATAATAATAATGATAATAATAATAATTTTATTTATTATTTATTATTAAATTTATTATTTTATTTAAAATTTATTTAAATTTATAAATTATTATTATAAATTATATTATATAAATTTATAAATTATTAAATTTATAAATTTATTATTATTTATTATTTATTATTATTATTATTAATTATTATTAATATTATTTCCCTTTCTTTTCTGTTCTAATAAACTGTCTCTATCTCAACCCACAAGCTTTCTTTCTTTCTTTCTTTCTTTTTTTTTTTTTTTTTTTTCTGATTCTCTCCCCACCCCTCAGGGGGGTGGAGTGAGTGTGTGAGAGAACAGCTGAGTGGTACTCAGTTGCTGGCTGAGTTAAAACACTACACCCCTCCCTTTGTAACTCTCTGTATCCACCATTTCTTTTAGATCTTGACTAGAGCTTACCCTCTTAAGACAGGTTGCTTCCTTCAGAGTAGGTGATGGCAGACCTCAGTTCAATAAAAGGAGTAAAAACTTTGCTTCACCTCCATGTACTTTACATCTGATTGTGCTATACCAAGGTGCAGCAATTTGTTGTAGAATGATTTGCTTTAAACCTGACTGGCTATCAAAGCAAAATTTTATTCTCTTAGGATGATACATTGAGTTAAATTAGAATAGTCCTAGCACATTGCATGAGAGAAAAACACATCAGACTTAGGAGTTAATTCTGAAAAGTCTTGTTGCTCTATAAGAAATACAAACCTTCTGGCTTTCAGAAACCAGTACAGGTGTAGGTTTATAGCCGCAAGTTTCCACAGTGAGTATGTGTCCCAATCTCTGAGTCCACTAGAATCAGATCAGGTCCACAAGCTTAATGATGGAGTTTTAACATCAGGCTAAAGGAAAGCATTTATTTGATATTTATCCATGGAGAGTCATTTAAAATATTCAAAATATTTCAAAAACTCTGAAAATGAGCAGTATTACTACTGCTGTTGGAGATTGCAAATCAGCCTTTGTTATGAGAGAAACAAGTCTGTGATTATGAGCTCTGTCAGTGTCCTGGCACTCCCTTTATGAAGATGGGAGTAAGGGCTCTGAACTGTGTATGTATGCAGGCTTGGTTACAAACAATAGAATCACACAGATGATTTCAGTTTGAGAACCTAGGCCAATGTCACAGGAAGTTTTCCCAGAATTGCCTTCCATCTGATAGTATGTCCACATAACTGGTTGAGGTTGGGGTCAATCTCCATTTGACTGATGGATCTATTGATAGTATTTCATGAGTTTTTTGTCTATGTCACTATTTTTTTTTCCCACTTATTTCCTGCAGAACATGTAGTTGTTTGAAATGTTCCCCTACAAAACTGGAAGCCAGTAATTCTTGGGGAGCTGACATGTATAGTAACAAATACATCTTGAACAGTGAAATATTCTCCATGAAAAAGACTATAGGGTCATCTTTTATGAATATTCCTTTCATAAATGATATGTTCTACTCCTTCTGTTTATTACATGTCAAATTTAATTCCCTGTATAAGACAGTTCAATGAAAGATACTACAGGTATTTACTATACTAGAAAAGCACCTGCTAATTATCTTGAGTTAAGTCTTTTGTGAAGGTCTCTGCTTAAATGTTGTATTTAAGAAATTTAAAATTAACTTCAGCTCCTAAGAACCCCCAGTTTTTGCTGATATCTGAATACTGCTAGTCTAAATATTGAAACATAAAAATATTTTAAAATGATTTATTCTGAGATTATTTAGCTTTTGTTATCTGGTTAAAAAGGAAAAACATTTGGCTTTGTTCTTTATCCTACCTCTTCCCCTAAGTGTTGTTGCCCTTTCCCTTTCCCTTTCCCTTTCCCTTTCCCTTTCCCTTTCCCTTTCCCTTTCCCTTTCCCTTTCCCTTTCCCTTTCCCTTTCCCTTTCCCTTTCCCTTTCCCTTTCCCTTTCCCTTTCCCTTTCCCTTTCCCTTTCCCTTTCCCTTTCCCTTTCCCTTTCCCTTTCCCTTTCCCTTTCCCCTTTTTTCCTTTTCAATCTGATAGAATAAATCTTCATCCGGAACTAGTTTTTTTTTCGGAGCTATATGCCAACTGTCATGAAAATAATCATACAATTTTCAAACAAGAAGACTGCAACAGTCTCCTTTTTTTCCCCAAATCATTAGTCAATCTCCTAGATATTACGGTAGGATTCATGAGCAGCAGGAAATGGTATATTTCTTGATAATCTCCTTTTCAAATGCTATGCTGCATTTAAAATTATCTTTACTTAAACAGCAAAGTTCAGGCAAAACTTTTTTTTTTTTCCCAGTTCTTTTGTTTCATATGATGATTTTTTAATGTAAGAAATATGAGCAACTGTGTCAACAAGGAGCAGAATGTAGGACTCTCCCCTTCTGAATCACTGAGTCATACTTATGTTGACATGTGTCCCCATCCCAAGAAATTGATATTCTTTGCTGCACCAGTGAAACTGCTTTAATAGGAGTTTGTTTGTTTGTTTTTTCTTCTTTATCCTTTTTGTGGCTTAGAAGAGCAGTAACTCACTCTTCTCAGAGGTGGAGAGAGGGAATATTATCTGGTCAGGAAAACAGTATGGAAGATAGACAAACACTCATAGAATTATAGAATCATAGAATTGTTTGGGTTGGAAGGGACCTTAAAGTTCATTTGGTCCAATAAAACAGAGAATCGGTTGTCTCTCTTAACAAAATGTGCCAGTCTTGGGAAGAAGCAATTTGTCTTTCTGTTTCACTTGGAAAACTGGCTGGGATGCTTCCACCAGCTTTTCTCTGTTCTACTAGGATAACAACATCAGGTGCCACAACAGTCTTTCTTCAGAGGGAAAAAAAAAAATGAATAAAAACTACCTGCCCTAAATTTAAATGTCATTTTTTAATTTTTTTTTCTTTTTTTAACCATCTATTTTTATGTCATGATTAGAAATCTTTCCTATCAGTTACAGGAAGTGTAAGGGACAAAGGTGTGAGGATGTCTTCTTTACAGACAAAGCTAAAGTCAAGCCTTTTCAAAGACATCAATACGACTTGGACTCTCAAATTCATTTCCAAAGTAAGGCTGGAAAACTTTTAGAAAAATTTGGCTCTCGGCTTCCTATTGATTTGTCAGATTTTACTTATAAGCACTTCATATTTAAGCTCATTTTACTGTATTTAAGCTACTACAATTTACACATAGAAACATATCTTTGGTACAGATGGGAACCTAAAATGAGCTTTAGGCACTGAAGAAAATATGGAATTAAGTCTTAAGCTAGATGGCAAAGCATAACTTAGATTTTTATCATAAAATAAAGATTATTCTTTTTTCCATTCAAGACAAGAACAGTCTGTTTCTATGAGTTTTAAGCTCCCAACTACACCTTCTGATTCATCAATTATATAAAGCTAAAACATTTGGACTTGCTTTAGTGCTTTTTAGAATGTTACTGAAGTCTTAGTCTAGACAGCAGAAAGGAAAAAAAATAAATGCTGGCATAAAAATTTCCCCCATTAAACAAGACCAAAACCAACCAACCAACCAAACAAAAACATCAAAAAAGCTTCCCAGCTGCTCCAATATTATATATGTTCCTGAAGACTCCTAGATGATATATTTAATACTGGGGGTTAATAATGCTGGTTGGATACAAATTTGTCTGGTTCATGGTTTTGTGGATAGACGTTCCTCCAGGCTAAGCACTTGCTTTGCTGCCAGTTATTTGCTGCACTTATTGCATGTGCATCCATTGCTGGGTTGATTTCTTCTCTACATTGAGAGTCATATAGACAAGCCCTCTTAATAATGGCTTTTACTCACCATGGATTTTTGGGGGTGATAACCCATACATGTAAGGACTTTTACTGTCATCAGTTTCCTTAGTGATCTGTTTTTCTCCTGATAAAAATTTAAATAGGAATTTCAGAAACCTGGTGTTCTTTCTCAGATTGAAGAATTTATATTCTGTATGACATAAAAAAGAAATTGTCCTCTCAGACCCAGCATTATGCAATGTTTTGTAACCAGCCTTGAGGCTAAACACATCTTTTACTTGGTTGCTACATTCAGCAAAATTTCATGCTAATATTTCTATTTTGACTATACTTCAGACTGAGAGAGAAAGTGTGTGCTGTGCTGAAGGTGCCTATGTGTGCAGGGAGATAATTCAGTATTAAAAGGGATGCAATATGAGAAGACTACATTTAAAAATGCATGATTTAGAGAGAAGAAAAATCTTCATTTTAGTTGTTATACCTAAGAACCTTTACTTTTAAAGTGACACTTATGATTGTAAGGAACATAACCTGTATGCCACTTAATTCCTACAATGTGTTAAGATATATTTCAATCTTGGTAAAATATATTGGTATTTTAATTCCTTTGCATGGGTATTTGGGCTGGGAGAGTTGCTTATGAAGAACACATGGGTCAGCAGTTCCTAGGAAGGAAAACAGCTTGGGGATTTAATGAAAACTCCATTAAAAATAATTTATTTTCCAGAGATAGATGATCTATCAAATATTAATGAACTATGTTATTTATTGAAGAAATAATTTCTCAAGGTTATGGCATAGAGAACTATTATCTAAATCAGTTATAGAAACAGAATCAAGTTTTTGCAGTGCCTGTAGGATGCATTTCAAAGTTTTTGTCTGACACTGTAAGGTAAGCATTTTTTAATGTACAACAGCAAATGCCATTTGATGAGTTCAGTAGTAAATTAGAAAAGAGGTGATTAAAAAGCTTAAACATGTCAGTGTTTTCTCTCTTTCTGTCATGATGACAGAACCATGGTCCTCTGAGGACCATTATTTTAGATAACCTTGGACTTCTGATCAGCCAGATCCTGAGTCTTTACTGTCCTATGTGTTGTGAAGGATTTTATACTTAAAGAGAGCACAAGACATCTGTGGTCATGTAGCACTGCTGTGCACAACTTCCCACTGGATTGCTTTGGACTCTGTTGTTGACAATACCACTCCTGAAAGCACAGGAATTGCTGCTGTATGTAAACCCTCTTGACCCCCCTTCCCCAAATCCTCCTTCCTCCCTCAACATTCCTTTCCTAGTCTCTGGAAATTGAGTGATAGAAAAGGTCAAATGTAGAAATTAAATACATGGTCCCTGGTCCTTTCAGTGGCAGGAATGCATATTCCACTTATTACACATTAACACATTAACTTTGTGTACCACTCTAGACCTTTCAGATTTCCCTAGATTTTTTTAGAGGAGCTTTTTGAAGCCTGCCAGGATGACAAAGACTGCAGGTGGATGAGCTACCCTCTGTGGCTGCCTCAGCTGCTCCAGAGAAGAAAAGTAACTTAGTATGAGTCTCCTCTCCTCAGGAGCTCCAAATTTCAGTTTAATTTGTTGCTAAATTTTGATCGTAACTCAGATGCTGGGTCCTCCTGCACCTTTTTGTAAACCTCTGTCCACTTCATCTTTCCAGATGCATTGCAGCTTTTTTTTTTTTTTTTTGCTTTTTTAATTTTTTTTTTCTTTCCGTTGGCTTCGGGCAGTGGCTAGACAAATTAGCTGACATTTTAAAAATATTTTCCAGAGCATTACGCTCATATGTGATAATTCTGGGGGGATTGCCACATATTCAGCATATGTCTATAGCATTATAGAAACAGAATGAGAGGTGTTTGGTCAATAGTAGAGTGTGATAGAAATAGTTTAACAGGTGTGTCCAGGGAGGAATTAATAGTAGCCCACTAAATTGTGCAATAACAGAAAAAAAAGTACTACTAATATTCAGTTTTTGTGGTAGATTTTTGCCCTGTAAAAAGCATCCTTCTCCTTATTGAAACCATGTAGAGTTGCATGTCTCCAGTAAGTATATGTGTGTCTCTCACTAACAGAAGATATACCTGTGTTGAGAGAGTATTCCCTAAAGAAACAGGAGATTATTTTAAAGTAGTTCCTCTTTTCTATTAAGCACAATAATTAATAAAGTACCCAGACTGACATAACAACTCTCAACATCTGCTCTGTAACCTCTACAAAGCCAAAAAAAAAAAAAAAAAAAAAAAAAAAAGCATTACTCTGAAGTTAGGTATTATCATCAACACCTGCAATTCCCTACATTTTTAATATAAAAAGCCAGTGTAAGAAAATAATTGAAACTGCAAATAGAAATCTGAGACTGATACCCTGTTGGTAACAGAGTAATAAAAAGCAAAGTGTCAATGGGACTGTGCTTAGGACAAATGCTCCTTAAATGCACATATGTATATATACACACACACCTATCCATATCAGAGAAAGAGAATTAAAAACATATGCATTGCAAAAGTCCTGCAATCACTTCTTTTTCTCCCACATCAAAGTGTGAGTATTTACTTTAGACTACTCAATGGTCTCATAGGAGTCTACTTACTCTCCTGACTGCTAAAATTACTTGTCTGCTGTATAGCAATATAAGTCTATGTTTGCTTAAAAAATATTTGTATATTATTCTTAAATTACTTAAATTAAATTAAATTAAATTAAATTATTATTCTTAAATTATGACTCAAATCAGTATGTGTAAAATAATGAAAAAAATCCAGTGGAAATTAGTATGACAATTTTGTTGTTGTTGCGTGTTTGTTATTCTTTGGGAAAAAAAATAAATAAAAGGGCTTTAGGCTGTAGATCTTCTGCAATTTCAGTAAACTTGCTGGTTACAGAATGAACCTAAAGCACTAGACAACCTCAGAATTTCCTTTCAGTCTTTGTCTGAAACATGTCAGATTATTTTAGTTTGGATTAATAAGTATGTAGGTAGTCATTTTAATAAAAATTCGTTGAGACTGTAACAAATGTCATTAGAGAAGATATGCATGACTTCAGTAAACTCTAAGACATTAAATGCCTCTGCTTTTAAGCATACAAGTTATTTATGGCACACAAATATCATTGAAATCAAAGCAACCATATGAACTGAGAGATGAAAGCAATGTTTGGACTCTGATTTTCCCTGACCAGGTGCTTGCACTTGATTAGGTTGTGTCCTACTTATATGCTTGATCATATGTTCATATGTTGACAATGAAAGATGTGACCAAAGTTAACAGAAAAATTTTGGGTACTTAGAGATTTTACTTTATTTCTTCATCTGTTTGCTTTTCACATTTTTCTGCAGCATGATCATTTCTCCTGCAGCAGCTGATCACCATAGTATCTATACAAGTGTTAATATAATTAGTTGCCTACCTTGTATTTCTGTTACCTGTAGAGAAAAACAGAACATATATGAAATCTAGGAGTTGGATTTTTTTTATAACATCCTTTAAATAAAACTAACATTCCTTTCTTACATCATGAGGCTTTAAATACATAAGAAATATTTTAGAACAATATTAAACACTAGAAAAATTGTCATATTTTCTGCATGTTGATAATAACCTGATTAAGTAATATAGATACTCATCCACCAAGACATGAGCCAGTAATATGCTATTGCCACGAGAAAAGGCTAATGGTATCCCATGATGCATTAGGAAAAGTATTGCCAAAAGTGGATCCTTGCCCTCTACTTAGCACTGGTGATGTCACACCTGGAGAACTGATTCCAGTTCTGGGCTCCTCAGTGGAAGAGAGACATGGAAATACTGCAGAGAGTCCAACAAAGGTACACAAAGATGTTAAAAGGACTGGAACATCTCTCATATGCGAGAAGGCTGAGGGAACTGTGACAGTTCAGCCTGGAGAAGAAAAGGCTTGGGAGGGATCTTATCAATGCCTATAAATATCTGAAGAGAGGGTGCAAAGAAGATGAAACCAGGCTTTTCAGTGGTGCCCAGTGACAGGACAGGAGGCAATGGGCACAAACTGGAACATAGAAAGTTCCTGCTGGACATCGTGAAGTACATTACTGTGCAGCTGATGGAGCACTGGCACAGGTTGCCCGGAGAGGTTGTGGAGTCCCCCTCCTTGGAAATACTCAAAAGGTAATGGTCCTGAGCATGCAGCTCTATGTGTATCTGCTTGAGCAGGTGGTTGGACCAGATGACCTCCAGAGGTCCCTTCCAACTTCAACCATTGCATGAATCTGTAATTTACTTTTAATATGGAAAAAATTTGATGAAAAAATTCAGGGTTTTTGTAATTCTTCCTAATCAGAATGGAAATTTGAAACAGTGGCTACCATAACTGAAACAAAGGATAGATGAGATAGTAGCTCTTTATGCACTCATGGAACAGAGAAGAGTGCTATACATACTAAAAAATGCAAGTTCGATAAAATCGTGCATTTTACATTTTAAAAGATTGTTATATCTTTTGTGTGAATACTTTCTATACTAAATTCTCTTTCTTCTCAAGCTCTTGCTTTTACATTACAAGCTAGGTCTATGTACCTAACTGTATACATTACTCAATGAGTAACAGCTTTTGTGATAGACATTAGATAGGTAACTTAACCCTCTGAGAGATTTACACCACCTGTTTTCCCAAATCACAATGACATTTTATAGAGAGGATGTGGCATATGCTTATGGTGTTAGTGCAGACAGTGAATTAGCTAAATGTCTTTACTGTTTATTTTTAAATTATGCTTTGCATAGCTATGAACACATGGGCATACAAGTGATTTCATTCCACTGTGACAAATGCTCTTCCAACATTTTTTTCTGCACTAAGAACAAAAATAAAAACCTATATACCTCTTGGGAAATGACTCTAAATTTTTGTCTGTTCAACTGAATTCAAGAAAGACAGTTAATTTTTGCTACATATCACAATCATAAAAACAGTACTTTGTTTTAACTGATACTGAATCAAACAAGAGTATTGACTAATTACCACATCTTGTGTTGCCAGTGAAACAAGGTCCTAAGCCCCGCTGTAGTCACTGGAAGGTGTGTTCAGTTGGCTCTGGGCTGTGCCCAAATAACATTTTTACATTCAATAGTCTTGAATCAGATTTGCACTCACAGATGATCCTGAGTCAGAAGGTTCAAACATCACCAAGAATGTTTTGGATTCAGCCTAATCATATTCTAAAGCTATTTCTTCCACCCCAACATGAAAGATTCGTTAACTAAATCATCCTGCTTAAGAAACTTCCTGTTTTATTTCATCTTTAACGATGAATCTGAGATGTGTCATGTTAGTCATTCTAGTCCTGCTGTCTACTAGCAGTGTGCTTAACCGCTGAAACCTCTTTCCATATAATAAATGGTATCTAAATTAATCTGTGTAATAGATATTACACAGTTTAGGAATATTTTTAGATGAGTGTGTCATCTGGTTAGGCCGATTCTCCTGTCTTTATATCTTAATTGTAACATTCAAGTTTTCTAAACAGCATTTAAAAAAACTCTCTCATTTAGTAGCACTTTCCTACGGTGAAAACAAGGGTTAATTAAGCACAGTCAGGAAACCACATTTGTAGAAGACATGAATTGCTATAGAACAGTGTATACAGCAAGTTCCCCATGAGTGTAAAGAAAGCTCAGGTCTTAAATAAACATAAACATCTTTGCAGTTTATTTTTAGTAAATATATCTGTTAGAAATGCCATATATCTCTTGTGGACCTGACTTATCTAATCTCTCAGACATTTTCTGAATAGCCTTGCTTCACTTTTATGTAATGTTATGCTTTGAGGTTTTCACCAATAGGCATTGAATATTTTGATCCGTGGACCAAAATTATGAGCTGCTGCTTTACAAACTGAAAGTGTTTACAAACTGAATTCTGTACCTCAGATTTGTACAAACCTTGTGAACATCCCTACAGCATAGCCAATGGAATAGGTGACTATAGGTGAACATAGATTATCACAGAATCATAGAATCATTTGGGTTGGAAGGGACCTTGAAGATCATTTAATTCCAACCTCCCTGCCTTCGGCAGGGACACCTTCCTCTAGACCAAGTTGCTCAAAGTCTCATCCAACCTGACCTTGAACACTTGCAGGGATGGAGCATCCACAGCTTCTCTGGGCAACCTGTTCCAGGGTCTCACCACCCTATTAGTAAAGAATTTCTTCCAAATATCTAATCTAATCCTACCCTCTTTTAGTGTAAAACCATTACCCTTGTCCTATCACTACAATCCGTAACATAGAGTCCTTCCTAAGCTTTCTTGTAGGCCCCTTTTATGTACCCGAAGTGGTCCCGGAGTCTTCTCTTCACCAGGATGAACAACCCCGATTTCCTCAGCCTGTCTTCACAAGAGAGGTGCTCCAGCCATTTGATTATCTTCATGGCCCTTCTCTGGACTTGTTCTAATAGGTCCATGTCCTTCTTTTGTTGGGGTGCAGAGCTGAATGCAGTTTACGTTTATTTAATATTTTTATCCTTCAAGAGATCAAAATACAAGACCATAGATACTTCTGAATAGAAGTAACCTGCATCCCTTGAATGTTGTCTTCTGAGGACAGTAGTTTTCTTGAAATTCCAAACCTAAGAATCGTATGCTGTCTTGCATAGCTAAACATGGTTCTTTATTATATTTTTTCTTCTGGTAGCGTTTTTGAATCAGAGTTTCCAGAATATGTATGTTTAATTCAATACTTCAGTTGTTCTGAGATGATGCCTTGTCTATATGCCTTACAAACCTAAACACACAACTTCCTCTGCTTGACAAGGGATATTCCAGTTATTGCATAATTAAACTATAAGGAATTTTGAATGTGATATTTATTTGGAGCAAGATTTAGATGTTATGCTTAAAGTCAAATAGAGTTGGTTTGGGATATGGGTAATACACAGATTCATGTACAAAAAGAATATCAGGTTCTTCATTGGAGATATGGTTGGCAACAACTTTGTTTTTTTGCTGATAGCCAAGAATTTTGGCTATTACAATACATGCTGATATTTTTAGATCAGTCTTCAAAACCAGATACTGTTTCATACTTTTAAAACTCATGAATTAACTTGGAAGGAAATGTAATATTATTTTTAAGGAAAAATCTACAGAAATAAAGAGGTTGCACTGGGAATCAAAATTACAGTTTTGTTAAGTGATGGCATTTTTTTTATCACAGGAGAAACATTTGAGCTATTTCCTTTTCCTGTGAAAAACATGTTTAATAAATAAAGGCAGAATTAAAAGTGATCAAAGATGCTGTGCTATTGTAATGAACAGTAATGTAATAATATTATTACAATGCAAATGCTTCATTCCGTAATTTTGTGAATTACAAGAGGTCTAGCTTTTTCACCTTGTATTGGTTAACAAAAATAATAATAATAATAATAAAAATCACCAAATCTAAGTTGTACAAGGTTTCTTTGTTTTGTTTACATTCATCATATAATTATTTTCTGTATTATTCTGCATCTTGATGTTTATAATGACCTTACTATGTGCTGCTGCCATATTCAACATTTATGTGTATGTACTGAGATTTTTCCCTGTACCTGCATCTCTTCAAGTTTATGTCTTTTTATGTCTTATATATATTATATATATATACATATATATATATTTGGTAACTGAGATTTGTAACTGCAGATTCTGAAAGTTTATTTCTGACTTGTGGCTTGAGACCAACCTACACAGTACTCCAAACTGTACTAACAGTGTACATCAATGGACAACTATTCTGGAAAGCTGTGGCTACAGCTACTATTGCACTTTACCCACATGTACAAACAGTAGATGACATCATCATCCTTCTTAATCGCAAATGCAAATGCAAGTACAAGACAAAAACTAAAATCCAATGTCTGAAATGTTTCTTTTTTCAATTGTTAATGAGAAACAAGTATTTCACAGGTACTACAGAGACAGAGCATATGAATATACTTGAAAGAAGAAAAACACATAAAGTACTAAGATTTCTCATTTATGATTAATACTCAGGTCTGGATCTTATTTAATCATTCTGTAACTCTAAATTACTAAAAATGTTTTACAATTTCTCTTTTGTATGAAATTATGCAATGATTTTGAAACGAATATGGAGAAGTAGACCTATGTTTGTGCATACCCAAGGTTAGACTCTGGGTGGACTTAACAGCCTGCAATTAGTTCTGTCTATGAGTTTAATCACAGACCTATGTCTGCACCATTATTAATGACATTATTGATTGAAGGAATTTGTTATGTTTATCCAGTTCCATATCTGCCATAACAAATCCTGAAAGGCTGACAATATAAGTGTCAGCTAAACTATAATATATGAAAATAGGACTATGTTCAATACTCTGATTTTTTTTTTCTTCTACAGATATATATATATATATATTTCTGGTTGGTTCTATCAAGCAAAAATTGCTAGAAGATTAGCTTTACAAAACTAATGATGGTCCTTTCATAGTTACCCTTTTGTCAACAGGAAAAACAAAAACAAAAATAACACCTAAAGGAAAAACAAACAAACAAACAAACAATAACAACAAAATAGAAACAGACCTATTATTGTAACACCTGGTATTTTTAATTCTGTCCTACACCTTGTGTGTCCCACAAAACACTAATCTTAATTGGTATAGTACCTACTGAAAGGAGTGAGGCCGTTGTTTCTCACAACGGAGAGAGAAAATTGCACAAGGCAAGAGATGTATTCTACCTGGGGATGAAGGAAGGAGGTGAAACAAGATGAAAACTACATTACGAATTTTAAATTAATAATCTTTTCTGCTATTTTTAGCAAAAAATAATATATTTAGGACTGAATTATTTTTGGTGCCAGGTGTTGTATTTATTTTGATGTTGTAAGGAATGGCAGAATAGCAGTATTGTAGAAAGAAAGTCATTGCAAGGCTGTAACTTAAATTTAGTGGCTATCTTTCATTTTTATGCAGCCATGACTTTGTTGTACTGATTTTTCTTTGTACTGCACTGTGGAGATGAGGACCTATAAGGCATATGGTTGCTAAGAGCAACTCATGGCAATAAGGCTTATAGCAGAACTAGCAAAATTAACTCTTACTTCAGAGTCTTTAAATGTCAGGGGAACTTTGATATGGTTGTGGGGTCTCAGGTACATTATAGTACAATAAAATCATGTGGAGTTTTCATTCTAAGATTTTTATTTTTCTGTCACCACTGTACTGGGTCTGTCTGGATTGGAGTTAGTTTTCTTCACAGCAGCCTGCATGATGTATTTTGGGTCTCTGACTAAAACGTTGCTGGTAACACACCAACTTTTGGGCTGTTGCTGAACAGTGCAGGCACAATCTCAAGGTTTTGTTTTTTTCCACTGTGCCGTCATAGAGATGGGGGTAGATTAGGTGTCCACAAGAGGTTGGAGGGTGACACAGCCAGGACAGCTGACCCAACTTAGCCAAAGGAATGTCCCATACCATATGGTGTCATGATCAGAAATGAAAGCTTTAAAAAAGGAAGAGGAATGAGTGAAATTTCAGGTCATGGCAATTGCCTTCCCAAGTGATCACTATGAATGATGAGTGAGTCATTATGAGTTTTCTAAGAAGTGGTTGGAAATCTGTCTTCTGATGAGAAGCATTGAATGAATTTCTTATTTTGTTCTGCTTGCATGCACAATTTTCTTTCACTTATTAAATCATCTTTATCTTGACCCACAAGCTTTTGCTTTTATAATTCCGTCCCCATCCAATTACAGGGGAGTGAGTGAGCAACTGGTTGGGAGCTTAGCTGCTTGCCAGTGTCAACCCACCAGAAGCAGCGAATGTAGGCACACCTGCATCTGAAGACGATTGTAATTTTGAATTCAGTAGGTGGACACTAAGCTGTAATAAAAAGTGACATTCAACATGCTACACAGCAGGCAAAAAACTGTGTGTTCATAAGCTCAAGACTAACTCCCTATTTTAAGAACTAAAATCATATCACTAGCTTTTGGAATATCTTTTTTTTAGATTGTATTCCAAACTTCAGAAATGTATATTAATCTAATCAATGAGAATGGATGTCTTATTACATAACTGTATATTGTACTTTTTTTTTTTTAAATCAAGTTTCATACAGTGTTGCCATTTGTTCTTCTTCTACCTCGCCCTCAATAAATAAATAAATAAATACATACATACATACATAAAATGTTTTCTCTAAGATCTCAGACCAAGTAGGGGAATGACAATCTTAATGTTTGATTATAACATTTATAATTAAAAATCTGAACACTATACTGGAGAGCCTTGATGAGACTTAAATTTATGAAAATAAGTGGTAGGATGTTCATATACAGATTTGCAAAAAAGTAGAAAAAGTGAATAATTTCTTTAATTCTACACCCTATCATTCATTCAGCAGTTGTTGACTCATTTGTGTAATTTCACAGAAAAATATTTTTACAGGAAAGTAGAAGGCAATTCGAAATGTTTTCCAGGGACATCCCAGGGAAAATTCTTTGGCTGCTTCTCACTGTTGGCCAGGATGATTAAGAAATATTCATATCTACTTTTGAAAATTGGCCATTAAGCTATAGGTCAACATGGTCTACATAATTATTCCCCCTTTCTTTCAAATTGAGAATTCTAGATTCATAAACGTCTTGAAATTGTCCACATAGGTAGAGATGGTGCCTACCATACTGCTTTCTGGATTACTTATCTATGTATCAGTCATCTTTTTTCCCTCTCAGGCCATTGCTATTGAACAGCATACTAGAAATCCACGTAAGAAGCTAAAGTACTATGCAAGACCCTCAGATTTATAAAAGAATTGGTCACTACTAGGTAATGTAGTACAAAGTGGATGAATTCATTTTTCACTTCAAGTTTTGTAGATTACGCTGTGAAGTGGTTGGCAGAATAATAAATAGGCAAAAATTTAAATGCTTCCTTATTTAATCTTTTTAGGAAAATTCAAGGTTTAATTCCTGCTTGCTGCAGTATTTCTTGGCCCTGTACATATTGAACAACTTTTCTGATATTTTTGTTGATTTTGTTTCTTCTTGCCATGGTTTTGAGTATCACATTTGCAAGACTAAGTGCAATTCTAAGCTCTTACCATGCCCCATTCTATTGAATAGTCATCTGAAATTGAAGTTCTGTGTTTAGGCACTTAGATGACTGCTCTCAGTTTGCTGTAATTTTCTTCCCTTTCTCTTGTCTTGTGTATTTTGCTCGTCTGTTTTGAAAGAGTTTCCACCTATGGCTTCTCATAGCCTTTTTGTACCTGGTTCCATCTGAGGATAATCAGACTGCAGAGAAACACAACACATCATGATTCGGGAATTTTCTGTTTCAGAGTCAGGATGATTCAGACAAATATGGTTTTGTCAAAGCTTAAGAACAAAACAAATCAAAACTACCCAGACACTTTTTTTTTTTTCCTTTATTTCTGCCAGATTAATAATTTGCATAAAAATAATCACAATTTTGTTTCTGTTTATGTTTAATGATAAAAGCTATACACATGGGAAGTTGCATGTGTAGCCCAGCTTTATAGAGGAAGAAAGGAGCAAAATGGATGAACTCATCTTTCACTTCAAATTTTGTAGATTATGTTGTGAAGTGGTTGTCCAGATCCTCTGGTGCTTGGTATCCTGCCACTTACTCAAACCTCCTCTTCCAATAAGAAAAACATTTAATTGTTCTGAGCTATCCATAAAACAATGCTATGTTTTGGCCTTCCACCTGCTAAAACATAGCATTGCTCTCCTAGAACTTGGAGTAAATGGCAGAAGTGCTTTTGCTGCATTCATTTGCATTGTCTAAACCTCAAAAAGCATTTGCTTTGAAACAGGAGTCTGAACTAGGTACGCTCAGAACGATGTCCTAGAGGATCCAACTGCTGAATAACTGCTAGCAGTGGAGAAAACAAAGGTGAGTTTATTGCAATTGTTATGAGAAAAAAAAAAAAAAAGGTCTGTGTAAGAACATAAACAAAGGCACAGAAGTTGAAAATTTGGTCTTCAAATATTTCATCAGGGAATATGATGAAAAAATTGCTACAGCATAGTGGACTGGATGTAATAAAATATTGCCTTCTCCCTGGATCTGCGGGGATTGAACATAATCTTGCCAAAAATATAAGTGCTAGAGAGTTTTATGGAAGAAAAAAAAAAAGAAAAAAAAGGAAAAAAATAAAAAGAAAAAGAAAAGAAAAGAAAAGAAAAGAAAAGAAAAGAAAAGAAAAGAAAAGAAAAAGAAAAGAAAAGAAAAGAGAAAAGGAAAAGAAAAGAAAAGAAAAGGAAAAGAAAAGAAAAGAAAAGAAAAGAAAAGAAAAGAAAAGAAAAGAAAAGAAAAGAAAAGAAAAGAAAAGAAAAGAAAAGAGAAAAGGAAAAGAAAAGGAAAAGAAAAGAAAAGAAAAGAAAAGAAAAGAAAAGAAAAGAAAAGAAAAGAAAAGAAAAGAAAAAGAAAAGAAAAAAGAAAAGAAAAGAAAAGAAAAGAAAAGAAAAGAAAAGAAAAGAAAAGAAAAGAAAAGAAAAGAAAAGAAGGAATAGTACGTTATTTACTGTTAAGTTCTTATGTACATAAGATCATAAGTGATGTTTGCTATGATCTCATTGTCACCGCAGTATCTTGAACAGAGGCCATTATTCTAATTTCAGAAAGCAGTCATGTAAATTACTAAACTCCCCCTTGTGAACCCAATCCTTTTCTGGTATCATAAACATAGAAGATGTAGAAGTATTCCTGTGATTCGTATGTGAGTTGCAGAAAATTAAAGTGCATCAGAACAAATAAGGAAGGATGATATCTTGTGCATAAGTTATAATTCTCCCTGTTTATTGTCTTTTTTTTTTTTCTTTGTCACAATCAGTTTAGATAGGATTCCTTATTATTCAACAAAGACAGCAGTTACAGCATTTATCTTGCCTTTGTGTACAGGCATACTGAACAGAAAGAGAACGTAGTAATCAATTTTGGTAAAATGTGGAACATCTATTTCCCTTCCTGTCTTCCTTAGTCCCTTAGTTTGGCAAGTAGTCCTTAGACTTCTAATTGCAATATACTGGCTTTCTTTAAACCTCTTACTGGTACGTCTTGTTTCGAAACTCCAAAGCAATGAACATGGCACATTTGTGAGAAATAAAGGCTTTGTCTGCAGACTGGGGCTTGCATAACTAAAGCTTATGCTAAACAAATGTAAGTTGAGAGAAATTAAGATAAAAATGAAAAGAACAGAAATTTTAGCTGACATGAAAAAGTCTCATTCTAAAAGTGGAATGAATATGGTTTCAGAAATCTTATATCAACAACAACATTAGAATAGATAAATAATATAACAAAAAAGTACCATGTGAAAGAAAATTATAAACAAAACAATATAAAATGACAACAACAACAAAAAAGGCCAGTTTTGAGTATTTCCAAATTTCTAAAGACTACAGGATTCATTGTTGTGACAACATTTTACTGGGGTATTTCAGCTCCACAGTGGTACCAGTAAGGATTACCTAGATGAGAGTTGATCTCCATTGGGCCTACTTATCATAAAATCATAGAATCATTAAGTTTGAAAAAGACCTCCAAGATCATCTGGTCCAACCACCAACCATAATGTTGATAACACGCTGATGTTTTAATTGTTGAAGAGTAGTGCATACACTGCGTCAAGGACTTTTCAGCTTCTCACACTGCCCTGCCATTGAGGAGGCTGGGGGTGCATGAGGAGCTGGGAGGGGACAGAAGCAGGACAGCTAACCCAAACTGGCCAAAGGGATATTCCATACAATGTGATGTGATGCTTTGCTGACTGCCGGGTTAAATGACGGCACACGTGCTGGTATGGACAAATGGAATGCCTTCAAGCCACGAAGCTTTCAGGCCAGGGTGAGAAACACACCTACCACACAATGCTATTTGTAGTAACAGAAAATTACTCAGATATAGAAACACTCATAATATAAGAAATTAGCCATCTATAATCGCTTATACGCTACTGTTTTCACCCCTCGGTCTATTTTCATGAATGTTAAAGCCTGGTCTGAGCCTGGATGGCTGGCTTAATCCTAGCTACTACATGAGGATGTAAGTCATAAATAACTGCAGAACAGTATCTTGCATTTATACTTCTGGTGTGGAGATCCTGAGGTTCAAACCTAGGTCTAACTTGCTTCCATGGTGTAAGCAGCCAGGAAATATGCACAGGTTGCAATTGGTTTGTTTTACTTCTCCATTTTACATTGAACACTGAGAGTCTTAAACCATGTGTCTACAATTCTCAAAATTTTGGGTTATGAAAAGTTATAAGAGTTCAAAGTTTGGGCATTTATATGGGACTCTGTAAAGTTAGTAGCCAAAATAAATATAGAACAGTGGTTTTTTTTGGCTATATAATTTTGACAATCTCTTTATGTTCTTTTTCCTTCTTGGGTATCCAGAGACATATATTACTGCCTCCCAGTCTTTTGTCTCTATAGATTTTAGGCTCTCTGGAGTAGACACTCTCTTTACAATATATGGTTCACATACACTTTCTTGAATATAGCTATGGTGCAAACAGTCTGTGTTCTCATGACTGTATTTTATCACTATCTGCTCTTAAATACCTTTTATGGAAAAAGGACAGAGGATAGATTGTTAACTGTCATCCACTTTGTCTATTAAGCAGAATATGCCTGAAAGGAAGGGAAGGGAATCTAGCTGTTAGCAACATAACCTCCCACCACTTGCACAAAACTGACAACTAGGAGACAAAACCAACATTATTTAATAACCCAGTCAGCTTAAGCCTTTTATTACTGTGGTTATCAGGATGACAAAGTTTTGTTCTTGTGGCACAGAACACAGGAAACTATGAAAATATAGCAGCCACAGACACCCTTTGGAATAGCATACCTACCACACAACCCATGAATGTGAAGCCCATACATCCTTTTGTCTGTTCTTATTGTCTTCCAGTTGTGTCCCCTAGTACTGCTGAGAGATGTGGTTTTGTGCTGTTGCTGTTTAGTCAATGATTCCTTCATTGAAAGAGGAAAGTTGCCATGATTGCAATTGTGATACCATAGTTTTTGTTACCATTCTTTATGTTTCTTTATTCCCAGATTGGTACAACAATAATTAATGATCTGTTTTTATTTGCTGTCTGTATGTCTTGCACCCAAACAGCTCTGTTTTTCTGTCTCCACAGGTCTTCGTATGGACTATTGCTCACTGTAGTTCTGGAAATATTTCTTAGAAGGACTTGCTGCTTTATTTGAAACTACAGGCTCTGGTCCCAAACCAAGGGATCCTTCCATTTCTAAGTGTTCAGTTCCTTTCTGCCAACTCATGCCTTTATTTGTTCAAGGATCTCATTTGAGAAGATCACCAGTCTTTTTAATTATTGCTTTCTTATATATCTGGTATTTTATAACTGAAATCTTTGCAAAGCCATTTTTACTAACACAGGAAATTCTTACTGCTGACAAAACAATTTGTAAAGCAGACCAAGGAAAAGATATTTTGCTCTCTCTTCCTGTCTTGTCAGGTATCTGCTGCCCAGATACAAAATTTTGGCAATTCTACATCAGAGTTATCCTGATGGCTACTGAAGTCAGATCATCTCAGTTTCATTTGCTTCCTTATTTTGAGGCTGTACTTGAGAAGTCTTTCTGTTTTTGTTATAGCAGTGAATCAGAGGCTTGTGCTCTGAAAACTAACTTCTCAAGGAATAGGATTTCAAACAGACATAAAAAGATCAACACACAAACAAAACATAGATGTCATTCTGTTCATACTGACTATACCTGAACTGTCATCTTTGGACTTGTGGTTTTGGTCTGGAAGCAAAAAGCCAGTGTTTCAGTTTTCAGACACTAGAGGAAGAACATTGTGAATACCTGATTAACTTCTAGCAGACAAAATATTTTCCTTAGTACGGAACTTCCATCAAGGTGGAAAATTTCCCCAGTACGAAAAAGGGCCTTGTCTCTTTTCTTTCATAATATTTCACATTCCTATCTTTCAGATTTACTGTTTCTGATATATTTGACTGTCATGTTCAATTATGAACTGTATTACAAACACCACTTGCAGAAGCTAAATTCCTCCCACATGGGGAAAGCTACTTGGACATAGATAAAGATTTCCTTCTGAAGAAAACTAATTTCAAAAACATAACAAATCTGATCCAGGAATTTTTATTCTATTTTTATTTTTATTTTTATTTTTACTTTTTAGAATTGGTAAGTTCCTTTTTTCACTTCTAGAAATCTTCTGAATAGTAACTCTTTCTCTCCTACTTGTTTTTCTCACTTTCAAAACTTTACATCCTGCATATGCAGAATGAATTAGTCTAGTGTAGTGCATGGGGCACATTTGTTTACATCTGCTTTGCTATCGTCTACACAAGCTTTTATATAGTTGAAAAATTCCTTTTTTAGCAGACTGGAATTCACTTTCCTTCCCATATATACATGAATCCTAGGGTTAAGGCACAGTAGAAACTTTATCAACACATCTTTTGGCTTTCTTCTTGTTCCTGGAGATATGAGATCCCAGCTCAACGTTTTCTACCTCTTTTACTTGCTCACTGCCAAAGAAATCTTTGAAACTGCACAGATTTGCCTTACAAAGCTCTAAAGCTCACCCTAATACAAATAAAAGCTGGGACAGTCAAATGCTCACCATTCTGTATCATTACAAAGAACAACAGATTAGCCACTCCACTGAGTAGTTTTGTTGGTGTTTGGGAAGGCAGATGGATATTTTCAAACTGCAAGAAACAAATGTATATTTGAAAAATGGACAATATCTTTACCATCAAAAGTTTCTTCATGTTCTGTTTTACCACATAATGGAATCCTGTACAAGTTTTTGTTATAGCAGCACTAATTGGGTTCTAAAGCAATATATGAAAATTCCAGATGTCAAAATAGAAATATTAGCAAAGCTGTCAAACTCATGAACAGAGGTAAGAATAGCACTTAGCATAAAATATTGTTCTACTCACTGTCAGGAATTACAGAAATTGAAGTTTATTTTACTTGCAAATCTGTCTTGGAGAACTGATTCTGCTAGTGAAAGCTAGATATCCTTTCATAAGACCCAAGACCAAATACCTATTTAACTCTTGCTGAGTTTCTAAATTATTTTTGCTCTATGTTTTTTTAAAAATGATGCTGCTAACAATGAAATGAAAATAAAACATCTGCAGATAATGAAAAATTCAGGCAAAGTCAAATCCTAGTTTGACATAAACAGATAAACTCCAAAGGAGAATTGGAACTGTTCCTTTTTATACCAAATTAATACTTAATATACAACATCTGCATTAATTTTTTTTTTTCCTTGAACTGCAAATACATTGTTAGTACCAGTTATCCCACCATGATTTCTTAAGCAGTCAGGGCCTTAATATGTTTCAGGTAGAACTTCAGTACAATGATGTCCACTTTTCCTTTCTACAGAATATACTAGCTTGACTCATGAAGCCAGAGTCAAACAGAGTGCTACTTCTATTCACATAGACAACTTCTATCAGAAGAACGAAAAGCAGAAATGTGACACTGAATTCTACCTGCTTCAGAAAACCTTTCCTGTTTCAAGATGGTTGCTGAATTAGGGTGGTCCCCCGACTCAAGCCCTAGTCAGGAGCCCCCGTGTGAGTTCAGCTCATCTGTACAGCTGCTTTTGTTGAAAAGTATGTTTTCTTAAGCAAACATTTGTAGCATCAAATTTTAGGGGTGCCTTTACAGCACAGAACAAGCATAGAAAGGCTAAAAAACATTATAATTCATAAATTTTTTAGTGATCATAGATTCCAACTAATAAAAACATGTCTAGATGATAATACTCTGTTTGACCTTCACCATATATGTCAAGCGTGAAACCCAGATTCTCTCTGTGAGTGCTTAGAACATTAAAACCGAATTGCATAGTCACGGAGTGGCTGAGGTTAGAAGGGACCTCTGCATATCATGAAGTCTGACCTTATGCTTAAATAGGGTCACGATAAGCAGGTCGTCCAGTATTGTGTCCAGTTGGATTTTGAGTATCTCCAAGGATGGAGATTCCACAGACTCTCTGGCCAACAAATTCTTGTGTTCAGCCAACCTCACAGTACGGAAATTTCTTTTCATGTTTAAGTGGAATTTCTTGTATTGATCTTGTGCCTATTGCAACCTGTTCTGTCACTGGACATCACTGATAAGAGTCTTCTTTATTCCTTTTCTTCTCTAGGTTGTCCATGCCTTTCCTCATAAGAGAAATAGTCCCATTGCTTCATCCTTTTCATGGCCCCTTCACTGGGCTCTCTGCAGTATTTCCATGTCTCTTCTGTATTGGGGAGCCCAGAACTGGAGCCAGTGCTCCAGATGTGGCCTTACCAGTGCTGAGTAGAGGGCAAGGATAACCTCCACTGACCTGCAGGCAACACTCCTCCTAATGCAGTTCAGTAGAATGCTGCCGTTCTTTGCTGCAAGGGAATGTTACTGGCTCATGTTCACTTGTCCACCAGGACTCCCAGGTCCTTCTCTGCAAAGCTGCTTTCCAGTTGGTTGGCCGCAGCCTGATCTGGGCCCCAAGGCCTGAGGTTTTGGTTGCTCCTCCCCAGGTGCAGGACTTAACATTTCCTTTTGCTGAACTTTAAGAGGTTTCTATCACCCCAGTTCTTGAGCCTGCACTGTTCCCTCTCAGTGACAGCACCCCCTTCTGACCTATCAACCAATGCACCCAGTTTTGTATCATCAGTGAACTTGCAGAGGATACACTCTGCCCCATCTTCCACATCATTAATGAAATGGTTAGGTAGTATTGACCCCACTATCCACTTTTGGGGTACACCACATAGGACTTGCCTCCAGTTGGTCTTTGTGCTTCTGATCACAAGCCTTTGAGCATGACAGTTCAGTCAGTTTCCAATATACTTCAATGTCGACTTATCTATGCCCTCCTTCATTAGCTGGTAACCAATCTAAAGAAAAGAGGAACACCAAGTACAGATTTTTGCGTTAGTGGGCCATATTTAAGATTTTTTTCTTACTGAAATCTATTTTATCAAGAGCTCAGAAACTGATATAGCTATTAACATTAATACACATGGAATATGTAAAGGATTCCTAGTTCTTAGCTAGAACTGTTCAATATAATAAACTATTTTTAAAGTGAAGTGTCTGACCCTTAACGTCTGTCCGTTTTTCAAGAGGTATGATGTTTAATTAGTACAACTAACAGACATCAAGTGAATGTTGTATTACATTAACATACATGATTAACTGTTAAAATTACTAACAGCACAGCTTTAAGCATGTGCTTTACATTTACTAGTACCTTGTGGAAGTTCAGTACAAAATTTAACATGGACTACATTGTCTAGTGTATTTATGTGGTGGTTTTAGCCAGCTGGTCAGCTGAGCTCCACCACAACCGCTCTCTCACTTCCCCTTCCTCAAAGGGAAAGGAGGAGAAAATATGATGTAAAGGCTTCAAGGGTAAGATGAGGACAGGGAGATTACTCAACAATTATTGTCATGGGAAAGACAGACTCAGCGTAGGGGAGAATAATAAAATTTCTTGTCTATCACTAGCAGAATAGAACAGTGAGAAACTAACAGTAAACTAAAACACCTCCCCCCAATGCACCCTCTTCTCCCTCCTCACCCCAAGTGGCACAGGAGAATGGGGAAGGGGGACTGTGATCAGTCCCTGACGCTTCGTCTCCGCAGCCACTCGTTCTTGGTCCCTCTCTGCCCCTGCTCCATGTGAGGTCCCTCCCATGGAATGTTGTCCTTCCCGAACTGAGCCTGCGGGGGCTGCCCACAGGCAGCAGCTCTTCAAGAACTGCTCCCACATGGCTTCGTACCACGGGGTCCATCCATCCCCCAGGAGCAAACTGCGCCAGCACGGGTCCCCCACGGGCAGCAGCTCCCCCTCAGGCCCCCTGCTCCTGCGTGGGCTCCTCTCCACAGGCTGCAGCTCCAGCCCGGGGCCTGCTCCTGCGGGGGCTCTCCATGGGCCGCAGCCTCCTCCAGGACACATCCACCTGCTCCACTGGGGACTCCTCCACGGGCTGCAGTGTGGAGATCTGCTGCATGTGGGACCCATGGGCTGCAGGGGGACAGCCTGCTCCACCAGGGGCCTCTCCACAGGCCGCAGGAGAACTGCTGCTGCGTGCCTGGAGAACCTCCTGCCCTCCTGCTGCACTGCCCTTGGGGGCTTCAGGGCTGCTTCTCACCCCTCTCCCCCAGCTGCTTTTCTGCAGCAGTTTTTCTTTCCCCCTTTCATAAATCTGCTCTCACAGAGGCACAAAGAACATCGCTTATTATCTCAGCTCTGGGCAGTGGTGGGTCCCTTTGGAGCCAGCTGAAACTGGGCCTTATGTGACCTGGGGCAGCTGTTGGATTTTTCTCACAGAGGCCATCCTTGCAGCCTCTCTGCTACCAAAACCTTGCCACGTAAACGCAATACAACTTAGGTCCCTTGTCTGTCATGGGGAAACATATTTCCCCATATTCAGCATTAATGTATTTGGACAGAAATGCAAATTCCCTTCATTACCGTTCATTTCATGGTGTTTAGCGTTATTTACTTATTTTGCAAGAATCAAATAAAAGAATTTCCCATTGGGGTGTTATTCAGGCTATTGTATCAAGGGTGGACAAGTTTTTGTATTTTTAAATTTAGGTGTAGAATTGTTTTTCTCTGAAGTATTTACTAGATTAAGACCGATTTGCCCATGTTCATTTTCTCCTGCTGAAGCACATCTTTCTGAACAAAGCAATATGACCTTGCCAGTTGAGAAGAACATAGTGTTCAGCTTAAACTCTTTTAGAGCTTGTTGGCTCTAAAATTAAATTACATATAGCACATGAGAGTGTTCTCACACATATTATGTAGAAAAAATTGAGACACTCAGAGATGCTTTTATTTAAAATATCAATGCATAAATGCATTTCTGTTATTGTTATTGTGATCAGTACTTTATGTCTCATTTCTCATTTTCTTCAGAAATCCGAAAGGAAGTTATTTATGGGTATATGTTTTGAAGAATGGAATCATAGAATCATTTAGATTGGAAAAGACCACTAAGATTATCAAGTCCAAATGTCAACCTAGCCAAAAATAAAGAAAATTTTGAAAAGAATTAACTGGGGTGTTCCAGTTGTAAGTGATTCTGAGAGACAGATAAAGCAACAAAGATTTTTGACATACCAATAAACTTAATCCAGATTTATGATACTGGGGCACTTGATTCAAATTTCTGTGCACTTGAATCTAACAATGCTAACTACTTTTTAGAAACACTTTAAAGATTCTATTTCTGTCATGCGATTCTACTTTTTTTTTTTTTTTTTTTCACTAAACAAGCTGTCCAGTTTTTAAGGTTAAGAAAAAAAGTAAAGGGGGAGTTTACATAACTGTGTCCTTATGTCTGATGCAAATGTTTAGAATAGCTTTGGAGAAGTAAGGCTCAGATTTCCTGGATTTTGTTCATGTTACAACTATATAACAATGTTTTTCAAAATGTTCTTTAATATAGCAGTATAGGAAGTAGCTTTTTACCCATTATTACTCTGTCAGCCTCCTCTGTTATTAAGAAGTATGACAGATACCATCAGTTTGTGTCTATAAAACTCTAGCTAGAATATTTTATGTTGTAAAAATGTTTTGCCAGGTGACCTGGCCAAATTCAAAATTACATGGCAAAAGTGAGGTCTTCTGTTCTGTTGCAGATGTTAAAGACATCCATTTTCCGTCTGGCATTGACAGCCTTATGTCTGGATGGAAAAGTGACAGGATTTATTTTTTTCCTTCTTCTTCCTTCTTCTCTTCTTCTTCTTCTTCTTCTTCTTCTTCTTCTTCTTCTTCTTCACACAGATTGATTGTGAAACTACCTCAAGTTGGGTAACTACGTGCACTAACCACACTTTAGTGGTTAGGAACATCAACTCAATGTTTTGAGTAAAGCAGTAATTTCAGATTTTACATGTTCAAGCATGAATGCCAACAGTGATAACTGTTTTTTGTTTGTTTGTTTGTTTTGTTTTTGGGGGTTGGGGGGGAGGGGTGGAAGGGGAAGATGGGAGAGAGGGGAATAAGTCCCCCAAATGAATAAATGAATATTTTACCTTTATAAAAGTATTTTCCATCCAGAGAAAGAATCTCTTTCTCCTTTTACTGTTTTTTCCCCAAAAGTTTCTAAAAGAATTCTTGTAATTCTGTGAGGGTAAGCCTAGGACTAGTGGACCTGTAATTATCTAATACAAAGAGCTAGTTTCATTTTCAGTGTAATCAGTGAATGACACCAAGAGTGTTTATAGTTTCCTCCTAATGCAAGAGAGATCAGTGTAGACATTTGACTGGTTTTATACTTCCCTTGCTACTGGTATTGTGGAACTGAGGGGAGTAACGGACCATGAAAGGAAGGAGGTAACACACCAGAAAATGACAAGACTTACACTACTTGCTGTGTTGCCTCTTGGCAAATGTCCATCAGTATAAATAAATATGTGCAGCTCCTGCTAGTCCATAAAATATTCAGCTGGCAGAATTTAAAGTCTCTAAATCAATATAGCCTGTCTTTACTATTGTAAAGTTAAGAAAAAGATTCCATTTAATAAAAAAATACAGCAGCCAGAGCTGAGGGCTCTGTTAACATGCTGTTCCAAGCTCTCAGATTTTAGCTAGCAGTTCACTGTTGTCTGCCCATCTGGCTCATGAAGAAGCATGATGACCGTATACATACAGAACAAGAAAAAAAATCTGAAATCTAAAATATGTCAAAACTTGAGTTCTCAGATAACTAGGAGTACTAATCTTTATTTCTTTAATGTAAGTGCAGACAGACTGACAGTTCTGTGAAATGCAATCCTCTCTTTAGCGTTTGCAGCATAGAGGCGGTGATACAGATTTTCTTTAGGTCATTTTGACATGGCACTTAAAATAAACTGAGAAAAGCTTGTTTGGGAGGAAATGTTCATTAGTATAGTATCTATTTTCACTGAATCTGTGTGATTAAGATTAAAATTTAGCTTCTATTAGGTATAAAACTCTAAAACTGCCTGTGTTATGGAAGTGTTTCTATAAGCATCTCTGTAAAATCAGTTTCCTATTCTTTAAAACAAGTGTCTATAATAAACAGAATTCTTTTTCTCTAAAATATCCCTTTATTTATTTTTTCCCCAAATCATATGCTACATAAGCATTTTTTGCTGGTTTGAACATTGCACTTTCACATTTGTTTTGTCCTTTTCACTCTGCACATTGTAATCATGTCCTTTACAACAGTATCTCCTGATATTGTGCTGTTCCATCTTGGAGATATTAACATTTCAAGAGAAAAATGTAAATAAGGGGAAAATTGAGAAGGCCTAAAAAATCAGGAAGGCCTGCAATGTCCATATGGTACAATTATAGTCTGCACTGTCTTTGAGGAACTTCTTGCGCTGTTCTATCCAGAACTGCCCATTGTTTGTAGGACTGAGCTCTTCCAGATTGTTAGGTCTGATACCTAATTTTCACATTAATCACTGTGGCAAAATAAACCCTAAGACGGTGGAAATATGTTTCATTGTGCCTGAAAGGTGCAAAAGCCCCACTTAAGGCAGGCAGCATGCAAAAGATAGGTCAAACTGGCTCTTTGCACACCCTGAAATTTCTTAATGAGCTGAAATGCTGTGAGTAATGTTAAGGATGCTGAGAAACACTGGTACTCTGGTGATGTGAACAGTAGGAATAGCTGGAAAAGTTGGATGATAATATGTTTTTTTTTTTTTTTTTTTTTTTTGGGGGGGGGGGAAGACTATGCACAATAAATGTCTTCCTCATAGCTGAACTGATAATGCCAGTGTTTATGAAGATCTTTCCCTTTATTATCCAAATATTGTACTCAGAATTAATAATAATAATAACAATGATAATGATAATATATATATATATATATATGTATATATATATATTTAAAAAAAAAAAAAAGGTTTGTATGCTGGAAGACCAAAAGAGTTTTTTTAAGAGCAGAAAAACTAAGGTAGTTCTGCAGTTTTGGTCTGAGTGGGATATGATCATTGATAGAGGAAACCCAGTGCCAAGAATAACCTGAAGATGATGTACAACAGAAATTGGTTAGTGTTTGGGATCACCAGTATGTGTTTCTGGACCCACAACTACACTGATTAGCAGTACCTTTCTTCCAGAAGAGGGAGTGGCTGCTATCTGCTCAATAAAGCATGGTCCCATTGTTGTTAGTAATTCTGACAGTGCCAGTAATCTGTTGCTGTTCTAGCTTCTTAGAAAAACCAATAAATTTTTGTATCTGAATTCAGCGGACATTTAGATCATCACAGGTTAGGATTTTATTGTCAAGTCAAAATGGTTGATGTAATGCTTCTTTTAAGACATTAAGGAAATACCTTCTCTCTCTTCTGATAGTTATACCATATTTTACATAGTCTCAAGCAGAGGAGTATTTCTGAGACTCAGAGTATGGGATTCTATCTGAAAATTAAAGTCATCCTTTTAGCGTTTTGTCATATTTGCAGTTTTGTGAGGTTGCAATGTTGTATTTTTTATGAATAAATGCCATTTTTAGTCAATTCTGCAGATTTACCTATTTATTTATTTATTTATTATGCTAGGGTTTAAAAGACACTTGTGAATTTCCCTGGATAAGCTGGATTTCAGACACTTTCCTAGCTTTCATCATTTGGTTGGTTGCTTTCTGAATGCAGAAAAAGACATACAGAGATGCTATTTTAATACGAATACTTTAAGTGGTTCAGGTTCATACAGGTGTACTGGACTTGTTTAATCTTGAAGTAGAAACAACATGAATAAATATAGTAACATCTTAGTCTGAGTCTCCTTCTCTGGAGATATTCAAGGCCTGTCTGGATGCCTACCTGGGCAACGTGCTCTAGGGAACCTGCTTTGGCAGGGGTTTGTAACTGATGATCTCTTGAGGTCCCTTCCAACCCCTACAATTCTGTGATTCTGTGATTCTGTGAAAAGGCATAAAGTCTTGTACAAAAAAGGTTAATCAAATGAAGACATCTTCAGCTATAAACTTGTAAGAACTTAAAAACCAGAAAGATTACTGAAAGATATTTCAGATGCACTATTATAAACTTTGTCAAGTTCTTATTTCTTGTGTTTCACTAAAACCATCTTTCCATTCTAGTGACAAATTCTTAGCACTAATACTCTGTCCCTGGATGCTACCATGCAAAAAAAGAGAAATATTCATTTATACTAGTCTGGTTTAGCAGAGTGGATATTAGCTATCTAGACACTCTGTGTAGTTAATACTAAGAAAGTAGGGGAGTAAAGAAACCAAAGAACTATTACGAGCATGAAAGTTGTTCATGTCATACAAAGTCCAGCTGATACTCTACTGAAGGAAGGTATAATATGTGGTAATAAAATGACTCATTTTCAGGGTGATCCCTTTCATTTCCTGATCAATTATCAGGAAAGTTTAAATGTAGGAAAGCTTATAGCCCTGTGGAAAATGAAACTTAAAATACTTGATATAAAGCTTAAATTTATGTTTCCATAATAATATACAAATACAACATTATTTGAAATGTACATGTAAGTAATAAATTACATTGATAGACAATATAATCAGTAAAACACATAGGATCCATGTTAAGACAACATTGATTCTCCATAGAGCCTCCTCTGATTCAAATGTGTAGTATTTAGTTCTTCAGCAGGTTTTTACTTTACAGATCAATGACAGCAATTAGTTAGATTATTAAAGAATAAAGCTGAAAGTATTTTTTTTTTCTTTCTGCTGTAATAAAGAAAGTTAGTTAGCTTTTTGGTTTATATACATATATGTAGTGTTTTAAAGTATCTATTGCATATTAATTAAAATTTGCGAAGTGGATGGTTTCTTGAGATTCCTTCACCTTTCCTTTCTAATTCTGAAATCAGACTGTTGCTGATGTTAACAGAAATCTGTTCAATAGCCTTTTTTTTTTTTTCTTTTCTGTAAACATTTCATGTCTTTGTTACAGTTCTGTGTAATTTTAATACAGATATCAGAGTTACATTTGAAGCAAGTAGATTTTCTCCTACTAAATATGCTGACATTGAGATAAGGTGGCTCTGTTCACTATAGCTACAGGAGTGCAAAAGGTACCTGAATGACATTCAGAAAGAGAAATAAATTATGCTGTGTGTTAGTCATTAGGTTGACAATGGTAGCTAAGTACAGTCAGAAATGATCCAAAGAAAATTTTACACTGGAGAAAAAAATCACTTTTCTTAGGGTCTAGATTATGATAGCAGAGTCAGAGCTTCACATGAAGGGTCAAGAAACACAGAAGAAATTGTCAGTGGTGTGATAACAAAGCAAATGAGCCTCCAGAGCTAAATCCTTAAGTGCCAGCTTTTGAATCTTTGGCATCCACCTGAGTTTCTGAATTGCTGTGAACCCACACATTTCTTCCATTTGTGTAAATTATAATGCTGTGTCTGGCATAATCTGAGACTTTATCATGGATCTGCTACAGAACAGAGGGATCCAGTGTCGGCCCAATTGTATCAAAGGCATAGTACAGAGTATGTCCTGCTGCAGAAATTGTAATTGGCAGTACTGGCCAACATTATTTTTCACATCATGGCATTATTTTTCACATCATGGCAGTATATACTTCCAAGGCTACTTTTATGTCAAATTTTTAAATCCCATTTCTGTTTTGCTTTCCCTTCAGTAAATTTGTGCTCAAGGTGATGCCCACCAGATATGTGATAAATTACAGATGATATATGCATGCACGTGTGTACACATGTGCACCATCTGTGTAATACACTTACATATATGTATATGCAGTCATAGGCCTAGGTGAAAAACTTTGTGCTTAAGATGCTGGAATAAACTTCATGAAAAGTATCAGTTTGGTTATTAGCTGTATCAAAACATTCCTGTGTGACTTCTTGCTTGCTCTGGAATGTTCAGTCTAGCTGGATGATGTGAATTTCTGAACTCTTCAGAATCAAATAGATTTTGTAGCTGGAATTTCTTAGTTTGCTTTTGAACCTCAGGCTCATCCTCCCTCATTTTCCCAGAGGTGTCTGACACATTTATCCACCATTTCTCAAAGTGGTTACTGCCCCAAATGACAAGATTTATACCAGATACTCCAAAACTCAGCAGGTTACTCTGTTTGCTACAAGTTATATAAGCCACTGTTTGTGTGTAGCTTGTACGTTAGAGAACACTTTAATAATCATGTCTATTAATAAACACATAGACAGCACCTTTCCTTCTGAATCAAGACATTTTGTTCTTGGTTATATTTTTGTGTTACTTCTTATCCTGCATATGTGTGGTGTTGTGTCACTTTGAAATGTCAAATGTTTTAGAAGTAAGCAATTAATTTTCAGTTATCTGCCTTAAAGGCTTAGGGAAGGGAAGGGAAGGGAAGGGAAGGGAAGGGAAGGGAAGGGAAGGGAAGGGAAGGGAAGGGAAGGGAAGGGAAGGGAAGGGAAGGGAAGGGAAGGGAAGGGAAGGGAAGGGAAGGGAAGGGAAGGGAAGGGAAGGGAAGGGAAGGGAAGGGAAGGGAAGGGAAGGGAAGGGAAGGGAAGGGAAGGGAAGGGAAGGGAAGGGAAGGGAAGGGAAGGGAAGGGAAGGGAAGGGAAGGGAAGGGTGGAAAGAAAAGAAGAGAAAAAAAGGAAAAAAAAAGAAAAAAAAAGAAAATAAGAAAAGAAAAGAAAAGAAAAGAAAAGAAAAGAAAAGAAAAGAAAAGAAAAGAAAAGAAAAGAAAAGAAAAGAAAAGAAAAAGAAAAGAAAAGAAAAGAAAAGAAAAGAAAAGAAAAGAAAAGAAAAGAAAAGAAAAGAAAAGAAAAGAAAAGAAAAGAAAAGAGAAAAGGAAAAGAAAAGAAAAAAGAAAAGAAAAGAAAAGAAAAGAAAAGAAAAGAAAAGAAAAGAAAAGAAAAGAAAAGAAAAGAGAAAAGAAAAGAAAAGAAAAGAAAAGAAAAGAAAAGAAAAGAAAAGAAAAGAAAAGAAAAGAAAAGAGAAAGAGAAGAGAAGAGAAGAGAAGAGAAGAGAAGAGAAGAAAAGAAAAGAAAAAAGAAAAGAAAAGAAAAGAAAAGAAAAGAAAAGAAAAGAAAAGGAAAGGAAAGAAAAGAAAAAAGAAAAGAAAAGAAAAGAAAAGAAAAGAAAAGAAAAGAAAAGAAAAGAAAAGAAAAGAAAAGAAAAGAAAAGAAAAGAAAAGAAAAGAAAAGAAAAGAAAAGAAAAGAGAAAAGAAAAGAAAAGAGAAAAGAAAAGAAAAGAGAAAAGAGAAGAAAAGAGAAGAGAAGAAAAGAGAAGAAAAGAGAAGAAAAGAGAAGAAAAGAGAAGAAAAGAGAAGAAAAGAGAAGAAAAGAGAAGAAAAGAGAAAGAAAAGAAAAGAAAAGAAAAGAAAAGAAAAGAAAAGAAAAGAAAAGAAAAGAAAAGAAAAGAGAAAAGAGAAAAGGAAAAGAAAGGAAAAGAAAGGAAAGGAAAGGAAAAGAAAAGAAAAGAAAAGAAAAGAAAAGAAAAGAAAAGAAAAGAAAAGAAAAGAAAAGAAAAGAAAAGAAAAGAAAAGAAAAGAAAAGAGAAAAGAAAAGAAAAGAGAAAAGAAAAGAAAAGAGAAAAGAGAAGAAAAGAAAAGAGAAGAAAAGAGAAGAAAAGAGAAGAAAAGAGAAGAAAAGAGAAGAAAAGAGAAGAAAAGAGAAGAAAAGAGAAGAAAAGAGAAGAAAAGAGAAGAGAAGAAAAGAAAAGAAAAGAAAAGAAAAGAAAAGAAAAGAAAAGAAAAGAAAAGAAAAGAAAAGAAAAGAAAAGAGAAAAGAGAAAAGGAAAAGAAAGGAAAAGAAAGGAAAGGAAAAGAAAAGAAAAGAAAAGAAAAGAAAAGAAAAGAAAAGAAAAGAAAAGAAAAGAAAAGAAAAGAAAAGAAAAGAAAAGAAAAGAAAAAGAAAAGAAGAGAAAAGTAAAAAGAAAAAAGTCTTTTCTTTTCCTCATCTCCTAGTGGTGGTCTGTAAAATGGCATTTCCTGAAGCACTTTTCTAGTTGCCATAAAAGCCTTGTTTGATTTATGATAAATGTTAATTGCCTTCATATAGCTTCCAGGCTGTCCATGTAAGTGCTCTAGGACAATAAATGCCACGCTCATTCAAGCACACTGTGTTCAGAATATTATCTATTAAAGCCACTGTGGATTAAATGAAGCAGATAATATGTGATGAAATGTTTATTCTCTTCTTTTGGCTCACAAGACAAGTATGCATTACTACATAGCTAGATGTCTTGCCTGAAGGAAGAGAGTTCCTTGTGTGGCTCTAACAGACTGCATTGTTTCTTTACACTGTATGTACATTACTTTTTTTGCTGGTGGAGCAGGAAGGCAACCTTTTAGCTGGAGAAGAACTGCATTTTCTCAAGGCAAAATATCATTGTAACCTAAGGTGAAGAAAACTGGGAAAGTATTAAATTCAAATCATAGAATCATAGAATATCCTGAGTTGGAAGGGACCCATAAGGATCATCAAGTCCAACTCGTGGCACCGCACAGGTCTACCCAAAATTTTAGACCATGTGACTAAGTGCACAGTCCAATCGCTTCTTAAATTCAGACAGGCTTGGTGCAGTGACTACTTCACTGGGGAGCCTGTTCCAGTGTGTGACCACCCTCTCGGTGAAGAACCTCTTCCTGATGTTCATCTAATGATCAGTTACAACACTAAAGGCCTTTTCAACTAACTGTATTTATTAAGTTGACAGTTTACTACACTAAGTTTTCTTATGATTTCCTGTGAATGTACTCTGTATTTTTGTAGCACAGATTTAATTCTGTCTTATTCCCAGACCCATCGTCCAGGCAATCAGAGTCCCATCCTGAAGGCAATTCAATTATTTCTGTGTCTGTATTTCAGTATCACCCTGATAGTCTTCCATGTTGAGGATGTTTTGTGTCATCAGAAAATTTAATCAGTATGTACCTCTTTTATCAAAAGGTCACTAATGAAGTTAAGCAAGGCTGTTTCCAAAGCAGATCCTGAGAATCACCACAACTGACGCGGCTCCACTCTCCTTACTTCACTTCTCAGTACCAATTTTATGTTCTCTCCTTTTATTCAGATCCCTAGCTACTCTGTGGTTCCTTAGTTAATATCTGTTTTCTTCAATATGTTTCACTGAAGATACTGAAAATGCATCTTTGGCTGCATTTAGGCATATACAGGTGCTCTACACTGAAGACATAAAGAAAATGAATGTAGATGGGCTTGTGACAACATTGTCTAAAAAGGCAGGATAATTGGTATACCCCAGTCACTTGTTGAAAGGAAATGGTACATTAGCTGGATTTCTGAAAGAACAGCTCCAACTCCACCTGAGACGTTATTAGTTTGAGAATTAATTTCTCAGTGGAGAGAAGGCTCTCTCATGCAGTGGCCCAGTGGAAGCAGGAGAGAAGGGAATATCAGCCCTTGCTAATTGAGCAAGAGATAATTTTAAGTTTTACGAGCTGAACAAGTGGAAATGTAAATGGTGGTAATTGCAAGCTAATTATTCCCAGTAGCACTTTATATTCTTTCTGAGATGTATGCATGAAAAGAAAGACAGGAAACAACACATATTGTTACTTCAATTTGACCCTTAATTAAAGGTATAAGTCAAACTATTCCAAGTCAAATATAAAATGGAGTGTAATGCTCTGTTTCTGAAGGAGTATAATTTAACCTTCAGGTTTGATATGACAAAGGTATAAGGATGATTTTTATGTATTCGCAATATCTTCTTTGTCTCTTTCCCTGCCCTTCTGCCCAGGATAAAAATAGTTTCATTCATGTAGCATTTGTTTTTGTGGGCGTTGAAAAACCAGAAGAAACTACATAGTGCACGTCTCAGTTCATGACATGTAAATTATTTGTTCATCGAAACTCTAACAGAAGTCCCAGAGGTGTCAGAAGGATTTGCTTAAGAGTTAAGCATTAAGCTGTAAGCAAGTCTATTCTGTTACCTGGAGGCTTGCCAAAAAAATACATTTTTTCCAAAAAATTTCCTTGCTAACCAGTATGATAGAACCTACAGTTGATTGATGCTTTGATTTTACATTGCCGTGCGGGAAGAAAATGTCTCGTCTCAACAGATTGTGAGAGTACCCTTTGAGTGCCAGTGAGAGGGAATGCTGTGGAAGTCTAAAGGCCAAATCATTTCTGGTGAAACACTAGCAATGCATGCAAAATAAATAAATCAGATTAAAAATGTTAGGAAATTACATTCTTAAGAAATACTTACATCAAATGACTGCTTAAACTGCAAACTGTATTACCAGATTTTAGTAGATGCTTAGATGGATTTTAGTACAGGCATTTTCCCTGTCTGTGTATTTGTCTTCCCTGGTGATATCACTTCTATATTGTGAAATGTTGATGTTTTCACAATTATTTTCATTGTATATTTTTAAGAGAGGATGGAGGTGGGAGAGACCCGAATCCACTCCAGAACAGCCACCTCTGCAATGCTTAGAAGTGCTCCTGTGTAGTGGGACACTCAGACAACAGTGTCTGCTCTGACTGATTAGAAACAACGAAACAACTTAATCTTTTCTTTTACATTTTTTAAAACATAAATTGTTCCAAAATCATGTAAATAATTATTTTAAATGAGGGAGAGGAAAAGAGAGAATGAATTCAGGATAGAAAGTAAAAGTCTTCCACGTATCTGGTGAGTGCCCATACCCACCCCAACATGTTCCCAGGAAAAGTTTTAGCAAACTTGCATTTACTGATATCTCTCCTCAAACATGATTTCTTGAACTGTTTTTGCTTTTTCTATTAATACTATGGTAACCTAATATGTATAAGTGGAGTAGTTACTTTGACATGTAACTGACTTTCATTTTAATATTGCAAGGAGATAAGTACTTAATAGTCATAAATGCACTCTTAAATTCTCTGATGTAACCACAGCTGGGAAGATAAGATTATCTGTATTTGATCTGTTGTCTGGGAAGTTGCACATGTAAGCTAGGTAGAGGCAGCTATGTAGTGCCTCAGGCTGTGTGACATATTGGCATTGTGCAGTGCACCACCAAGATTTTTATCTCCTCTTCCTTTGATATTTTCACTGACCCTTTTCTTTAAAAGAATTTAGCAAGGTAGTTTTTCTTTTTCTTGCTGAAACAAATATTTTTCCATTGTGCTGATTTTTGATGTAAAACACTTTATCATGACAAGGGATATTTTAAACCTGACCTTACAGTCAGAGAGAAAAAAACAATGGGAGGCTAACGACTTCTGTTTCAAGTATGGTGGTAATCAGAGAAGTCGAGGTGGGAAATGATTTCATTTTTCCAAAGTAATAAAGATGCATCTTAGAGGAATATGGAGTAAAATGGTAATAAACAATGTCTTATTATTCTTTGAAAAAAGTGTTTGTGCTGCTCTGTCTGCCCAATATGACTAATCTATGCCGATGCTTTGCATTTTTTAAGGGCAAATCTTAACACAGAGGTTGAATAATTGCCTTTTTTTTTTTTTTTTTTTCATCTTGTAGTGTTGAAGAGCAGAGAAGGGAATAAGAAATGTGGAAGAGAAGACAGCATAGCAACAGAAATTAATGGAAAAAAATGATCAGAGAGTTTACACATTTAGCTAAATGTCAAGTCACTGAAAATTTAGCACAATAATTTCAGGCCATCACCAGAGAGTGAATTGCACATTTAAACCAGAACAAACCCAACTCAGTGGATAATATGACATTTTTTTCATTGTATGAAATACAATACATACACACAAATCTACCCCAACTTTTCTAAGTTTTATATGTAATCCTGCTAGATTTATTATTCTACAAAACCACATTGCTGTAGTAATACATACATCTGTAGTCAAAAAAAAAAAAATCTTAAATTTGGGAGTTTAGTCAAGAGTAAAAGTAACACACTGACACAAACTTCACTTTCAGAATTTGGTTATGAATTTAGGAGCTGGCTAAAAGCCAGTTTTGGCTGGCTTTAACTTTGGCTGACTTTTTTTTTCAATGCTTAGTTAAATTAGAATAATATAAGTCTTAGTTGTAGCAGACACTGAACAAAACCAAACCATCTAGAAATGCCATTAAAATAAAGAGACAGCATAAAATACTAAACCTGGATTTATTTGAGATCAGAACACAAAGATTCAAAAGTAAAAATATCTGCTGGGGTACTATTCCTGAATCTATATATGCAGGTTCTTAAATATGCGGTTGGATTTTTATGTGTGTTCCATATATAAAAATAACTTTTAGCACTGAAATACTTCAGTTTGGTTATTTTGACATGTTTTCTCCTTTTCACTGTAGCAAAGAAAACATCTAAAGCTAAACAGCTCCAGAAAATCTATGTCTCACCAAACAAAAGGTTTCAAGACCTCTGCTGAAGATAACACTATGGTCTTCTCAATTAAATATTTCTGTATCTGTACTTTTCCCTAAATTCATATTGAGCAGTAAACAGACTTGCAAACTGATAGGTAGGTTTGCAGTCTTCCTTTGGTGACATTATATGTGGCATGTGATTGATGGAATACAAAAATGCCCAAAATTACATGACATGAACCAAGGTTTTTAAGAGATCCTGAAATACAAAACTATGCATTTCAGGCACCCATAAGAAGCTTAGCTTTCCATTTGAGGATCAAGCGAACAGTTCATATGTGTTTGTGTATCTGTAGCCCATTTTAATTACTTATATATCCTTAAAAACATATATATATATATACACATGCATATATACATACAAGTGTGTGTATACATATATATATATATATATGTACACACAATCCAAACAAAATTTTGATTGAAAGCTTTCTGTTATGCCTTGTATAGAAATACCTTCCAAGTCTGAAAAGGAAGGGGCATGCTAGCTAGTACTGTAACCATTGTAAATTTTGATACTCAGAAATGAAGAGAGAGAACAGATCACCTTGGCTGAACAGAGATCTCATGACAGCTCCAATGAAAAAGGTCAGAATAGAGGAGGTGGCAGCAGGAAGAAATTGTGAAATATTCCCTTAACTAACAAGGATGACGTTCAGAGAACAAAACGTACTGGAACGGAAACTGGAGTTGAGACTGGAAAGAACATTGAGGGAAACAAGAGCTTATAGCTGTACATTGCTAATAAATGACTGAAGGGACAGGAAAGAGGGAAACACAGGCCCATTTTTGAATGTGCTGGGTGATCTACTGACAGCAGGCTCAGGAGTAAGGCTCAGGAGCCCAATTCATGATCCATGCTTTTTTTGCCTCAGTCTTCACCAGGAAGGTCCGTTGGAATTTTGCCTGAAGACAGGTGTGCAGATTTTAGCTAGTTTAAGCTAATTTTCTTCACAGAAAATTATATCACAGAATCACAGAATGTTTGAAGTTAGTAGGGATCCCCCTGCTCAAGTAAGGACACCTGGAGCAGATTGCTCAGGACCATGTCTGGACAGATTCTGAACATCTCCAAGGAGGGAGATTCCATAAAATCTCTGAGCAGCCTGTTCCAGCACTTGGTCACCTTAACAGTAAAGAAGTATTTTTTATTGTTCATACAGAACCTGTTTTTTTTTTGTTTGTTTGTTTGTTGTTTGTTTGTTTGTTTAGTTTGTGCCCATTGCCTCTTGTCGTCTCATTGAGCACCATTGAAAAGAGCCTGGTTCCATCTTCTTTGCACCCTCCATTCAGGTATTTATAGACATCTCCAAGCTGAACAGTCTAAACTCTCCCAGCCCTTCCTCACAGGAGAGATGCTCCAGGCCATTCATCATCTTCACAACCTTTCACTGGGCTCTCTGCAGAATGTCCATGTCTCTCCTGTACTGGAAAGTGCAGAACTGGAGCCAGCACTCCAGGTGTAGCCTCACCAGTGCTGAGTAGAGGGCAAGGATCACCTCCATTGACCTGCAAGCAACACCCATCCTAACGATGTCCTGTAGATGTTGACTTTCTTTGTTGCAAGGGAAAGTTTCTGGTTTATGGTGACTTGTCCTAGGGATCCTCGTGGACACTTGTCCACTTGGACACTTGTCCACCAGGATCTCTTTTCCTAAAACCCAGCCTGACCCTCCCCTGTCCCAGCTCCATGCCATTCCCTCGGGTCCTGTTGCTGTCCCCGGAGAGCAGAGCTCAGCGCCTGCCCCTCCACTCCCCTTGTGTGGGAGCTGCAGGCCGCCGTGAGGCCTCCCCTCAGCCTGCTCTGCTCTGGGCTGAACAAACCGAGGGACCTCAGCTGCTCCTCATACATCTTGCCCTCCAGACCCTTAACCATCTACATAGCCCTCCTTTGGACATTAATAGTTTTATGTCCTTCTTACATTGTGCTGCTCAAAACTGCACACAGTGCTCCAGGTGAGGCCACAGCAGTGCAGAGCAGAGTGGGACAAGCGCTTCCCTTGACTGGCTAGCAATGTTGTGCCTGATGCACCCCAGGCTATGACTGGCCTTTTTGGCTGCCAGGACACACTGCTGACTCATACTCAACTTGCTGTTGACCAAAACCCCCAGATCCCTTTCTGTGGGGCTGCTCTTCAGCCTCTCATTTCCCAGTCCATATGTATTTTCAGTATTGTCCCGCCCCACATGCAGAATCCAGCACTTGCTCTTGTTGAACTTCATGCAGTTGGTGATTGCCCAGCCCTCTGATTTGTCAAGGTCTCTCTAAGGACTCTGTCCTCAAGGGAGTCAACAGCTCCTCGTAATACAGTATCATCTGCAAACTTACTTAGCATACATTTGAGTCTTGCACTCACATAATTTATTAAAACATTAAAGAGAACTGACCCCAAAATGGAACTCTGGGAACCCAACCAGTGATTGTCTGCCACTATGATGTAATCCCATTTACTATAAACCTTTGAGCCTTACCCATCAACCAACCGTTCACTTATCATATTATGCATTTATCTACTTGCATGCTGGACATTTTGTCCAGAAGGATACCATGAAGAACAGTATTGAAAGCTTTGCTGGAATCCATCTGTTGTCTCCACCATGCCCTTTCTGCCCACTGCTGGTCACTCATGTTGCCCAGGGGCTGCCTTTATATGTGCTGGGGTGGCTGCCACTGCTCCTGGCCCATCCAGGCCTTGTCAGATATTCTCACAAGGGCTGCTGGCTGCTGGTGGCTCCCCCTGCTCCCTGGGGCTGCCTCAGTGCAGGAAGCCCCCTGAACACCACAGTTTCCCACTGTGCTGCAGAATGCACCTGCACCAGAGCTGATCACCTCAGCTCTGCTTGTGTGAACAGCTTTTGGTGTACTGATTAATCTGTTTTTGTCTCAACCCATAATATTTCTCACTTTGGCCCTTCCAGTTCTCTCCCCATTATCCCTCTCTGAGGGTGAATGAGCAAGCAGCTGTGTGGGGTTTAGCTGCCTGCTGGGGTTAAACCACAGCAATAGGTTTTGGTGGGAGAGCTGAAAGAGGGTCAAGTCAGGAGACTCTTTAGAAATATCTGGTACAAGTCTGGTGGGCTGCATTCAGGGGTACTGAGGGAGCTTGCCAACGCCTCAGTGAGGCCACTAGTCCTCTGAAATATCACTGACCTTTGAAAGATCATAGAATTCAGGAGAGCCCTAGTGACCATGGAGGTCTGTCCTGAGGCCCGTCCTTTTTAATCAGTGACCTGGGGATGTGACTGCAAGCACTCAGTTGGGTTTGCCAGTAGCACCAAGGGTGAGTGCTGGTTCTTGTTCAGCAGGACAGGTTTAGGGCACCTAATAGCATCCTGGTGCCTACAGGGAGAAGATTGAAAGGATGGGGATGGGCAGGAGGGTGAGACACAGCAGCTGGAACTGGAACTGGAACTGGAGCTGGAAAAAGTTCAGCCTTTACAAATTGTAATTAACATTTCTTCCTGAAGATAACTAAGAGGTGGCACAGGTTATCCAGAGTGGCTCTGAATTCCCCATGTCTGGCAGTTTTCAAGCCCCAACAGGACAAAAACCTGTGCATCTCTATTTGAATTCTACATTGGATCTACTTGGAACAGGAAATCACACCAGACAATGTCCTGAGACCCCCTCAAACCTGCATGATTCAGTGATTTTATGTACAAAACAGAGACTACGAAAAATGTTGCTTGTAAACAGCAATTCTGAGACGGCACTTAGGGGCTGGATAATGAGAAAGGCTGTGACAGCAAAACAGAACTGAATGTACCAGTACTGTTTTGGGGGTTCCTTTGCTGTTTTTAATACTCTTGTAGGCACCTGTGCTGAACAGATGGGCTTCCTCACATGTGATTTGAGAGCAGCCTTTTGGTTCCATCAGCTTTTCTGTACATTTCCTATTGTATTTCTTTCTTTTTCAGCAGCTTGTACTTCTCCCAGATGCACAGGTTTTGGTTGTGAAGGAAAGTCATTAATAGCCAAAGACAGATGGGTTACAACTTCCTAGTTCTGGGGCATAGCATTCTCTGAAACATATATATTAAATAAATACCTTTGATTTCTAGGCTCTAAAACTAACACAAAAGACTGGAACTTCACTGTATTAAGTCTATAATAATAATAATAATAATTATTATTATTATTATTATTATTATGATTAAAATGCTTTATTGGATTTTCATTTACGGTCCTGCTGTATTGGGTTTACGTGGCAAGGTTTTGGTAGTGTGAGAAAAATCTCAAATAATTTTCTTCAGACAAGATCTTCTGTGAAGCTATTTTATTCGCGATTGCAATGGTGGGCGTCCTGTCAATCAGGAGCGCATTTTAGTAAACAAATTATAACATTTTATTCCCTATTAACCAATGCCTGATCACCTCCCCTGTTTCCTCATTGGCTGAGTACTACAGGTTCACAAGCTACTTGACGCTCCTCTATACCATATATGTACAATTTTTCTTTTTTTTCAACCCTTTAATTTCTCCTTTCTTATGTTTTGAGAACTTGTGATCTTTGTTTTACTGTTCTCACACTGCTCATCCTGTTTTTCTCAAGCTTCTACCTTATTTTGGAACAGTGAGGCCTTCTACTGTCCACTTACCTACTTAGCATTTCTCCTTATTATGACTACACAACTACCCTGGAATACAGAAAAGTAATTCTTTACTGCAAAAACACAACTTTGTTTCTCACAGTAGTGTTAGAACCTCTTTCCAATGTGGGATTGTTAGGTATGTGAGGGCAACTGGTGAATATGCCTCAAGATCATTGTGTGGACAGAGACAGAAAAGGAGGCCCAAAGTGTGTATGTCAGCCATGCCATAAGCTACCTTACCAGGTGTATTAGTGGCCAAATTATTAAATCTTCTTGATGGAAGCCTTTTTTTTTTTTTTTTTTCCCCCACTCTTTTTACAATGTCTGAATCATTTCTACTTCTTCTTTGTCCTTTTATCAAGGGGAAGCAGGTGGGAAAAAGGTATGAGAAGTACACATGCTCCTCGGATTTTGAGCACTGTGTGAATTTAAACAGAGCCCTGATAAAGTTTTCATTTATTATGCCTTTTTAATAATTCCTGACATTTGATTTTACTTTTCACTGCTGCTGAGCACCAAGGTCATATTTTCAAAGAACTATTATCTCCATTTTCTGCTCTACTTTGCATGTAAGGGCACTGAATTTCATCTCTTATTTTTTGTCCTCTCCCTCAGCACAGTGCAAATCTTCAGCAATTGTTCACAGTGAATTTCTGTTTTATCTGTCTTGAAGATGTTAGCATCACTTGCAAACTTTGTTACATTACAATTTGTCTCCTTTCCAGGTCTTTTAGAATAAGCTAGCATTGTACTGCAGGCAAAACAAACAAAAACCTCCCATTTGTGATACAGGGCCATGCTTTACTACATAGTATAATAACAGTATTTTCAATGTTAATATAATATAATGTAATGTATATTGTTAGTGTGAAATTAATCCCCTACCAACTTTTTCTTTTTATTGTTTTCAAGGTCTCTCCTTGATAAAGCTTTCTCAAAATCCAGGTATAGTCTGTCAGACAGATACCTGTGATCTCTAACCAAGCTAAACCCTGCAAAGTACTTGGATTTGTGAAGTATGATTTTCTTCTATAAGAAATGATGACTCTTTCCCCATGTATCATATTTACGCATTCCTATTGAGAGGTACTGAAACTACTTTAAAGGCTGGGATAACATTCTCAACACTGTATTTTTGACCCTTAAATCTTTCATTCTCAATAATGTCAGCTATTTCTCTGAGGCCAAAATTTCCAGCCATGGCATAATGGAAGAATTTTTTTCTATTTAGAAAGTTTCAATTCAGAATGTACCAACCTTTAAAAGCAATTACAACCAGGGTATGATAATAAGCAGTGACAATTAGCCATAATAACAGGGTATGATAACACTCTCTATCATGTGTAGCTGTCTATGTGCTATCATTTAGAGAAAACAAGGAGTAAATATTTAGCTTTAGAGTATTATACAGTTTTAGCATTTAAGAAAACTTTTGTCATCTTTTCTGGATAGGGCTAACAAACTAAACTGATAGAAGCAGTCAACCAGTTTTAAAGCTGTATCTTCACTTAAGAAACTAAAAAACATATATTTTTTGCATATACTCCCAAAGTTAAAAGGTTTAGCAATAACCAATAAACTCATTTTATCAGTGAAAATGGCTGCCAGATGATCGAATCTGTTTTCTGTTTCAGAGGCAAAATTGTGTCATGAATGGAAAATCAGAAAGTACTTGTGCCCTGGTTGTAACCCAAAAGAAAATCTACTTTGCACTTGGCTGTTTCTGTGTGTGTTAAATATTCATGACCAGGTTTACCCATTACAGAAATGCTCACTCATATCATTGCGCCATGTAATGAATTGCTTCCCCTGTTGAAAGTAGTCATTATAACCTTGTATCTCATCCAATTGCGTATCAAATTTTCCCTCTTACCCACTTCCATCCCTCCATTTGTTTGTTGAGTTTTATTGAGAAATAAAAGTAAGGCTGATATCTTACTGGATTAATTACAACCTGCATTCTAAAGTTATATGTTCCTTTATTCATTGCACCTGTTAGGCCTTCTGAGGCCAAACAGCTATGTTGCAGATCACAGACTGCAAACTAAAACATAGTTTCAAAGGAGAACAGGTAATTCCTTCCAAATACACCTCATGGCATTAATTATCTTGTCAACTCTCCCTATCATATATTACATACAAATTTGGACTTCATATTTTTGGAACAGGAGGAAGAGGAGAAATCCCGTGTAAGGTGGATTATCTTTCTTTATTCCATTCCCAAAGGTGATGTTCATGGTCAATCCAGTACTCAGAGGATGCTGCTAATCACCCTCTTGGGGACACAGAGGGAGCTGAAAAATGCTAATAATTCATGGTCTAAAGAAGAGGAAGCAATCTGTTTGTGTATGTTTTGCATAAAGGGTTTGACAGCTGGAGCTACGGGAAACTGAAGTTTGGGTTTTAACCCAGGTGTGGATTATAACCACTCACACAGGACACATATTATGGCACCCACATGGATTTCTGACACAGATTTAACTTAAATTCTGTGTAAAGAAAGCCATGAGTCACCTCTGCTGGAAAATTCTGTGTAAAGAAAGCCATTACCTCTGCTGGTAATATACTTTTGTCTTACCTTACCCTGCCGTTACCCTACAGTATTTGATTTGCACATAAAAGATTTGAATGGGTTGTGTCGTTTTGAACAGAAGGTACAAAACTTGGTCACTGATAAATGTGCAGATTTATAATGTCAATACCTTATGGAGAGAGATATTGAGTTCGATATACCTTTTTTCACAGAACACTAAATAACGTCAAATAACGTTTTTGTTTGTGCTGTTTTGTAACTTCTCTGATTGTTGAAGGTAATATATTTTCTTTTAAGACTAAAAATGTATTTTACTCTGTTTTGTTTATCAGTACAGATAGCTTTAATCATACCCTTTGTGGTGTAATGACCACACGGACTCCAGGATTCTTTTAGGATCAGTAACTGCTGCTACTTTATTGATGACACAACTTCATTCTCTCTTAGTGAGGGCCTAACTTCATCTCTCATATTGAGGACATAGCTTCATCACCCTTGTTGTATCCCCATCATGAGGATAAGCTCCCTTCTTATACTATTCCCCCACAGCAGTCCTTTTCCAGTAACTATTCATTGGTCAACAACTTTGCCCGGCAACCGCAAACACCCAGCAACTTCCATGCCTTAACGGCTGGAGAACAAGCAACCCGAGATGGCAAGGCAAGTCTCCTGAATCACCCTTCTTTGTTCCCTCTAAACTCTTTACATTCCTGATGGCTTCATCGTTAAGAGTCTGATGTTATCACCAACCATGGGGCTTGTTGACCCCCATGGCCACACTCCCACATCTCCCCCTTCTTTATTAACATAAAAAAGCGCGATTAACACAAATTAAGAAAGCACGATTAACACAAACTAAAACACAGAGAAAAACTACCAGGCATACTAATTCTATCTTTAACAAACTTTGTAACCACATCCCTAGGTAAGGCAGGCACTGAGTGCTGCCAGCCGGGGGTGCTCTGGCTGCCCCTCCAGCTCCTGGAGTCCTTGTTTGTGGGTCCTGCATATGCCGGCAGGACCCTCCCATACGTTGTTTTTTGTTTGGGCTGGAGTCCAAAAAGCAGAGGAGAGTGCTGTGATCAGGTTAAGGTAGATGATGACACGGCCGGATGGACCCATCGTGCTGACACCCATCTAGGACCGTCTCCTGTTAAAACACAAGCACAATCTCGGCCCCAAGTTGTTAGAGTGTAGGGCCCTTCCCAATGATTGGTGTGTTAATTTTTTACCATGACTTGTGCCCTTTCTTTAACTGAGTTTCTCCCATATCTGGGTCTCTCCCAGATCTGTCTCTCTCTCTCCCAGATCTGTCTGTTGCCTTTTCTCCTGCATGGACAGATGCAAGGACAAGTTTAAGAACATAGCATGCTTTAGCTATCTTTCCCTGGGGGTCACATCCCTATTCCCCTTTTTTTGTTTTACAACCTTTTTGTTTTTAGGGTACCATGGGCCTGTTCAATAGTTGCTTGACCCGTAGGGAGAATGAGGTATACCCGTCAGATGTTGAATACCCCACTGTTGAAAAAAAAAGTGGATTGCATGGGCCCCATATCCTGACCCATTATCTGTTTTAATCATTTTTAGAACTCCTAATTTCGCAAAAGCTGACAGAAGATGTTTACACACATCCTTTGCCTTTTCTCCTGCATGAACTGATGCAAAAATACGATCAGAAAAGGTATCAATTGAAACATAAACATAGAAAAGTTTTCCGAATTCTGGCAAGTGTTTAACAAGCAATCCTTTAAGTCTATTACTATTAATATCCATGATTGGGGGAACATAGTTGGAGAGGGCAATCCTGGTTGAAGTGCTCCCATATCTTCCATGACTTCATTATTTTTTCTCAGATCATAAAACAGTCTCCATTTTCCATTCATTTTCTTGATTACAAACACCGGAGAGTTCCAGGGCTAGTCGTGGGAACAATATGTCTCACTTTAAGTTGGTAAGCAACTCGGCCTTCGGGCCCTATGTATCCTATAGCTCCTGGATCGAAGGGAAACGGATTCGGCTCCTTTTCAGGGACTATAGAGCCTGGATCAAAAGGAACGTTCAGGTCACCAGAGGGCGAAACAGCAAAGGCCTTCCATGGCAGTACCGGCAGGGGGGGCCAATGGCGTAGCAGGAGGGTCGGTGGATGAATCCGCAGCTCCCTCACAATCTGGGAAACCACACGTTTCTGATTTTGGTCCCACATGGCTCTTTAAGGCCTCAGAGATTGCTTGCCAGGTGCTGAGCAATCCCACACAACCTTGTCGTTTTTAGTAGCAGAGTCCCGCACCTTGACCTCAATTTGGTCCCATGTTTCAGGATCATAAACTGTCTGATTCATAATAAAAGGAATAAACTGTAAGGTTGCCAGGACATTTTTTGTTTCTAAGGACATATGATTCCCCATAGCGTGCAACTGCTTACCTTCGGCCAGTGAAGGGCAGTTGTGTCCGTGGGTCCGCTTCTTTCACCTTCAGCTTCTTTCCAGCTCTGGTGCGCCTATTTCCATCGACTTTATATACAAGCCTCTTTCCAGCTCCAGTGCACCTATTTCCATCGACTTTCTATACAAGCCTCTTTCCAGCTCTGGTGTGCCTATTTCCATCAACTTTCCATACGAGCCTCTTTCCAGCTCCGGTGCGCCTATTTCCAGCGACTTTCTATATGAGCCTCTTTGAGCGGTTTGCTGAGTTTGGCTGAACCTATCTTCATGAGGCGATCAATGTCCCCGTTGCTGTCCTGGTCCCTGTTCTGCGAGCCTGTCCCTATTCATTCCTTTTTTGGTTTTGTCTCTGTTCTGTTAGCCTGTCCCTATTCCTGTTCTTCATGTCCCTGTTGTTTTCTTTATGTCCCTGTTTGGGCGCCATTTGTGGCTTAATGACCACACAGACTCCAGGATTCTTTTAGGATCAGTAACTGCTGCTACCGCAAACACCCAGCAACTTCCATGCCTTAACGGCTGGAGAACAAGCAACCCGAGACAACAAGGCGTCTCCTGAATCACCCTTCTTTGTTCCCTCTAAACTCTTTACATTCCTGATCGTTAAGAGTCTGATGTTATCACCAACCATGGGGCTTGTCGACCCCCATGGCCACACTCCCACAACCCTTGATACATAATGATCTTCAAATCTTGAGTGTCTGATTGTATAATATAAATAACCATCTATAAAAAGCAACTTTCTTTAATGTGAGGTTGTCTGTGTTCTCTGAAAAAAGGGTGTGTGGTTACTGCTGAACCACTATGAATAGTTAATCTAATAGCATTAGCTGGAAAATGGATGGGCTTGGAAACCTTATGTCTTTGCAGCAATTTTTGAATACTGCATATTTTATTAAATTGAGACTGGGAAAATTGGTGATGTTATGTACATGTACATGTCTAACTGCTGCTGTGCCTGCATATGTGGTACAGACATTTATATGCTTTCAAAAAGTGTAAGGAAGAGAAGTTTTAGAAAGCACAGGCTTTTCTGATACACTTCATAATTTTAAGGAAATGAGAGAAGCGTATAAAAATAAGCTCTAGTAACATGTATTAAAGATGTGGCGTCTAGATGGTTTAGGCTTTGTATTTTATAACATTTATTTTGATATGGAAATCTCCTGAGATGCCTGGTAGGAAAAAAAAAAAAAAAAAAAAGGTGCAGTGATCTGTCTCAGGCTTTCACTCTACCTATAATCTGTTTTATGACCCTGAGAAAACTTGCTACATTTCCTGTGATAATAATTTCATAGAATCATAAAATGGTTTGGATTGGAAGGGACCTTAAAGACCATCCAGTTCCAGCCCCCCTGCCATGGGCAGGGACACCTTGCACTACATGAGGTTGCTCAAGATCCCATCCAACCTGGCCTTGAACACTTCCAGGGAGGGGGCATTCACAGCTTCTCTGGGCAACCTGTTCCAGTGTCTCACCACCCTCAGAATAAAGAATTTCTTCCAAATATCTAATCTAAATCTACCTTCTTTTAGTGAAAAACCATTACTCCTTGTCCTATCGCTACACTCCCTGACAAAGAGTCCCTTCCCAGCTTTCTGGTGTCAGATGCCCTTTAGATACTGGAAGGCCACTATAAGGTCTTCCTGGAGCCTTCTCTTCTTTTGGCTGAACAACACCAATTTCCTCAGCCTGTCTTCATAGAAGAGGTGCTCCTGCCTGATCATCTTTGTGGCCCTCCTCTGGACTTGCTCCAACAGGTCCATGTCCTTGTTATGTTGGGGGTCCCAGAGCTGAATGAAGTGCTCTAGGTTAGGTCTCATGAGCACAATCAAGAACAATCCTCTGCTGTCACTGTTAACCTGCTTCAGAATCTACTATGCAACATGGTTGTTTTTAACCTCACTAATCTAGTCAGAAGGACTTTGCTTAGCCTCATTCTTTTTCTATTGAGAAAAAAATATCCATTTGTGAACAAACATGGACCAATATAACCCTCAACCTCCTTTTGTCATGTGTATGTACCTGTATGAACAGCAGCTCCGTCCCTTCTCATATCCACTGTCAGATGGAGATAGAGCACACACCAGATGGAGAAGCCTGAAGCACGGTTTGTTGCTAATTTTGTCCACCACAACAACATGTGTTACAGTATTACTCATGTATGTGTGGACAGATGTCTTGTTTTAAGATTCCTTTCTTTATGTTCACATTGAAGTTTATAGGAACCCAGTTCATTTTCATAATCAGACTGTGCATGTCAATGATTTTTTTTTTTTCTGATATGACAGTTCAAGGAAGAATAAAATAAAATAAAATAATTAATTAATTAATTGTCAGAAATAGCAATGCCTTTTCTGGTTCAAATGGTGATCTGCTTCACGAGTAAAATAGTTTTTGTTGTCTTTCTGCTTGAATGAAGAGTCTACAGTCTGAATAGCTGACTGGAGCCTTTCTTTTCCCCATAGAACAGCAATTCAGCTTCATCCATACATCTGGCAATGGGTAACTCCTTCTCTAAATTACTGAACTCATAACGGTGTGAAGGCAAGAAAGAGACCATATACGAGAAGATAACATATTTATGTTCATATCTTATTTTTAGAAGCAGAACCAATTTTCTTGAGGCAGCTTTTCCAGTAGCAATGTTTTTATTCAATAATAGATAATTACTGAGAGTATGATTGTACTGTAATGAGTGTATATATCACAGAAATTCTGCTAGACTTATTTAAGATGCAGAAGTTAATATTACTTTATATATAGCCTTGTTCATTCACAGCTTTCAGAACATTGTGCTAAAAAAATTATCATCATTGATGTCAATGAATATCATCGTCATTGACATCAGTTGGCAAGGGAAGACCAGCTGTTGTCATCTACCTGGATTTCTGTAAGGCTTTTGACATGGTCCCACATGACCTCCTACTCTCTAAATTGGAAATACATGAATTTGAAGGCCAAACCATCTGGTGTATATGGAATTGGCTCAATGGCCGCACCCAGAGAGTAGTGGTCAATAGTTCAACGTCCAGGTGGAGGCCAGTGATGAGCGGTGTCCTTCAGGGGTCTTGGGATGGGTGCTTTTCAATATCTTCATCAATGACATAGATGCTGGGATTGAGTACATCCTCAGCAAGTTTGCAGACAACACCAAGCTGAGTGGTGCAGTTGATACCAAAGAAGGAAGAGATGCCATCCAGAGGGACCTGGACAGGCTGGAGAAGTGGGTCCATGTGAACTGAATGAGGTCCAGGAAGCCCAAGTGCAAGGTGCTGCACCTGGGTCAGGGCAATCCCAGACAGGAGTACTGATTGGGAGAAGAGCCCTTTGTGAGCAGCCCTACAGAGAAAGACTTGAGAGTTCTTGTGGGCAAAAAGCTCAACACAAGCCAGCAGTGAGTGCTTGCAGCCCAGAAGGCCAACTGCATCCTGGGCTGCATCAAAAGAGGGGTGACCAGCAGGTGGAGGGAGGTGACTGTCCCCCTCTGCTCTGCCCTTGTGAGGCCCCACCTAGAGTGCTGAGTCCAGGCTTGGGGCCCCCAGCACAAGGAAGATGTGGAGCTGTAAGAGATGGTCCAGAGGAGGGCCATGAACATAATCAGATGGCTGGAGCACCTCTTCTATGAAGAAAGGCTGAGAGAGCTGGGAATGCTCAGCTTGGAGAAGATGAGGCTACAGGGAGACCTCATTGTGGCCTTTCAGTGCTTAAAGGGGTCTTATACAACACATGGAAAGGAACTCTTTACTCGGGTAGATAATGATAGGACAAGGGGGAATGGTCTTAAACTAAAAGAGGTTAGATTTAGACTAGACATTAGGAAGAAACTCTTCACTTAGAGGGTGGTGAGGCACTGGAACATGTTGCTAGGAGAAGGTGTAGATGCCCCATCCCTGGAGGTGTTCAAGGCCAGGCTGAATGGGGCCTATGCCAACCTGATCTAGTGGGTAGCATCCTTGCCTATGGCAGGGGGGTTGGAACTAGATGATCCTTAAGGTCTCTTCCAACCCAAGCCATTCTATGATTCTATGAAATTATTATCACAGGAAATGTAGCAAGTTTTCTCAAGGTCATGAGAGAAATTATAGGTAGAGTGATAGCCTGAGACAAATCACTTGTCTGGTGCCCCATATAACTGCTTATGCTATTTCACTTAAAGGAGTTCATCTTGTCTGCAGATATCATGAGGCATTTGCAGGTTCCTTACCTTAGAAATACATCTAGAACTTTCACTTTACAAATCTACATAGCTCTTTTGACTGCTAGTATAGTGTTTTACAAGAGGTAGGATGTCCATATGTTTTTGCCTTGTTGCTTACTCTTGTTAAAATACTGTCCTCGAATACATTTACTGACTACTGTCTAGAAGTTGCATTTTTAAATGAATTTTCAAAAATGATACTGGTGTGAGAAGTTTAAATGGCTGGTAAATTGATGCATCATGTAACAGATTTTAACCTCAGCTGATGAAACATCAGTGTAATGATGCCCAAAGTCAAGACTGAGAATGAAACTCTGTAATTCATAGAAATATTACAGATACAGCAATTCAGTGTCTGTAAAAAATAAGTCAGAATCCTCAGATGTTTGTAGATGTTTTAGATGTGAGAACTGTGAAGAAAAAAACCACATATTTGAGAGCCTAGAGAAAAATCAGGATGATATATTTCACTCTCATGAAAGATTATTTTCATGCATGATAAGTTATTTAATAGTTCAAGGACCGACTGACACTGCAACATTTCCACAGTCCAACACAGAGACACTATGTTTGTCAATGGGATCCCATTTTGAGCGTTACTAGGATCACAGCCCTTACTTACAATGGAATTGCAACTAAGAGTATCCTAATATGTGTTGTGTATACCCAAAAGAAATACCTGGATTATGAAAGTGCAAAAATCTAATGGAATATTAGTTACACTGCTCGAAGCTGGGACAGAGAAGAGTCACCAAACATCAAGTCACAGTCATCTTCAATGAGTGCTTTAGTATTGTGCTATATTATATAAAATTATTTTTAGGTTTTTCAATTAAAATATCTCATTTAAAGCTAGAAATATAAATTAATATTGGTAATAAGACGTATAAATAGAGAATTTTATCACAAAAAGTTAACCTGGATGTTTGTTTATTATTGTTTAGAAAGGTATTATCAGTATATCTAGTTATGTAAACAACCCTGGATCACTTTACTCAATCATAAGAAGAGGTTTCAGTTAGTTTGTAGCTGTTTGTTTCTATGTGTGTTTGTCTGTTTTTATTCACCTATACTGAATGTCTTGCAAAAGCAAAGTCTAGGTAACATAGGCCATAAAACAGAAATGTACAGACACTCCTGCATACTTGATGATACAGTATAAATGAAGAAGCCTTTCTAATAACAAAGTAATAATAATAATACAAATAACAGCCCTGTTATTACCTCCTGCTTTGAAGGAACTGCCTAAGCTCTCTCTGATAGAAAGAAAAAAAATGTAGAAAACATGAGCAGCTCCCATAGTTTTAATATTTGCTGGTCCAGGTGTCTCTGTTAATTTCTGCTAATACCTCACTTGGAGACGAATTGGACTTTGACACAAGTTTGGACAACAGGAACAAGGTCTGTAACCCGCTGAAGAGGATGGGTTCTTGTTACTGCCTCAATGCCATTCTCATTAATTGGCTGGGAGTTTTTGCCATTACCTCACATAACTGACTCTCTGCTGATGTTTTCAGGTTAGGTTGAGTGATGTAAGGAGTTTTTAATCACTGAAAGCAGTTCTTTTGCAACCTGGTGTCCACTCAAGATAATAGAGGTGCAAAAGCCTGTGTCTCTTCATGTCAGGGAGGCAGAATATTTTAAATGAAAAAAATACGAAAAGATTGAGCCTCCTGGCGTGGAGTCACTCTCCAGCATTTCACCCACCCAGCAGCATTTCCAGAAGTGAAACATTCCTGCATGAACCATTGAAGTTTCTCTATCTGCTCAAACTTCCATCCCAACCTCTATGTTTTTGTTTTGTTTTGTCATAATTTTTATTTTTTCTTTTGTTGACATCACCATGTTGACATTTTGAAGTTACATTTGAATTTTTGTCATAAGCAAAAACTAAATTCATCTAGTTGAATTCAATGTGGTTTCTGCTTTTCTGATACTCATTTGTAAAGAGATAATGTAGTGAGTCTCTTTCAATGAAATCCCTTCATGAAGATTTACACTTTACACAGCACTGTATTTTTGTCCTGTGAACTTCATGGGTTTTGTACTGGGTCTGGCTGTGTTTCAGTTAACTTTCCCCATAGCAGACAATATAGAGCTGCACTTTTCACTTGTAGGTGGAAGAGCATTAGTATCACACCAGTGCTTTGCCTGTTGCTGGGGAGTGCTGGCACAGCATCAAGGCTGTCACTCCAGCACCCCTGAAGCCAGTAGGCTAGGGGTGGGCAGGATTTGGGGAGGGGACACAGACCTAAACTGACCAAAAGGAAATTCCACTCAGTATGACCTCATGCTCAGCAGTAAAAGCTGGTGGGGAAGGAGAGGAGGGCACTCTAGTCAGGAGGGTGTCTGTCTTCCTGAGCAACCACTATGTCTATTGAGGCCCTACTTCCCAAGAAGTGGCTGAAGATCACTTGCTAAGTTGAGAACAAATTTTCCTCTTTTTTTTTTTTCCTCCATTCATTAAACTGCTCCTCATTTCAACTCATGATAATTTTTTTCATTGTATTTTCTCCCAATGTCCTTCTGAGGAAAAGGAGTGAGAAAGCAGCACGGTGGTGCTTAGCTGCCCATAGGTTGTTAAACCACCACGGCGGTTCTGCGCTTTTTTCTTCTACCACTAATTTTTATGATCTATAAAAGAGGTTGGTTAATGCACATATCACACTATTAGCAAAGATATTGTGTATTACATATGTCAAAATCTGAAATGTTCAGCAAGTACATACAGAATTATGATTTTCTTTATACATGGAATGATTCTTAAAGGTTGAAGAATTTTGGTAAATCAATTTGCTAATTTCATAAATCTATCAGTTGATTTTACTTTTATAAAATTCTTTAATTACTTATGATACCAGAATAGCTCTGTTTCACATAAGCTGTCTTTCCAATAATAAGTAGATTCAAAAGTACAGAAATATCAGGAAAGAAATTTCACCTCAGGTTTAGACTATGGTTTAACTGGATCTTCTTTCATCATTACAAGAAAGTTTTTCCTCTTTACTTTGTTAGAATAACCCATGAATATATAAATCCATTCTTCTTCTAACATAAAATGTCAATAAATGGATTCAATTCTCTATGGAAATTAAGTTAGTTTTGTAGAAAGTTCTCCTGTCTGGTTGTGCTTATTGGGAAATTTTAATTTATTGTTCTACCAGGAAAACAGTTGACTATACAATACCTATTAAAACAGACATTTCGTAGCATTTAGGGATAAATCATGTATGTTTCCAGGAAGTTCAACATGAAGAGTTCCCAAGACTCCCTCAAACTTCTGCAGTCATATAACTGCTATCCCAACAGTTTATTTTCTCTTAGTCCTAAAATTCCTGGATATAGAGGGTGACTGCTGCAACATGAACTTTGATAGATACTGATGGAGATGGTGTGAAATACCATCAGTAAAAGCTCCTTCAGAAATTACCAAATTTAGATTGTGCTTTTGACAGGGCTGGGAGACAAGTTGCTCAGTTACTGGGAGTTTCCTGTCACTTCATATCAGCCAGCTGTATGTTAGCTCTGCCTAAACCAAAAGACAAGAGTTCTCCAGGTGTCTGTGAACAGCTGCAGATCTAATCTTTCAAGTCAATTACAGATGTTTTATCACAAAGTAGAAATCAAGGACATAGGTACCTTTTACCTGCTAGTAATAATTTTATCATCTACACGTTGGAACAGTTGTGATTTGCAGATGGTATTCAGCAAAGGGTATTGTTACATCAGAGCAAATCACCTTACAAAAGTAAGGATACTGCTTCTTGAAAACAGAAAGAGGCCAAATATCAGCTTTAATTGTCTCTATTAGCCATTTTTGTATATGATGATTGCTCACGTTTTGCACCAGTTCTTGATCTTAGTGCTGGCTGTTGTTGTTGTTGTTATTATTATTCTTATTACTCCTACTCCTACTCCTAATTTTAGAATTGCACTTGTAACAAACTCTGGTTCTAAGTTGTCTGTGTTTGTGAACTGAAAGAAGGATTTTATCACTTTTCTCAAACCTATCTTTAGATGAGTCTTGTGGCTTTAAAACTATGAGACCAAAAGCTGCAAAATCAGATAATTTCTTTGTGTTCTGCCACATCTCTGGACATATTTCTTCACTTCTATGAGCTTTGTGTTCTCTTGGAAAGATAGCAGTGGTAATCCTTATGTGGAGATATCTGAAGTATATGTATGTCCTTGACAATACGTATAGCAAGACAAACACAGAAAGAATCAAACTGAGGAAACACCATGCTTAGGAGAAGCTGTAGCAATGCTGTCTCAGCCTCCTGCCCCACGAGGTCCTTCCCCTGTTGCAAGAAGAATCAAAGGGCAAGTATTAATAAGATTGCACACACGAACTGAAAGGGCTGTTGGAGTACATTTTAACACAGCAGTAGCCCAACCAGAATTCTAAGTCTTTGTTGCCAAAGAAGGGAGAAGAATGGCAGTCCCTTAAGGATACAGTTCATATAGTTTTAGCTAACACTGTAATTGACATGTGGAAGAGTTATATTCAATTATTTTAAATTGCATTTTTTTCTGTAACAGTAAGTAGTTGAGTAGATGAGTGAATTAATCATACAGTAGAAAAACTATACCCAATCCTGCTGGTCAGTGTTATCTTACAGTTTTCTAAGCTGAAATTTTTTCCAGCTTTTATTGTTGCAACTCAGGAGATATTCTTCACCCCTGTGCTTTCATCTTCTTATGCTCAATTCCTTCCTTTTTTTGCCTGTATGCAGAAAATGCAATTAATATATTTCTACACGTTTGTATTTTAAAGCCAAGGCCTTATTGACAACTGCCTTCCAAATGACATCTGGCAAGTCTTTAAATTCCCAGTAACCTAGGAAGAGATAATGTTCTACGGCTCGTTCATTAAGAAAATTTAAACTTTATGTAAAATTAGAATTAAGAATTTACAAAGAGTAAATTATTCTACTAATGTATTATTGCATTCCTTATTTTTAGAATTAATGAATGAAATAGCTGGCAGTATTAAACAAAAAATTTCTCTGCCAGAATTTTCTATTATTTTATTAGTGATATGATTTAATTAAATCTCTGGTTTAATATAAAATCAAACTAAAAAATAACCATGAAAGAAGACTAAGCACTCTCTATTAATAGATATCTTCAATGTGGGGAGAGCTTCCTTCAGTGAATGTAACTCAGTCAATATTTGAAACATAATCAATACTACCCCAAAACAAATCATGCAACTTACAGTGATCAAGACTAACCTGTCTTATGCAAAAAGGTGGGGATCACCTCAACGCATAGTAATAGTAACAGCAATAGTAACAGTAACAACTTTTTCTTTAATCTTTTTACAGCGTAGGATTTAATATGATAAAATGTCTTAAACACCTGCTATTAATGTCTGCATTAAAATGTCTTAAACACCTGCTATTGAACACATTCTGTGTCGGTGGGTTGTGGTTTTTAAATTTATTTAAGGATGGACTGAATGTCTTATCACAAGTGTTGATTTGCTCTTACACAGTGTATGTCTATACGAGAGTGTAGGTGGGCATTGCCTTAGTTTTTCATTTGGATAGCGAAGACATGTCCACTGTCAATAAAGTCTTTGCTAATTATTAAAGCAGCACAGTATCCAGTGTCACTACACCAACTTGCTGTTGGTCTTAGGTACAATCTGTCAACAATCTGTCAACCAACCTAACCTGAACAGAAATTATTTACGCATAAGAGAAATGGCTGCAATCCAGTCTTTTCAATATGCACATTATCCCTAAGCAAAGCTAGTTAGAGGGTGAGTATCCTTCTAGCTTAAATAGAAGTCCGTTTTTTGCAGTAGCTAGTTGGGTAGCTGGTGGATATGAAAGAACTTTTGCCTTCAGATTGAAGTAACTAAAGAGTTTGTACATACTGCTATTTTAAGTTCTTTTCACTGAAATCTTACGCCTAGTTATACTGAGTTCATGTCCTTTCCAGTTTTGCTGAAACTCAATGGTTTCAAACTGAGTATTTCATCTGGAAATCTGGACTTTCTGTCATTTCAATAAATGCTTTTCCTTAAATTAAAAATCCAGTATCAACAGACATCAACTTTTTTTTTTTTTTTTATATTATGATAAAAAATATTATCTTTCTTTTGTAGTTTAAGATATGGCTTGTGACTTCTGTCAGATGTCTGGGAATGTAAAATGATTATAAAATGCATTTGGTACTTCAGAAGAAGTGAAAATTATTCATCAGGAGATAAATATCAAATGCTCACTTTTAGTTTTTCTTCTTAGTGTTTCTATACAATGTAGAGTTTCCTCTCAAAAGAAGTTAACATATCATAATAAAGTCACTTCTCTTCATGTGTTGCTCCAGTACACTATATATAAGAGATTAAACTGAATAATTGTTAATAACTTGGCAGTGACAGGTTTAAAATTTCTTAGTTATCTTTATTCTTTATATGTATATATATAATATGATTCTTTTCAAATGCTTCGCATTTCTTCATGGAAAATGATTAAGAAAATTGATTCTTGAAAGGTATAGATGGCTATAAAATATTAAGATTGAAGAGATTTTTGAATGCTCAACATATCTTCAGATAATCAAATAAAAATAAATGTTAATCTCCTGACTCATTCTAAATATTGTTTGCCTCTGTAATTGTTTTTACTTTTTTTGAACTCAAAGGAGACATTCATAAGGGAGGACCTGCCTAAACTGAAAAGGCAAAAGGAAAACTAAAAAGCTGTCTCCTGATTTACTGTATTAACTGTTCATTTTTAGTACAAGTTCTTGCTATCCAACTTGCCAAAAACTGTCTGAAAACTATGAAAAACTGTATAAATATAAAGAAGTATATAATCACTTTTTCTTTTTATCCGCTGCAATGTAGAGTTCTTTGAGTGGAATTAAAGAGCATGTGGTAACAGATCCAGAAAATTACTACATGTTGCATGTAAGATAAGAGGTATAACAGGAACAGACTCCAATGAGATATGTGCATATCATGATGTTGATTTTCAGTCAATGTTTATTTGCTGCTTTAAAATATGATTGCTACTTGTATGAAGATTCTCACTTTTATGTTTAATCTGAATATGTTTTCTTTCTTTATGATGGAAATAAAGTTTAATTTTGTCTAAGTTAGCATTAGCATCATTCTGGGCAGGTAAAACAGGCTCATTAACAACTTTATTAAGTTAAACAAGGTACTGATTTCCTAATTAAGTTACATATTTCTGCTCTGCCTTGCCCTTAAATGTTTAGTTACCTGAACAGTTCCAAAGGGAACACTTCGTCTTTACTTACCCTGAAATAATCTAGCATAAATGACAAACTTTTCATGAGGGCAGAAGACGATTTGATTTTCACATTCATACTTGATCTGACATACCTGAGTGTCTTAGCTTCCTGACTTAATCTACTCAAATATGTGAAAAAATAGGGGTATGAACATTTTTTGTTGTTGTCCTTGTTGTTGTTGGTTGCAGGGAGTGTAAGCAGTTTGTAATGCCATTTTTACATAGTCAGCAATCCAAAGAGAAATTATTGCTTACATTTAAGTAGGAAAGTTGAGGACTACTTGGTTGTATCAGAAAATAGGATGAATAAGTTGTAAGCCTTAATTCATGCTTTGTTTTGCATTTATATATATATATGTATATTATTTTGTATTTAAATTATAGTTTCTCAAAGTTTAAAGTGCTATTAGTATTTTGTTTGTTTGTTTGTTATAGAAAGATATAGAAGACATGAAAATATCAGTTCTCTGGTACTGTATATTATCAAAGACATGACACGTATTTTGATCTTACATGCAATCCATGCAATGACAGCTCTTCTATACCAAACAGCATTATGATTTGAAAAAAAATACTCATTTTAAAGAAACAAATTGTCAGGAGTATGTGTGATAAATGAAACAAAACACGTTTCATTTTCTCAGCTTGCTGCACTTCTCTATGGCATTACAGCCCTTGTTAGGTAGTATCTTCTGCCAAATACCTAAGTTTTAGCATTTTAGCTGTTCTTATTGATTTCAGTCCTCTAGTTCTTTAGGGTCTTATGGGGGCTTTTTTTAAAAAAAAAAAAAAAAAAGATGGAGAACAACTTTTTACTTGGGCAGATAATGACAGGACAAGGGGGAATGGTTTTAAAATAAAAGAGGGAAGATTTAGATTAGAGATTAGGAGGAAATTCTTTATTGAGAGGGTGGTGAGACACTGGAACAGGCTGCTCAGAGAAGCTGTGGATGCCCCATACCTGGGCAGGCTGGATGGTGCTTTGAGCAACCTGGTCTGACTTGTTGGGTGACATCCCTGCCCATGGCAGGGGTGTTGGAACTAGATTATATTTAAGGTCCCTTCCAACTTAACCCATTCTATGATTCTATGATGATTCTATGAAACTGCAATTCTCTCCCAAGAGCTTATTTAGAAAATCAGGCAGGATATGCATGAATCAGCCTCAGAATCTGTTGCTTTCCTCTTCAAAGATGTCCCAAACCACCATCAATACAGTATTAATTGTACAAAAAGAACTTCTTCACAGAGATGTGGATATTTCCTACAACTGTTGATTGCTACTGCCCAGCAAAGGCTGCCTGGGATCCTCACGAGGGTGGTGGCACCAAGGCTCAGCCAAATAGTTTATTACAATCAGCTATCTTCTGTTTGTGCTGCCAAAAAAAGAATAGTAATTTATACTTCTATGTATAGCCCACTTACAACCTCTCTACATATATCTGACAATGTTCAAATGTATTTTCACTTCTGTAACATATTATCGAATATGAATATTCGAATATGATATATTTGGAGCATATATTTTACCTCTTTGCACAAAAGTAGATTGGCATTGTACAATGCAGTGCAAACTTATATAGAATGAGCCTACTATCAGCTGCCTACAATAAACATCCAAACCATATACTGCTAACCATTTAGCCTTTGAGTGGTTATTGTGTGTCTGCACTCCTTTTCACTTCCAACCTATTGTTACCATATAACCATATATTTACCATTTAAGACCAATGTGCCTCAGAAGCCATCAGTGTTACTGGCAAGCTCATGTATTTTCTTGAATCAACTATTTTTAAATTACTGTATTTATCTTAAATCTCTTTGGCTTGTCGGTAAATTTGTTGTTAGTTGTTCTTCAACTCTGATAGACCACAGCATGAGAAGCACAGTATGTTACATGCTATTCGCAAAGGGTAGTTCCTGCAAAACATGTTTTATGACTGTAATTATATTTCCTACACTGTGGGTACCTTGATGACTTCTCACTTCGTTGCAGATTATTTAAAATAATAAAACCTCTTATTTTCTTCATTTTTATTTATTATTTATTATTTTATTTTATTTTATAATTCTTCAGGATTATTTTATTCAGTTTTACTATTTTTCATGGAACTAGTATACCTTTTATTCATTCATTTCAATAATGAAAAATTGTTTGAATTTATTTGTATATTTATAAAAAAAATATTAATTTGGTGCTCCTACCTAGATATATCCATAAGAACGATTTCTGAAACGTAAAAACAATCAGCTGATGTCATCTACTCTCACAAAATTAATTGCACCTTTCTCAGCCCAGGTCAATTTTTTGAATGAAGGTAGTTTAACAAGAGAGCTGACGGAGACAAGAAAAGTGTTATGCACAAAACATGATTGTGCAATTTTGTATGCAAATCAAAATTGTTAACTTATGTACTGAAATGATGGAAAAAATTGTGACACATATTATGTTTTATTTCAGCAGTCTCCATTCCGTTCCTGTACAAGTTCCGCAGTTCCATTACCAAATTTCTCCACTGGGGAGTCAAAAAGGAAAAGCATGTTAATTTCCTCCAAAATGCCACCCTCATACACTAACGATAACACCAAAAGACAACCACAACAGCAACACTAACAAACTATCTCTTCACACAATTGCGTTCACATACTTTTTGATCAACAATATGTTTATCATTAAAAACATTCTGACTGAAGTGGGGAACAAACATAACAACAGTGCTCCAGATCTTAGAAGTTTTGGGTTGTTTCTTGCCGTGTAGACACCATAAAAATAGGTGATATAATAGAAAGAAATGAAGAGTCTATGAAGGAGCAATTCAAGTAACACAGATGCATTTAAGAAGCCTGGTACTTACTCTTCACACCTGATGTCTGTTCTGGGTTTATGTGGCAAGGTTTTGGTAGCAGAGGGGCTGCAGGGGTGGCCTCTGTGAGAAGAGACCAGCAGCTGCCCCCTGTTAGCTAAGGGCTAGTTTCAGCTGGCTCCAAAAGGGACCCACCACTGCCCAGAGCTGAGCTAAGAGGTGATGTTGCTTGTGCCTCTGGAGCAGCAGAGTTAAGAAAGGGGGAAAGAAAAACTGCTGCACAACAGCAGCTGGGAGAGTGTGGAATGAGATCCAGACCTTCAGCCCCCAAGGGCAGTGCAGCCGGAGGGCAAGAGGTGCTCCAGGCAGGCAGCAGCAGTTCCCCTGCGGCCTGTGGAGAGGCCCCTGGTGGAGCAGGCTGTCCCTCTGCAGCCCATGGGTCCCACATGGAGCAGATCACACTGCAGCCCGTGGAGGAGCCCCCAGTGGAGCAGGTGGATGTGGCCTGGAGGAGGCTGTGGCCCATGGAGAGCCTGCACAGGAGCAGGCCCCGGACTGGAGCTGCAGCCCATGGAGAGGAGCCCACGCAGGAGCAGGGGGTTTGGGGGGAGCTGCCGCCCGTGGGGGACCCATGCCGGTGCAGTTTGCTCCTGGGGGATGGATGGACCCTGTGGTATGGAGCCATGTGGGAGCAGTTCTTGAAGAGCTGCTGCCTGTGGGCAGCCCCCACAGGCTCAGTTTGGAAAGGACGGCATCCCGTGGGAGGGACCCCACATGGAGCAAGGGCACAGAGTGACCGAGAAGGAGCGGCGGAGATGAAACATCCGGAGCCCCCATTCCCCGTTCCCCTGCACTGCTCAGGGAGATGATATAGAAGAGGATGCATGGTGGGGGGGGGGAGGTGTTTTTAGTTTACTGTCAGTTTCTCACTGCTCTAGCTTGTTAGTAATATGTAATATATTTTATTAATCTTCCTATGCTGAGTTTGTTTTGTTTATGACAATAATTGTTGAGTGATCTTCCTGTCCTTATCTCAATACTTGACGCCCTTTCCATCATACTTTCTCCCCCTTTCCCTTTGAGGAGGGGGAGTGAAAGAGCAGCTGTAGTGTAGTTCAGCTGCCCAGCAGGGTAAAACCTCCACAATATCCTACAGTATAGTAGTAAACTGACCAACTGTTTTGCATTTGCTTTTTCATCAGACTGTGACTGCTACGTAACCTTTCCTAAAAAGACATGTAGTAGCTTTAATTTAGGTAAGAGAAAACTAAAACCAGAAGGCCACTAAGTGATGATCCAATTATTTGTCCACTGCATTTGTTTCCTGAACTATTTCACTGGAAGAACTTTGGGAACTTGAGATGAGGGGATGTGGGACTGCGTTTGTTTCTCTTTTAGTCAGATGCAGGCCTTTCTGGCCCAATTTCTGTGAAACAAGGGAGATGTTTAGGACTCAGTTCATCAGAGTTGGTTATCCTATCTGCACTCCCAGTGTATATTCTGGGCTAACTTTCTTTAAAAGTACTGGTCCGAATCACAACCGAGCACTGTATCTGTTGCTGTAATTGCCTTTGAACTGCAGCATCATTCTCTGCAGGGAAAGGAAGCTTTGTGCTTGTTGCAGCCCTATTCACTGATTTTAGATTAAAATTACAATTGTATGTTTTCATTTCAAATGAAGTATTCCGAGCTGTTATTTACAATCCAAGGGTGAGCACAAGTAGATTTTCTGGTAAGTCATGTGTGTAGAGTAGAGTAGAGTAGAATAGAATAGAATAGAATATCAGTTAGAAGGGATTTTCAAAGATCATCTAGTCTAATCACCTGACAACTTCAGGGCTAACTAACAGTTAACACACATTATTGAGGGATTTATCCAAATGCCTCTTGAACACTGACAGGCTTGGGGCATCAAACACCTCTCTACAAAGCCTGTTCTAGTGTCTGACCATTTTCATGGCAGTGAAATTTTCCCTAAAGCATAGCCTGAACCTCCCCTGGTGCAGTTTTGTACCATTTCTGTGTCCTGTCATTGGTTACCAGGGAGAAGAGACCAGCACTTCCCTCTGCAGTTCCCCTCCTCAGGAATTTGCAAAGAGCAATGAGGTTGCCTCTTGGCCTCCTTTTCTCCAGAGTAGACAACCCAAGTGTCCTCAGCCTCTCCTCACAGGATATGCCTTCCATTTTCCCAGTTTTGTTGTCTTCCCTCAGGGGGTAACAGTGTTAGCTCTTGCATAAACCTTTTGGGAGCTCAAGTTCAGTTCATTTTTTTGGACAGGGAATATGAACTGCCAGGACACGTTACTCTGTAGGCTAAAGAATATCTTATCATGGGTAATCATAGAATCATTAAGGTTGGAAAAGACCACCAAGATCATCTGGCCCAATTGAAGAATTGAGGGTGTTTTGTGACATAAGCTACCAGATTTATTTTTCCACTCAGGGAAAGATAAGGACCATCTCCTCTCTGTCACAGTTAGCTTTGCATGGTCATTCATGGGTGAAGCAATATACACTGTTGTCTTGTAAGCAACATCTCAAGCTAGCAGTAGTAAGAGCTGCAGACAGATCTGCAAGCATGAATAACAGTGGTGCCTTGTCTCTGCCTGATTTCTTGTACCTACCACTAATGTTTCTGCCAAAGGAAGCCTAATTAAACAAAACAGAAATGCATCAAAAAGGATGGTTGAATTTTCAAAATCGAATCCTTCCTTTTTTTTTTTTTTCCCCTTTGTTTTTGTTATTCTTTGCTTGAAGTGTGCAGGGGAGTGTGTGTGTGGGGAAAGCTTAGTTGCATGTTAATCCTCTTATTGACTAATCAATTTAGATACATCATTATTTCTTTTGGGAATATATTCACAGTAATGTCAGGTGACTTGCCTGCTGTCCTGATAATTCAAACACATCTTCTAAGACAAGTTTTGAGCAGCATTTTATTTTCACTCTATATAGCACTTAGAGTTCAGGTAAATTTTAGTATATATTTCTAATATTTTGCTTTTAGAAACTAGCATATTTTAGTACTGGAAGCCAAAGAAAAATTTAAAAGGATGAAGTATGTCTCTGGATTCTTTTCCTTTCTTTACTTCCTCACTTCTTCTATTTTATTTTTTATTTATTTATTTTTTAAGTCAGAGGCAAAACCAGAAAGAAATCTTATGTTCAGTTCAATCAGAATAACTTTTTTTTCTTTCTCCAGTCATTCCAGTTTAGCACATAAGTTGGAATATTGGTTATTTTCATGGGCTCATTCACACAGCTCTAACCTGCTTTAACCCTAAAACTACATCATATCAGACACATTCTGAATCTAGAATTACCACTTAGAGTGATTTTCACGGGAAGCATTTAATAAATAAATAAATAAATATATTACAATATATATATTATAATTTTTATAATATATATATCTATAATATAAATAATATAATATCATATATTTATAATAAATATAAATATATTTATAATATGTATTTTATAATTTATAATTTTATATATAATATATATTATATAATATACATATTTATATACAGGAAGGATTTAATATATAAATATATGTATATTTAACATACATATGTATAAAGATTTTATTGAATAATGAGATTTTGCTTCATCCTTTTGAAATCAATTCCACCAAACTACTTTGCAAGAATGTAACATTCTGCCCATTCTGATTAAGTGATGCATGGGATGACACTTTAGAGTAGAACAATAAAATCTCCTTTGTTATTATAATTATTGTAGTCCCAGGGTAGAACTCTGCACTTAATCTTTCACTCATTCAAAACATAAATTGCACTTTCTTCTTTACATCTGATATAACTTTCTGCAAATCTTTCATTTTGTGCATTAACTTGTGAAATAATACATTAAATTAAATTATTTTTGCTTGGTTCTTCTTGGCAGAAAACCTGCCAGCATTTTCTTTCCCCTCCCTTCCTCATGCCCTTCCTCTTGCCCTTGCCCTTCCCCTTCCCCAGATCAGTTCAGCTGTCATCTGCAGACAGCAAAAAATTCTGCCAGTAAATGAATTGTACATTAATTGTATACTAATACAATAATGTCAATTTTAAGCTACCTTGTAATTCTGATATATGGTTTATGATATGTAATGCATCCATGAGAGTTTTTCACTTACATTTTCAAGAAAGGAGAAGAGGAAAGGGAAAGGGGAAGGGGAAGCGAAAGGGGAAGGGAAAAGGGAAAGGGAAAGGGAAAAGAGGGGAGGGGTGGGGAGGCAAAGATGAAGGGAAACTCAGATCACTAAAATACATGTTGTTTGGCTGTATAGGTTTCTCAAAAAATTCAAAGGTCTAAGCTGAAGTTGCAGGCAGGTTACATTGTTCTCGCCTCATTCCCAATACAGCCATAAGATGTTTTGTAACATTAAACTTCTGCACTGAATGGATGAGGACTCTTCTGGGTGAATGTGATATATAACCAGTGGTTAATTCTCTTGTCCCAGATGTACTCTATGTGCTTGTCAGGGGCGTACATTATGCCTTTGATTTGTGAAAGGTTTAAATGCAAGTACATAAGACCACTGTGTTGAAAAGGCTGACGTTTCTACTTTTTTCCTCTTCCCAATACCTAAGGTTGGAGGAATTTTTATAAAATTAGAAGAAACAAGAGGAACCTCTTACTTGAAACTGGTCCTGGTGGGCAGTGAATCATCCACCTTCAGACAATACTGAAGCAACAGAGAATGGATGACTTATTGGTAATGCACTGGAACAGTATTTAGGAATTCTGAGAGCAATTTCATTCTCTGTTTATTTCTATTCCCTCTGGCAAATAATGCATCTCTGTTTTACCTTCCCTTTTGTAAAATGGCAATAATATTGCTTTATGTAGCTTGATACAGAGGAAGATCATAATTGTATGGGACTCAAGTATTTGCAGTGATTAGGTAAGAGATTTTTACCTGATAGAAGGACAAGAGGTAGCTCCAGAAAGCTCTTTTCCAGAAAAGAAGAGAGAAATACAGGTGTATGAAGCATCTGAAACAGGAAAAAAACATGCACATATATATTTAATTTTTTTTTTCTTGAAAAGGGATGCCTACATTTATATTCCACATTTTTCTTTCTCCCTCCCTCCCTTACAGCTTTTCTTTTCTCACCCATCACATCTACTGTTTTCTCTAATCATGTTTCCGTTTCAGTGTCTACATCCTTTACTCAGTTGACTTTATGCCTTCAGTTATCAACTCTCAACTCCACATTTGTTTTATTTCTTCTCTACATGCACTCTCTCTTTTGTTATACCACTCTCTAACCTTCACAGCTGGTTCCATGCCTGTGTTTGCTGATCCTGCTATTGTTTGTATATTGCAGCATGTCTCCCTGAATTTGAATTACCAGGAATGTTCCAAGGCTGCTACTTCCATGTGGGGTTCAGCCTTATCTTTGTATACTTGGAAAAGTTACCCTGAGGAAGATATATGTAATTTTTCCCGTGTGGACATTGATCTCACTTGTGGTTTGTCAGAACAATAACATCCTTCTTAATGCATGCGTATTTCTAAACTAACATTTTGCAATTTAGAGCACTTTGTAGATAAGTAAAATAAAAAAATAATAATAATAATTAAAAAAGTAAATACAGACAGATATATTTTCTTTTTTAATACTTCAAAAGCTGCAAACCAAGATAAGTTCACAGAATCATAGAACAGTTTGGGTTGCAAGGGACGTTAGAAATGATCTAGTTTCAACCCCCTGCCATGGACAGGGACACCTTCCATTACATCAGGTTGCCCAAAGCCCCATCCAGCTTGGCCTTGAACACTTCCAGAGATGGGGTATCCACAGCTTCTCTGGGCAACCTGTTCTAGTGCCTTACCACCCTCACAGTAAAAAATTTCTTCCTTATATTGTGGTTTTGTGTGGAAACCAGGACATATGTCTATTCTAAATCTACCATCTTCTAGGTTAAAACCATCATTACCCCTTGTCCTATCACTACAATCCCTGATAAAGAGTCGCTCTCCTGCTTTCTTGTAGGCCCCCTTTAGGTACTGGAAGACTGCTAGAATGTCTCCATGGGGCTTTTGCTTTTCCAGGCTGAACAACTCCCTCAGTGTTTCTTCACAGGAGTGGTGCTCCAGCCCTTTGATCATCCTTGTGCCCCTCCTCTGGACTTGCTCTAGTAGGTCCCTGTCGTTGTTATGGTGGGAGCCCCAGAGCTGAACTCAGCACTTCAGGTGGGGTCTCACAAGAGCAGAGTAGAGCGTAAGAATCACCTCCCTCGACCTGTTGGGCATGCTTCTTTTGTTGTGGCCCAGGATATGGTTGGCTTTCTAGTCTGCAAATGCACATTGCCAGCTTATGTTGAGCTTTTCATCAGCCAAAACCCCCAAAGAAGGCCCCCTTTAGGTACTGGAAGACTGCTAGAATGTCTCCGTGGGGCTTTTGCTTCTCCAGGCTGAACAACTCCCTCAGCATTTCTTCACAGGAAAGGTGCTCCAGCCCTTTGATCATCTTTGTGGCCCTCTTCTGGACTTGAGTCTTGTGCAGATGGGGCTGTGTCTCTCTTGATGTATTTCCCCATTTCACCATGTCAGCCTGCCCACCATTCTGCCTTGAGGATCAGGTAAGGTGCGCATCCTTGTCCTGCACAGATCTGGGTGCAGGGTCAATGTGTATGTGGTGCCTCCCGCTCGGCCAGTGGATCTGCCCTCCCTCAGGGATGCCTTCCCTCAGGGGGCACCCTTCTGTGCCCACCGTGGCACCAACTGCCCTGCCTCTGTTTGTCCACACTGTTCACGGCACTCCTTAGGGGCAGCTTATAGGGCAGTGGGCTCTGGCTGCTGTTACTGCTGGCCCTGCCCACACTCGTCAGCCACTCTCACACCAGCCGCAGGGCCTTGGCAGTCTCTGCTCACCCGCAGGGCTTCCCCAGCTGAGGAAGTCCCCCGTAGGCTGCAGTACCCTGCTTCTCTGGAAAGCTGGAGCTGATTGCCTTGGCGAGTTTTCAGTGCACAAGTGGTTTCAGAGTTCATTTATGCTGGTCTAGAGATACTAAATTTATTCAGGTCTGAGGTACTGCTCATGCAGAATGAGACAAATTTTAGAACCCAGCAAAAATAGGAAAGGATGAAACATAATAGCTTGAATAGTGCATTATTATGACTTATGTTTTCTCAGACCGACTCACCAAAAGCATTGTGGTTTGGGGTGATAACATCCCAGTTAATTCCTCTCAGCAAAGACTATTCACCTTTGTCTTCTTTTTGCTGCTTTCCTTATTTGTGTGCAAAGCCAAATAAGACAATTATCTTTATCTTACGGAACCTTCCCTCATTCCATTATTATATTGTTCTAGTACACAACTAGTGATCTGGAATCTAGTCCTACAGTGTCAAGACTTCTGTATCTCATTGGGCCAAAATAACGGAACAGTTATTTCCAGAGGCACAAGATTATTATTTTTATTTATTATTTTTTTTTAAATTTCTTTTTCTTTCGCTCCATGTATAGGACGAGCATGAATGCATTTCTAAAATTCAAAAGAAGTGATTTCACTGCTACTCAAAAGTGAAAGAAATGTATTTAAGATCTAGAGATATGCTCCTTACATATTAAATTTCTATGTACTGCATCTGTAATTTTGGACGATTCACTGCATGGTCACTGCAAACAAGATCCAGTTGATGGTCTGCTCTCCTTGACCTAGTACATATAGAATTAGAACCAATACACCAAAGTTAATGTTAACTTCAATGCATTCAGTTCCCAGGGCAAGTTCCCCCCCCCACCTTTTTTTTTTTTTTAATTTAATGCATTGTACACCTAAGAATTCTCATTATACAGAACCTTTGAAAAAAAAAATAATTCATTTTTCAAGTTGTACCTTTAAACACTGTCTATACAATTTGGCACTTAAGAGATACTATAACAGGAAACACACTAGCTGCTGTTTGAGGACAGGCTGGGCATTGGTCAGCATGTGGTGAGCAACTGCATTGTGCATCACTTGTTTTGTATATTATTATTATTAATAATAATAATAGTAATAATTATCTCTTCCTTTCCTGTCCTATTAAACTGTCTTTATCTCAGCCCACAAGTTTTACCTTTTTCTAACTCTCCTCTCCATCCCATTGGGGGAGAGTGAGTGAACGGCTGTGTGATGCTTAGCTGCCTGCCAGGTTAAACTGCAATAATATGAAAGTGGAAATATATCCCCATATCACTGCTCTGTACTCTGCAGAAGAGGTCAGTGATCTCCACATTATGTGAGCAAAGACTGAGTTGTGCTGGCCTGAGGAATGTGGATCCCCATGTGTGCCAGCAAAATTAAATTAAGAGAACTAAAATATCTTTAATATCATTTCAAAAATTGTGTAGGTTTTAAAATATTTGTACACTGAAATAAAATATTTAGGTTTTAGTCGAACCAAGTAAGTTTAAATTGGAATGAAGTTCTTTTCCATAGATATCTGGTTACTGAAAATGTTTAAAAATCCTTACCTGCTCTTTCTGAAATGAATCTCTTCTGTATTTGTTTTTAGTTATCAGGTTGGAATTTTTTTTTTTTTCCTTTTTAAGATCTTATTTATATCCCCTTCTTACATATGGAAATCCTGCAATAGTTTTTTTCTGACCAAGTTTTATTATTGCCATCATGATTTCATGTCTGCATTATACTACAGTTTTCTTCACTTTGATGTTTTCTCATATATAATCTCATCTCAGAAAGCTAATGATTAGGTGTTATGATTAAGAATATCCCTAATTTAACAAGAATAAAAATATATTTAAGAAAGATGTGCAAATATGTGCAAAGTAAGTGCAAATATGAAATCAGACAACTCCCTCAGCGTTTCTTCATAGGAGAGGTGCTCCAGCCCTTTGATCATCCTTGTGTCCCTCCTCTGGACTTGCTCTAATAGGTCTCTGTTTTTGTTATGCTGGGGGCCCCAAAGCTGAACTCGGCACTCCAGAGCAGAGTAGACCTCCCTCAACCTGTTGGGCATGCTTCTTTTGATGCAGCCTAGGATATGGTTGGCTTTCTGGGCTGCAGGTGCTTGCTGGTTTTTCATTTCTGCTGGATTTTCAGGCAGCATTTTCCCACAGCAGGATCAGTCCTTCCAGAGGTATCACAACCACAAGAGGCATTGCCCTTGGGCAAGAGACCAGTAACGCTTCCCTTTCCAGGGCTACACGTTCAGTGGATGGTGAGAGGAGGTGAGGAAAGAGGGAGCTAGCTTCACTGTGAAAGTCCTATAGCTCTAGGAGAGTGGCATACAAGAACTTTGCGGTAACTTTCACTTCACTCCAGTGCCAAACGCATAAGACTTTTTCTCCTTAACCTGTCTCTCCCCTATACCATTGAAGCCCCATTGCCCAAAAGCTTAAAAATGTTGTAACAACTGTGATATCGTTATACTGTTTTGGGTAGTCAGAGTCATCACTGGTCTGAAGACTTGTCTTGATAATCTTTCTTTTGATTGCCAGATTATGACAATATAATACCACTGTGATTAAAGTAATGCATTGTTCAGATTTGCATGCAGAAAATTAATGAGATAAGCCTCTTCGCTATTTTCTTTATCTGCAGTCTCCTTTTGCCTATTGTTATGCTGTGTTTAGAGACTAGGATGCTTTCTTTTTATGTTTCTTGCTAGTGATCTAATAGCTGTCATAAGAAGGTAAAACCCAAATAAAACATATTCCTGTGCCCAGAAAGCAAAGATGTATGTGATTTTATGTTGTCAGATTCCTTTCACATCACATTTTTATACTTTATGTGCAGCTTCAAGATGTGTCGTATTTTAGCTAATGAGTTTTTCAGGCAACATCCAGCGTTACAGATTCACATATATTGCATTTCTTTGTCCATATTTCAGGAGATGTTAAAGATTCTGATCCTATCTATGTTCATATCATTATTAGAAGACATAGAAACAAGAATAACCTACCTTTCTGTTATTTGTCTGAGTATTTTCTAATTACCATTAATTTGATTAGTACATCAAATTAAAGCAGAAAAGAGTCAGAGTTTATTCAACGGTAAATTACAGACATCAGTGGGTTATACACTATTTGCATTTTAATTATGCGATGAACATTTAACACTGTCTGCTAGAAATACTTGTGGATTTACTAGCTTCATTTAAATTTAACATTTATCTCATATTATTTAATTTTTGGTAGAATTTTCATCTGTATGTCTGCAAATACCCATAAGTGTAAGCACACAGTTTTGTTATGGTCGGAACATACACATTTATACCATGCCAAAATTAACAGAAAATTCCCTCCTATAAAACATCAGAATGATCCTAAATCTGGACCACTGGTAAAGCAAATTCAGTCTTTAGTATCATGAAATTAACTTAAAAATAGGCTTTGGTCCTTAATAATTAGGTGTAGAGACAACCTTAGACTTGCAACATTCCACCGCATAAAATGCTGTTCAACTGTGGAAAGGAAGAGTGCCTCACTTTAGGGTCTGTTTAATATAAATTCTAAATAATAACTTTTAGTCAGCTGGTCTCTGGAAATCGGAACTGAATTCTACATAGGCTGTCTCTTTATATAATGCATAAGGAAAGTTAAGGATTTACCAGGTTAATTCACAGTAAACAAATAGCAGTACAGACAGAAATGACCTCTGTCCAGACTTGGCACCTCCAACCAAGGGAATTTCAAGCCCAACCTGAATGTAAAAGCCTGTAGTCTTTCTTCAGAATAACTTTTTGCTTTTTGTTTGTTTGCTTTTGATAGATACCAGGAGGATACAACACCACTCGCTCTCTTTTCTGCAACAGCTAGGATGAAATATTTCAGCCAAAAAGAAAGGGGGGATACAGGTTTCATTCTCTCCTCAATATGAAGGAAATCAAACCTGTAACCTTCCATTTCAAAAACGTACCCAGTCATTACCGATATTGCAGGCAAGGAGAGTGCTCTTATGCATCAAATTCTGTTAAATTCAACACTAGAACAGGCAAGAAAGAGCTTCATCTAGGACCATTTTTTCAGGCAATTGTCTTAAAAAAAAAAAAAAATATATATATGAGATAATGAGGAACTTAAAACATTCTCTAGCCAAATATTTGGTGGTCTCCTCTGAAAGAAGGGAAGATTTTGATCCAAATTGCAGTTCTGAATTGACTAAGAATCATACACTATTTTGTTATTAACATAGCCTGAAGCTGAGACAACAGCCCCTAGAGAAACATGTACCTCTCTATCACCCTGATGAGACAAGGTGTTAGGGAGGTCCACATTCGTTATTTGGTACCAGGAGATTCATGGCTATGCAACAGTGCACTTCATCCCAGTTCAAAATTTGTCATCAGATTACACAACCAGTAAAGAAGGTGTTGCAGAATTTTGTTGTACAGCTCTCATTTCATAGAATCACAGAATCATAGAATCATTAAGGTTGGAAAAGACCTTCAAGATCATCTGGTCCAACCATTACCCTACTACCAATGTCACCCACTAAACCATGTCCCTAAGCGCCAGGTCCAACCTTTCCTTGAACACTCTCAGGGACGGTGATGCCACCACCTCCCTGGATAACCCTCTCCAATGCCTGACTACTCTACACTCTTGGAAGCTATGTGTCAATCCATCCATGCTCAACAATGGATTTTTACCTGAAAGAAACATATTAGGAGAAATAAGAAACAAATTCAGAGGCTGAACGCCACTTTTGAAAATTTGTGATTGGTTTCTGCACTCCATAGGAAAACTACTTGAGTCAAACATATAGAAAACTATAAGTACTGAATGCTATAAAGCGTCAGTCCAAGATCTGTATCTCCTTGCTGCCATTCTCATTGGTATGTAGCACGGGCATCATACAGAGTTTTGGCTTTAAAAGAGTTGAATAAAATAAATGTCAACACTAAATAAATCTTATTGCCAACAAGCTGCCAGGAAACGTTTATCACATTTCTGGTAATGTTCAAAACAGTTACTGAACAGTGATGAATCATACCTTATATTGTACACATGTTGATCATAAACATTTATCAGACTTCTGGCAATTTCCACAATGTTGAAGAGATACTATAGTTTGTGAAGAGAAAGTCTCTGTTCTACACAGTAGGTTGATTTCTTTACTTTAAAGTACAAACAAAACATTTAACTAGTGTATGGTGATTTCACAGGCAATAAAGGGAAGATGGATCTGATCTTGATATAGCATAGATGTATATATAGAGAGATGTATTAATCCTACTGTGTTTTGACAATCTTTTATTGTGTGCTTATTTTTAAATTTTATTTTTAATAAATCTTTTGAGTTTATATAATCTGAATAAATCAAGTCATATGGATTTCATGGTATCAAAACTTCAAGTAAGCATCATGCTTCTCTTCCATTCATCTACAACATCATGCAAAATGTTGCACTGGTCCTGAAATATACTACTGAAAATTAAATGATGGCATAAATGAACCTAAGTACATCTTAGCATTATTGTAAACCTCTGTGATCTTGTCCTTTACGTTCTGTAGTGTGCCAGACACAAACATTATACTGCTGATGGGAACTGAGAGATCAGCTAGGTAGCCTACGGCAGAAGAAGTAAATAATTTTTCTGCCTTTTCATATCTGGAGTCAGGCTCTAAACTTCTGATTATTGTCATTTAGGCCTTGACATCTGATCCAATGTTTTCTGCAGTATTGTTCTGATGGAGCAGAAGTATGGAGAATTCGAAGACTTTGCAGGCACAGTAAGAATAGCAGTCTGCATTTTCCCCAGCCTGAAAAGAATGATGAAGCCTCCTCAACTATCTTCACTTTTGGTTAGAGCAGTGGATTCAAGGTGATTTTTTTTTTTAAATATTTTTTCTTTTTCTGCATTTAATTTCTATATAAAGAAAATGCATCTGAGAACAGGACCGTGTTAGGAGAAAAGTCACAATACAACCTCATCAAACAATAAAAATAAGTAATTGACCACTCTCGTATTTAGGACAAAAATCAGATAGTTTTAATATACTTCACTGGCAGATTTAAAGTGCTACACCATAACATGTGATCAGTGGTCCAGTTATTAACCAAGAAGTGCTACATGGCAACTTAGTTATTTGAAACTTAGCATTTTCAGAAATGTCCTTCTGAGAATTTCTCCCTTCTTTAGAAATAAGAGCCCATCCAAACATGTCATAGATTGAAATTACAAGACAGATGCGACTTTTTTGTTCACTAGCTGATAAAAAATTGCTTTAGGAATACTCTGTGCTGTTACAGAAAATTCCTTTTTAATGAGGTATGTGCTTGCAATAAGAGTAAAGGAATTTCAGGAAATGAAAATGAAGTCTCAGAGAATTAGTTCTGTAAATCAAGAAACAAGAGCCTGTCAACCAACTACTAACTGGCTTTTGAATCACCTCTGAAATGAGAGTTGCACATCCGTTATTGTACTATATGTAACAATAAATCACTCTGGAATGCAGACTGTATACTGAGCTCTCTGACACAATGCAATACAAGGTTCTGTGCAAGAGTGTGACCACATATTAAAAGCCTTCAGACTGAAAATAACCTTTACTTTTTGTAACAGGAACTGCTTGCAGCAGTGAGGTGAAATGTCTGTGTTACTTGCTGTATTTCTATTTCAGTAACTAGAGAAAGGAATGATTTAGTAATGGCTCTGATAATGAGCCAAAATGCATTTTAGACAGCTACAGAAATACATGCTAGTATTTGCCTGCCACAGTTGAAAAGTGTAAGCTAATGGAACCTAAAGTGATAAAGTGAGGAAAAAGCTCTCCTTCTCTTCCTCCTCAATGGGATGAAAGAGGAAAGACACAGGTTGTATTTTAGGAGGGAAATTTTACCTGTCTTTAAGGGTTGTATCTTCCAAGTGAAGGGTTTTTGTATACCTTTGTGGTTTTTAAGTTATTTAATTTATTACAGCAGCCAGACTGAATATATGTATTAAAGAACAAGTCATGCCCCAAAGGGCTTACAAGTTGAAAAACATGAGATGAAAGGCAAAGAAAAATAACTGCTGCCTGTCTTTGCAGATGAAGAAATAAGGCCCAGAGAGATCAGGAACAGAACTTATAAACTACTTAGAGAAAATCATCATATATGAGAATTAAACTGACTTGAGGAGAAATAAAACACTCCCAAAAAATATGTTACATATTTTCCTCTACCTGAAGGAACCTTGAGACTTTTCGCAATTGCTCTGCCAGGACTACATACAGGAAATTCATAGGCTAACGTAGAAAACTATCAAAAATGTCATGATTTGTGATGTGCCATAGAAGTTACATGCACAGTTATGTAAACAGGCCAGGATGATTGCTAATCATTTCAATCTATAGTTGAATAAAGAGTGAAGGATAGAAGTTTTATAAGAACATTTATAGGCACCCCAAATAGTACAGAACATAAGAATTAGCATTGCAAATAGTTTTTAAGCCAGAGTATATGTTACTGTCAAGACACTGTTAGATGATCTGACATAACCTGAAAGTCAGCATGCTAAATTCCACCTTTATCAGAATATAAATATCACTTGAAACATGTAGTTTCTTTTTTTTTCTCTTTTTAGTGTTTTTTTTTTTTTTTTTTTTAATAAACCTGGTGTTAATTCACTACAACTTGGCTGTATTCACTGTATATCTATATTCAGTACACTCTTACTCAATAAATGCTTTCTTGGCTTTATTTTACTAAATACTCTTGACTTCTATACCAAAAAGTAGTTCATGACTGAGTTGCCATGGTGATTTCAGGTAGCTGGAAAATGAGAAGATGCAATGCGTTGCGCATATAAAATGACAAATATAAAAACAAAACCAAAAGTATTTTTTTTTTTAGCACAATGTGGTAAGAAATTAACTACATGTATGACTAGGTGAAACTGAAAAGCTAACCACTTATTTCATAACTACTAAAAAAAGGTACACAGTCTTTTAAATGTAAAATAATGAGCTCATACACCTTCAGATAAGGATAAAATATGAATCCAAAAATTAGACTCAAAGTGACAACTTTTTTAAAAAAATATTTTTATTATATGTTCTTTCAAGTGTAGATTTTACACATGGATTTTACACAACAGATACTTTTGCTCAATTTATAAAAAAAGTTGCGAATGAGGTGGAAGAAAGATGGGAGAAGGTTGGAAACTGAATGAAAATTTTGCCTTAAAACTGAAGATCGACAGAGCTAATGAAGAAGTATTTTGGCTTTTGATAATCAGTCGATTAGGCAATTTAGAATATAGAGAAGTTTCTGAAAATTTAGGAAGGTACTGATATTTCTAGAGAAGACACATTTTCACTTCCTTGCCTGTCTGCTTCTCTGAACAACTGTCTTTAGAGAATTTGCATCTATCAGAGTATGTCTAAAGGACATACTCTATATGCTTTCTTATGTGAAAAGGAGATTTTCAGACACTCTTTTAGGAAAAAAAAAAAAAAAAAAAAGAGAACCAACCAAAAAAAAACAACAAACCAACAAATAAACAAACACAAAACCAACAACCCACAAAAACCAACCCACAGCTGGTCAAAGTAAACATAAACAGGATTTTGTTTTGAATTTATTTTACAAAATATCCATTTTCTTGAGATTTATTTAAGGTTTCTATTAGACTTATGGGAATGCATCATGTTTTCTCAGTGGCATGAGTCAAACAGTGAACCTAAGTTCTCCAGCCAGGAACCACATGTTACTGTGTGCTGAATAAGGGACATAACTTCATCTTCTTCTCATTCTTCCAAACCCTCTCTGTACCTTAAGGGGACAATACAAAGAAGTGAATCACAAATCTTGCTCTTTCAGTATATGTAGCAGTAACTTGTCACCTACTATAATTGCTCCCCCTCTTCTAGGCTCATCCTCATTGCTGCTCTACACCAGCAGTGGGGCCAGAACTTAGAAAATTATCTTGGCCATAAATTAGGTAGATATTTCCCAGACCTGGGAGTGGGTAGGGAGGACAGGAAAGTTTCATCTGATCATATTTGTGATTTCTAGAACACATAAGAGTATCTGAGGGCAAAAGGCTCATTGTGATACTATTGGAGAGCTGTTCTGGACAGTGGGAACTAAACTCACAGTAGTCAAGGTTTATATAGTTTGCATGGAAGACACCCAAGAGAAACCTCCTCTTTAACATGCCCCAGCTTCTCCAAGAAAGCTAATTGTACTCCAGGAACAAAATACTGCATGTGAAGGGTATGTATGCAAACATAAATAAATGTCATATATGATGGGGGAATCAGAAAGATGAAGAGCGATAGGAAGAAATCTGATTGATAATGCAGAGAAACCCATAAATGGTAAAACAAATGTTGCAGATGGGGTGCTGACAACTAGTGTAACATATGTGTTTAAAGGGCTTTGTCATAGCACTTCAGTTACTTACACACTGATGTCCTATTTCTAATAAACAATGCTGACAAGCGAATACTTCCTTAATGGTGCCTTAATTTTAATTGTTGTGCTAATACAGGAATGTTTTTTTCTGAACAGGCTTCTAGGTCTTGCTTAGAGCATAACCAAGAGAGTGTGGGGAAAGTGTTCTTTTCATGCTTCTTCTGAAGAACTGCTTTTGGTAAACATAATACTGAGCTATCAGGGGAGCTTTCTTCATCTACAGAAAGAATCATTTACAGTGTAACCATGGAGCCATGATAAAAAAAAAAAAAAAAAAAGCAAAAGAAAATAAGATGCTATTGTTAATGGTGAATTACTGTCTAATTATATGTTTTTAAACATTACTTTGCAGTGTGAACAATACAACTGAAGGCCTTCTAATAGCTTTCTGTTTGCAAGTGGCACACAAACAGTTTTTCAGAGGCCTAAGCTATGAACAGTAGTTTCTCCCTTTTATCCTGTACTGAGTACTTAGAAAATTGCCTTCAATAGCATCGGGTTCTGAGGTCAGGCTGTTAACCTCTTACAGCTTTTATTGTCTGTGTATTGCTGTTACCTCCTACCACCTGTGTGCAGTTACAAGGCATTTTCTTTTTGATGAGCCTGTCTTTTACTGACAGTATATTTTCTTCATCCAAAAAGCTCTGATTTTTACATTTTAAATGATTATGTTTTATGGAAAAATATAATTTTTACTCAGTGTTCCCACCTGGGTCTGTTGAATGAAAAGGCTGGTTACATTCAGTAAAGATAACAATAAAAGCAATTACAACATAGTGGATTATATTTTTTCAAGCTGCATCTTAGAGCTTTAATTTCTCCTTGGTCTTCATCCCAAAATCCATTTTCTAATAAATTTCACCATAGGAAAAAAAGAGCTTTAAGACCTGTCCTTAGCAGCAGGAATGAGTGCTAATCAGCTATGAATTAGTTCTAGTCGTTTACAAACATTTAGAGTAGCCTCATTACATGGAAAGTAATCATGGAAAAGCTACTATTTTCACAGAATTTAATACCACTAGCAGAAACTGGTACAGATGATATGCTTGAAAAGGCAGAGATAGCCTACTGAACAAAATACTAGGGCATATTTGCTCCTTTTAAGATTTTAAGACCTGACTGTCTAAGATGCCAAACTAGATTTTTTTTTTTTAGAGTGTGTGTTTTCAGAAACATCCTGTCATTAAAAGGTCACTGTTTCTCATGCTGGATTTTCAGACTAAAGATGTACCTCTAAATGACCTATATGACCTCTAAACACTTTATTTTGACTGACTGTTTAACGTTTCAAAGCATAATTTGAAAACTCTCATCAAGACTGCACAGTGCAAGATCTGAGTGTTTAAAATCAGATCCTCTTTGTCACAGACAGGAAAATTATGTTGGATTTCCATGATTTTATTAATAGTTTTTGATAAGTGTTTTGATTTCTATCGGCAAGAAATAAATCAAAGAATTCTTCTTTTAACATTAATTAAATATAGTTCTTATCTCAACTAAGAAGTGAAGCACTAATTTTAGACGCACTTCTTTTGCTACCGTTTTAGTACTTCACACTTTTACTTTAGGACTTCAGTTGCTCAGGTATCAAAAAAGTGTGCAGAATTCTAAGTTAAAAATATATATTTTTTTTTTGGTTAGAAAAGCATTTTTAAGTACCCTGGCAGCAGGAAAGTAGGACATTTTATTCAAACATTCTTCACAGAAACATGCTTTCACATACTGATTTGTGTATGTATCAAAATGTAATTTTCAACTATTAACCTAGATTAATTTAAATGTATATTTAAATATACATTTAAAAATGTATAATAGTTGTTTACTAAAATTGTCATTTGCTTGCCCAATTTTGGTATCTACAGTACCAGAAAGTTACTGATGTACCAGAGCAAGTCACCAGTGGACCATGAAGATCTCTGGGAGCCTAGAACACTGGATGTACAAGCAGAATCTGAGAGAGTGCCTTGTTCAACCTGGAGTAGAGAAGGTGAAAGAGAAGCTTTATAAAACTGCTTAGTGGGAAGATGTAGAGAGGATGGAAGCCAGACTGTTCATGGAGATGCATGGTGAAAGTAAGTGAAAACACCTCATTCTTGCCACTTTACAAAATCAATGGTCTCAAGTTACACCAGGGGAGGTTTAGATTGGATATTGGGAAGAACATCTTCACAGAGAGGGTGGTCAAGCATTAGAACCAGCTGCCCAGTGAAGTGGTAGAGTCCCTGTCTTCAGAGGTATTTAATAGCTGTGTGGACATGGCACGAAGGGGCATGGTTCAGTAGGTTGGGTTGATTGTTGAATGTGTTGATCCTGAAGCCTTTTCCAACATAAATTCTATGAAAGGGCAAAATGCAACAGACACAAGTTGCAAGAATAGGACTTAAAAGATATGTTAGAACCTGTTCCTCTGTGAAGGTAACACAATATTAGAGTAGACTTCTACAGAGGTAGTGGAATCTCCCTGGAGATCTTCCATCCTCAACTGGACAAGGCCTGTGCAACAAGATCTCACTGAACTTGCTGTACAGGAGGTTATGAAGTTGGTGTAGATGACATCAAGAGGTCACTTGAAACTGTTACTATACTGTGATTCTATGTTTCTATTTAATGAAAGTTGCTCAAGAGTTTTACAAGCATTTGTACACTAATCGGGTAAGTTGTTACAGTTTTGTAGATAAAAAATATTTTGCCTCTTATATTTTAAAAGGTGAAAGCATTTCCCAAGCATTAATTTTATAAACTATATAATGAAGTATATCTGTATATAGCTATATCTATATCTATATATGTAATGCTGTAAATCCATCATTGTGGACTATTAAGCAATATTGTCTATTTCTCATTAAAGTAATTGAGAAATCTTATGCTAGTCCAAATCCTTTCCAACACTCCGACAGTGAAAGCTATTTAATTTGTCTAGTTAATGACCCAGAAGAAAATAATTAGAATAGCATCCCAGTTTAGGCCATGTATCTATACAACCTCAGCTTTGATGTGCAGCATGTAAGCTTTCTGACTGATGGACAGTTAAGACATGAGAATGTCAGGCATCCTGATTCAGGAAAGATATTTTGGGCTCCTACTGAAAATTGTTATATTTCATTTTTAGCATTTGTCAATGAAAATTCTTATTGTATACAATTGAAAACTTTTCCCCTTAGGCTTAAACTCTGCATGGACAAATAGTTTTAATATGTGAGCTACCTTTCCAGTATATGTCAACCACAGAAATGAAAAATCAATACATTATTTCAAAGAGCCTGATACACAAATGGCTGAACAATTAATCTCTGACTGCAGTACAGAAAGGCATATCTGAGTGATATTGATATCAATAGTATTAGAAAAGTTTAAGGTGCCAGAAGAAGTGTTTAGGTCAATGTATATGTATATACATTTGAAAAAGAAATAAACTATTTTTTCTAAGACTAATAGTATGCCACTTTGTCCAATCGTACTTAAATATGGAACTGTCAGAAGTTAAAGAAATGTCTTACCAGATATATTTTTCTCCTTGCAGTAAACTCAAAAAGTTAACTGTTAATGTGCTACTGCCTTTTTAGTTTGGAATAATTATTTTAGAGTTTAACAGCAAATGACAGCAGAGTTTGACTTTTGAAAGTTGATACATTCACACAAGCAAGACTGAAAGTTTCTTAGTGCAGTGGAAAATAAAACTAAATTCAATTTCTATTTCCTCCATGATCTAAGCACCAAGAGACTGTATTTCCAGCACAGTTCTTCAGCCTAGCAGTTTCTCTTAGTGCTAGTTTTCCTCTAAAATACATAAGGTCACAAAAACCATACCATGAGTCTACTCTATGAAAAAATATTGTTGCTTCTCCTGTACTGTTCCTAGCAATTTAGAAGCACACATTAAGATATATATTTTTTATCTGTTAAGGCCATCCCCGTGGCCTCATTGCTGTACCTGATGCATCAATCTTCCATGTTTGCAGTCAAAGGAAACTGGATCAATTATAGAAGAGAGGTTGGCCACTCAAACCCACCCACTTCAGCAGGTCTTTCTTAACAGTTCTTTTCGGTCATCTTTAGGATGTGCTGCAAAAGACAGCAAAGACCTTCCATGCTCCATGCTCCTTGAGGAAGGAAAGATTATTTCTATTTCAGAATGTAATCTAACTTATTTAAACAAGAAACTCTTGGGAATGTTTTTTAGTCTAAATATTTTCATTATATTTAAACATAATGAAGATGATATTTTCCTCCCTTAAAATGCAAACAAAAAAAAAAGTTTTTATTTAAAATAACCACCTTACAAGGATAAAGGTTTAGTGGCAGAGGTGTGGTTCATGATACAGTGACAATGGAATTCCACCTTTTTCGATTCTCTATATTTGTCCAGATATCTCAAGATTATGGAAGTGTATTTAACACCCTTGTGAGCCATGCAGATGAATCTCTACACATAACTTACAGAAGGTAAGTTCTGAAAAAAACACACGGCCTTCTTATACATAAAAGTTTGCGTGAGAGAACTTTTAATATAATCCCCATAATATCATAGGAACCCCCCAAACTGTCTGACATACAACATAATTAGTGTATTTGCTTGAAATTTGTTCTCAATTTGTCAGAACAAAACCAGAGACACATATTATATGGCTTTATACATGGAATATATATACTTAGCCTACAGTATATGCTATTTACTTCATGTATGCTTTCAAGTGTTCCATGAACATTTTTTTTTTTTTTTTTTTTCTGATGTAGAAAGATGAAAGTATTATTTGTACAGCTGTTGAGATTATGTTGGAGCATACTATAAAAGGCAGGGGTCACTGCACGGTACTGAGTGTGGAGTATAAATATGATAATACGATGAAATTAAGAATGTAAAAATGGAAGCTGAAGAATAGAGTTCCTAATTAAGAAAATTTTGCTCAGAGCAAGGCTTCCTACAGCAAGAGTCAAGCAGGAGTTTTCTTACCTCTGTAAGAGGCTGATCAAGAAGTTGTTACTTGAGCAATCTTTGAGTTTGTAGCGGCTTCCATCAATAAAGTGATTTCTTCATCTTTATGCCATCTCTTCTCACTCCACATCACAGACAGAGACAAAAGGCAGCAGAATCTGCTCAGTATGGGCTTCTGTGCTGTAGGGATAATACACAATATCTGTATATCAGCTTCACTTCAGCTACCCTCTTTCTGAACAGTAGGAGTCCTGTTTCCAGTAAATTTCCTTTGTAAAGACAGAAGAACTGAATTTTTCGTTTAATACCGGCAGAGGCTAAGGGCTCATGAATCTACTTAAAACTAGACTGAGCAAAAATACTGACCTATACCCCAGATATAATTTGACATTGGTTGGAAATTGGATGACGTAACCAACTAGATCACTTCCACTTCTAGCTGTTCTGATTTTTATTAGAGTCAAACTTTATTTTATTTCACTCTTTAAGGAATGCATTCCTCTTTTGAATTGCTTCTTTGCCTGGCATAGAAAATGATGTCATGGTAATCAAAAGAGTGAAATTATGGTCTGGGAACAGAAAATGAACTATTTCCTTAAGTAGGAGCATTTTCAAAATACTGTACTTTGAATACAGTTTTTTAAAGTACTCTGTGAGTTATTTCCTTCCTCCAAGGAAAGCAGGTATATCTCCTCTGTCCCTTTCCTACAATAACTATTTGCATTGCTTCTATTTGAAAATCTATCCTCTTTAAAAAATAAAAATAAAATAAAATTGTAATTATCACTCTGATTCAAATTATTCTCTCCAAAGGCTCAATTTTCATTTATTTATTTTTAAGAAAGAACCCACATATAATTTAGTGTTTCCTCATGCACAGTTATTTTCTGGACTCTTTCTCACTGGCTGTTCTCACTGGCCATTATGTCTTAACAAATAAAAGGATCGCAGTTCCCACTAGAAAGTCTGTGCTTTTCAGTAAACCAGATGCCAGGGCCTGATTAGTTACAAAGATATTTTAATCACCAGCTGCACTACTACAACTTACTCTTTTAGTACTATGCCACAAATTATCCATATGCTTTCCACACATGTTCTTTCCCGTCCATGGTGCTTACACATCAGATATTTAAATACTGATCAGCTAAGTAACAGAGATGAACAGTAGTAGTACGTATGAAGGTATAGCTTAACATTAGCAAGCTCTCCAGGTTTATGCTTCTACTGATAGGACTCCCTTACTTGTGTCTTTGATCTGGTCATGGAATTGGTGGATCAGATTGTCTCAGACTTGCTTTTTCTGTTTCTTCTTTCTCCCTAGCTTACCTCTGTTCACCTGTCTACATACCTCATTAATATATTTTCCTGTTATCAAATATCACTTATGCATTTTCTTCTTACTTCACATAATACTCATGCTACAAGCATGCCAACTTGCTTTTTTACTTCTTGTATTCATTTGCTTCTTTTCCTGTAGACACCAGCTTATTACAATGAAATAGCAGCTGCCTCCTGTTACCAATATAATAAGAACATAGTAGAAGAGATACAAAGTTATGTCATAAATTAAATGTATGCAATTTTTATATATATATATATATGTATATATATCTGTAAAATAACCAGTCATGGGGGGTAGAAGTGAAAAATTGCACTTTTTTTTTTTTCTGTTTGAACATGGAGTAAACCTGTTGGTAGTGCAAGACTGGAATGGATTCTGGAATTAAATGAGAATTATTCAAAACAGAATAGAATAGAACAGAACAGCGTCCAGTGTGACATCACGGACATGACTGAGACGGGAAAGATGCTAAAAGTTATCTGAATTAATATTTAGCTACATATATGGTAAAATATGCTGATTATCAGGGAATGTAGATGAGAACCTTATGAGAAGCAGATGCAAAAAGGAAGATATCGCTCAAAGCCAACAGATAAGGGAAGGAAGAACAACTCGTTGGCAGGAAACAAGGCAAAACTAAGCAAAAAACTCCTAAATACTGTCCAACAGAAGGTCAAAGTCCAGGAAGGTAGAAAGTTTAACCTCCTCTTCCTCGTTGCCTTCATCCTGAAAGACCCAAGCCCGCAACCACCAGGCTATATTGCGCAGGCACAACCAGCAGGAGTTAAGGGTGGGGAGTATGGAAATGAGTACTAGGAAGAGGTCCACCTTTTCAGGGAACAGAATGAATATGTATTAGAGCTCATGTAATATGTAACAGTATTCATGTATAAAACTGTGAGAAATGACTGAGAAGGTGTGCACTTTTTGAGGGAAACTATTTCCAGCGCGACCGGTGCACTGTAATAAAGTATACCTCCTTTAAAACCCTGTGGTTGTGGAGTCACTTCCACAAGTCATGACCAGTGTGTAGTGCAGTGGTGTGGGAAGAGCTGAGGATGAGGTGCTGCTCCCCTGCACTGGAGCTGCAGCTGGCAAAGGGTGTCATGTGCTGGAAGAGAGAGGGCCACAGTCATTTGCTGTCATGACAAGGAGCAGAAGAAATGCTCCTACCCCTCAGCAGAAACACCCCTGGCCCTGTGGCTGGGCCTTCCTGTGCCCCCCACGGGCTGCCCCAGGCCACGTGTCCCCGAACAGCTCACCTGCGCTGCTGCAAGCGCGTCCTGCAGGGCCCCGGCTGCCTGAGACAGGCAGGGCCAGGGAAACACGGGCAATGACTGTGGGGATGGGCACTGAGAACAGCTGCCAGTGGTCCCACAGCACGGCTCCACCAAATCCTCGCTCGATGCTCCAAGCCTCGCACACACGCTCAGCAGGAGTTCAGGTTGGGTCGGGCACCTGAATCTGGGCTCTGCCGGCACCTGAATCCGTGTCACAGCACCGCAGACCATCTGTCTGTGCAGGCACCCATGGTGCTGGGTACCAAGTCTGGTGTGGTGTCCTTGTCTAGTGCCTGCCGGGCATTAGGGTAGTCCAGAGGCTTGGAGAGAGAGGTTTCTGGGAGAGGGTGGAGCTTGGGTTTCTCCCCCCTCAAACCTCCTGGTCTGGGAGCTCCTGGACAGATGCTCTTGGCAGTGCTGTCACAGGAGAGATGGGTCCTTTTGCTATACTCTTCCCACCATGTTCAGTAGTACATGGACAGGCAGCTCTAACCCATGATCTTGGCTGTGGGGAGACTGGGCCTTAAAGGCGCCTAGGTGGTTGATCTGGCCTCTCTGTGAGGACACGGAAAGCAAGAGGGAGAGGGCACTGGGGCTGGGGCAGCTTTGTGTGGGGACTATGATAGAAGGTCCTGAAGCTCACAGGAAGGTGGCTGTGGTGTGCTGCAGCTTGGCCACGTGCAATATATGTCCCTAATCTTGTGTTTTGCCTCCCTCCTGACATCTGGCTGAGGTGTCCTGGGCTGGGTGGGGGCAGGCAGTGGGAGCAAGTTGATGCAAGCTGCCATTCAAGGAGAAGACATAGCCATCACTGAAGCCATGAACACTGAACAATGTCCAGTGCCAGCTCAGGCAGTGCATAGTTCACTGAATTCTTATTTGGTAATACAAACTTTTAGGTGCTAACTGATTGTCATTAATATAATCTTTCTTACTTCCCTAAATTTCACATGGATATACACACTTAACCTCACAAAATAACTGATGGGTATATACACCTCAAAAAACCAAACACTTTATAAAACATTTCTGCATGAAAATCTTTAATATCAAAGATTCACAAGAAATAGGCCTGTGGCATTTGAGACAAAAACAGAGTTCTTATGTGTTAGGGTTACCTTAAATGGAACATGCTTTAATGTTGTCATATAGTAATGATCTACATTAAGATGTTTAAGGAAATATTTAAGGAATATTTTCTTATCTTGGAGAAAAAAATAAATAAATAAATTGCAGCAAGTACAGTTTTCATACCGGTATACATGGAAAGTGAATTTGATGTGAAGTATAAAACCACTTTTGTTGTTTAATTTCATGAGGCTTTGAAAGGGGAAGATGATCTCAATCTTTCTTTTTCTCCACTCTGGGAAAAAAATAAAAAATAAAAAAATTATAGCCCCAAGCTGTGCCACATGAGAAAGGAAGGCTATTTCATATGTTATTAATGATCAGTCTCTTTCTAATTTGTTTATTTCAAATTTGTTTATTTCATGTTTTAGCGGAGTTTCAGCCTAAATAATGTAAAGAGTGTAGCTAAATTGACCTAGGGGAACCCTCTAAAATTTGATCAACAGTTTTCCTCTAATTAGCAGTTGGGAAAGGGGAAGAAATGTGGAGTGAAATAAAACTCTCAGATACTGATACCCTCTTCCTCTAGTGAGAGCAACTCATCCAGCAAAAAGCTTAGAGTATAGGCATCGCATCTCCAGCAATCCCATTTCATTTCATTAATGGGATTCAGCTCAAATAATCCATGTTTTTGTCCTTTAGACCGAGGACTATGATATGAAAAGTCCTAATGGAGACAATGAGATAATGGAAAGTTTTTACTGCATCCTATGTCAGTGGGCCAGCACACAAAATGTGTGGCATATTCTGCTCCTTGCTGTGAAACTTCAAATATGTGCCCAATATTCTGCCAGTATGCAAGCAGAGATTAGTATGTTACTCAGCACATCCTCAAACAACACCCAGGATGGAAATTATTAAACAGTGGGAAAATAGTGACAAATTCTGTCCCTGTAAAGATTTTACATTCTAGTCATGTTTAAAAGAAAATAGCACAGCCTTCTTAACAAAGAGCTAGGTTCTTATATGCTTATGAGTGCTTGACTCCCCAGTGAGTCTTATTTGTTATTGCAATGTATATTCCTCAATGATTATCTTTTATCTTGCTTGATGAATGGCATGAAGCAAAGGGCAAAAAAAATTTTAAAAGCTTAGAGATGTACCACAAGTCTACATTTTAATCCAAATACTATATTCATAATTGCAAATCAAGAAGCAGGTGGCCACTTGGTCCTTTGGGTTCAGTAAGTGTAAGAGGAGATAACTACTCCCATCATATACAGTTAGAAAGAGAGGAAGTCAGGGGAGCCAAATACATAGTGCATAAAATAGTATTTTTTTAATCCATCTGCCTTATTTTTCTTCTCTATCCAGAGATTAAGGCATATACACATGCTACGTTAAGCATCCTAGAGGAACAATAACAAGTAGCTATCTTTTTCTAAGCATTGTTGATTTCCTTTTCTAATTACTAAAATAATTAAGAATTTGTGACAGTTATATTCTGAATTAGTGGCAAAGAAATGAGCTGTAACATGTAGAATGCTCTGTTCCATTGCCTACAACATGCCTGGGAGAACTATTTGTATATTATGCTTATGCTGATTTCTGCAAACAGCATGAGTCCAACTGGGTGCAGTGATACTTAAAAAGTGAACTGACTTACCTGTTTGGCTCATCTGAGAAGCAAAGGAACCCTAAATTGCCCAATCTAAAATTGTGTATATTTAATTTACTAGAACAGAATGTTGGCTAGCCACTGTGTTCCTGTATAGGGATATTAGCTTGTATATGTATAGTAATAGATAAGCTATGCTTCTAGAGAAGGATCAAGAACATTGTGGAAGATAAGTCAAGAAAGAAACAGAATATTGTTTAGAATTATTGTCGAATATATTTTTTTATAGTTAAAAGATCAGAGTTTACTATAAAGAAATAGTTGACACTACAATGTCTGCCCAAGTCTTCTCTGTTCTGCACATCCTTCCTTTGATGGCAAAATATAGAAATAAAGCCAATTTCTGTGGCAGCCTCTTTGCTGTGGCCTTGAGATCTGAATGAAATATATTTTCCTGTCAGGCACTGAAAGTAGTTATCGATACTGGTTGTTCTGGTGATGTTGGCACTGGAAGGTAATCAAAGTCCCGTCTTGGAAGATACATATGTTTCTGTTGCAGATCATCCTATGTTGCCTAGGAACGTTTTATTTCCCCTTCTGCAGTGAAAAACTTACCAAGTCAGCACCTATTTCTCCTTCTGAAAGTCAAAACTGTCAAAAATGATGTTTGTGAAGTGCATTTTTTTATTTCGAATAGGTAGCCACTGATCATCTGAGCATAAGCAAATGCCTTTAAATGAGGATCAGCTGCTGACTACTGAGATTAAAGTGGACCAATGTTACAAATGAAGCCAGATGTATTTTTGACATTAGCTGCTACATGTTTGGGAAGGAGCTCATGAAGCTGACTTTATGGCCCTTGAAATTTGGGAATGACAGTGAGTCTCGTTTCTTCTGAGAGAGGGAACTTTTCAGTTTCGCTAGAGACATTTACACACTGTGATTTCAGAAGTAGCATCACATTCACAGAGAACAAAATCATCTTTACTTAGGTAGGCAGACTGAGTGTAGAAGCTTAAGTCTGGGCAGTCAGCTGCAAAACAAGAGGCAAGGTCCAGTCAAATCACTTTATTAGAAGAGACTACCAATGGCCATATGGAAATGTTAATGAAAAATACTGTCCAAAATCTTATCTTTGGACTGAGGAATAATACAAAATTCTTGTCTCAGAAAAAAGTCTTATCACACTGGCAGAGTCAAATAATTTCAGTACATAGCTCAAGGGTTTTGCTGAATAAAATAGTTTATTAAAGCGTAAATTATTATACTGACTTTAACACTCATTTCCACTGCAGACACATTTACGCCTTTACCTACACTGTGCTTTCACATTAGTGAAGATCGAATTAGACCCAAGATGTTTGTCTGCATAATTCTTAAGCTTTCTGGCACATAGTTCTCTCTCTCTCCAACTCTCTCTCTTACATTTATTAATGACCTCAAGGATGAGCACAAAAATAACATAGTACCATAACATTTCTTACACTGGGGTAAGAAGAGTACTTTAGACACCAAAATTCAGACTTTGGACGAACTAATCGCTTTACTCCATCTTATCCAACATATTAAAAATAAGAATTAATATAGCTGTTAGACCTTTCAGATGCCTTCTTGTTATACACATTAATTTTAACAGAAATATGTTATCCTAGAGCTTCCTAGTATAAATACAATTCTATAGTTTCAAATAAAATTAAATTATTTCACACTAAATCTGTCACACTATTTTTCCCTTCAGATGAAAAAAAAAAAAAGAAAAAAAGAAAAAGAATATTGGGTCTATTCTGAATGGAGTATTGGTTGTGGAGGTATCATGCTTGAGTTTTCAGTTTTTCGTTTGAAATCTGTAATTGTATTAGGAAAACTTTTTAATTTGAGACCTCACAGAGCTTAGCATTTCAGCAACTCAGTATTCATTTAAATTTTGATAGACTGTCATCATTACACAGGAAAAAATACTTGCCTTCCTTCCAGAGATAAATTGCAGTGAGCTAAACATTAATGAATATGGAAGAAGTGCAAAATTATGATCTACCTTCCAAGCTGTCAACACCTAAGTTATAGGAAAAGAGGACAGAAAACAGCCAGCTATCCACTCAGATATAGTAATCTTCTTCCTGTTTTGTACTTGTGTACACACTGTTGAGGATTAGCATATAAAGGCTAAGTATAAAAAATTGTTAATAATCATTCATAAACAGTCCTTTCATGGAAAAAAAAAAAAAGAAAAAAAAAAGAAAAAAGAAAAACAAACCCAACCAACCAAAAACAACAAGGATAAATAATAATAATAATAATAATAATAATAATAATAATAATAATGAAACTTTTCAGTTCTTGAAGGAAGTAAGAAAGAAGGATTCTTTCTTAACTCATTACAATTCACTGAGCTACAGAAAAACATGGTACCTGTCTCCAGAGCAGACAGGAAACAGCAAGATATTTATGCACCCAAAGAATCAGTGGAAGCATGTACGTATCTCTTTTTGCAAGCCATAACAACTCTTTCTGAACCATATATTTCAATTGTGCACTTTAGGTATAAGTTCTCCTGATACAGAAAAAAGGAACCAGGCTTCTGCTTCTGTATTGACTGTTAATATGTCTATTGATGAGTGGTAAAACTATGAGAGGATTGTGTACAGATTTTAATTTCTTTTTTATTTTAAAAATTCTTATTTTTTTTTCCCAGCCCCATGCCTTTTCAGGTCTTCATATTACACTTCAAAAATTAGCTTAAGGTATACATCTAAATTCTCCCTGAATTTTAGCAGAGCCAGTCAAGCTAACCTTTGATCAAACCCAATGAAACTGATGCCTGAAATAGCTACTAAATTTAGCCTGCTTTGTTGTCAAGCTGTTGTTGTCTTGCCTCTACCAAGGATCTGATCTTAAAATATGCTTTAAAATTCTGCAGGATTTACTCTGCAGGGTAAAGTCAAAGGTTGGTTTACTGCAGGGTAAATTCAAACATGGTGAGGAAAAAATTCAAGGCTTTTTCTTTCTTTCTTTCTTTTTTTTTTTCTTAAAACAGAATTTTAAGATAAACATAAACAAAAATGGCTAGAGTATTATAGATTACAGTCTTTTGTGGAAAGCTGATGGATAAATTGTGCCCTTAGATAACATAAATTGTTGAAAAATACTCAACTGAAAATGAAGTTGTATTTTTTTGACAGAATGTTAAATCTTGGCCTGCAATGTATGGAGCTTCTTTGTTTCATGCTACTAGGTAATTTAAACACTAAACTTTGACTGATGGTTTCCAGTAGAAAAAAAAAATATATATATATATATAGACAGCAGCTGTGACTAATAACAGAAAACAAACAAACAAACAAACAAACAAGTCAGAGTTAGGGAAGATATCTATAGTATATTCCCTTAGGCAATGGTTTGATCACTTGTCCTAGAGACAAAGTAATGTCACAGGTTCACCCGTTGTTGTAAGAACGATCAGCAGTGATATATGAGAACGAAAACATTAAAAGGGAATTGAATATTCCAGTTGTGCTTTCCAATTGTGTTTATAAGACCTTAGAAAATATTTTAACATGTCCAAAAACCGTCATCACCACTTTTTCCTGGATGTTCCATTACCATTAGTCAGATCATTCTCAAATTGTGAGAAATGTGTTTATTATTCCAGCCTAAGTGTAATGTATTTTATGAGACATCTTGCTTATTTCTTTCTATTTTTCCTTCTTCAGATAGAAAAAATAAGAAAACTAGATTTATGAAGAGATAAATCTCCACTAATTGAAATTCTATTTTGGGGCCATCAACATTACAAGACAAAAATACTGTTTCTAAAAAAAATAATTCAGATATTTTCTGTTCTTCTCAGAAAATTGGATAGTGTTGTTTAATACCATTTACGTTAAATATTAACTGTTTTCTACAGCCAAACGAAATGGGGAGTAGAACTAACAAAAACATTTTGTAAATTATTTATGTCTCCCAGTAACTTCCTATATTACCCTAAAATCCAAATATATGAAAGCAGCTTTAAAAGAAAAGTTTTTGTTTGTTTGTTTCTTTGATTTGAGCTGTCTTGCATATTTATTTATTCATTGTCAGATAAAGCTTGAAAAGAAAGATATTATTTTAAACCTAATTTACATGTTTGGCTGTACTTCAATGTTTCAATAATTTTTCTCAAAATTTCATTAACTCATTCAAAGACTTTTCAAATCAAAATGTAAAACTTCACCTCACTTAGGCCCTTCATTTCACTGGTGTTGACCAACACCTGTTATTTTGATGTTTGCACCTTTCACTGCTCTGTATCTTTATTTATTTATTGGAGTCAATATCCACTACATCTGGTTTCACACTAGTTTTTGATTAAAGTCCATGAGCTTTATTTATCAGTAGGCTGCTATTAGGTAATTTAATGATGTTTAGGTTCATAACAATGAAGATACCTGCTGGGATTTCAAGGAGAGAAAAAAAAAAAAAAGTTAATTATCTACTTATTTTGTATTAGCTTTGCTTATCTAAGTAGTAGAATATCCTAAAAAACTACCCCTGTATAAATATATATATAATAAACTTGCTCATCAGGGGAATTTTGAATAGCATGATTTACTTAAGTCTAGGTCTTTCTGTGTAACTACTAGCTCATAGCTCCCTCAAAAATATGCTAATTACCAAAGTGACCATTCCTGTGTATAAGCCTCCACTGTAGCAAGGGGTTATTCTCAAAAAAACAATATCATAATAAAGTAGCCTCCTTAAACTTCATCCTGAAGGACTGCAGTATATTCTTCACAGCTGCTCTTCACAGCTGTGCCACTCTCAGGCAGGTAGCCAGCACTCATCATCTTGTGAAGTTGTGAATAAATGGATATACAAATTAGAAATATTCATATGAATACTGTTCACTTATCAGAAAAGGAAAAAAAAAAAAAAGCTTGATGGCTTGATTTCAGTTTATTTAAGCCTCAGATCTGCTGTTTTCACTTGAGATTGTACAAGCTGTTCCATAAGGTTTTTGCCTTCAAAATTTGGAATGTTCCTTCAGGGACCATCACCTCCCAGACCTCCCTTTTTTCTTTTTCAAGGAGAATTGATTATACTAATGTCTCATTCCCATTTTGGGTTAACTGCCTTCATTTAAAATCAGCTCTTTAGTTAATTTTTAGTTATTAGTACAGCTTTTGAATATAGTCCAGACATGAGAAGAAAATTTCTGTTGTCTGAATGGACTTTCTGACAAATTTATTGGATTAAGTTCCTGTTTAGTTCAAAGGCAACCTGAGAGAGAACAGTTGGCCTTATTGCTTCTGAAAGCATATTCTCCCTAATCAACAATCGATTTCAGTTCTGAACTTTTTGGGAGTCCAGGCATCAACACAGGCCTGATACTATGCAAACAGTAGGTTTGCTCCTATGGATTTAGGGAATACCCCAATCCCATATGAATATTCAAGCACCTAGTATTTGAGGACTAGTACTAGTATTTGAGTACCTATGCTGAACAGTTAAAAGTACATGCTTAATTCATAACTAGCTTTCACAATTAGACTTTGCTTCATGAAAACATTTTCATGAGTATGGTTAATTGAACAAAATAGCCTAGGCAGCTATATCCACCATCATAGGTGCAGTGTAGGTCATGAAATTGAGAGTTGTAGCTTTTTTTTTTTTTTTTTTTTTTTTTTCAGGCAATGAGTCTTGAAAAAAGGTACATTATGAAGTTTTTTTTGAAGCATAAAAATTCTAATTAGACAGACTTAATAAGCAGCCTTTTTAAGACACAGATGAAGGCTAATTACAACCTTTGAAGCCCAGTTATAACATTTTATGTGAACTATATAGCTTATTTATAATATTATTTGGTATTGTGTGATACAACTTTATTACTGATAAAATTAAAAATAATACCAAAATGTTTTTTGTTACCTTCACAATTTTACAGTTATGTTCTGCATCAACTGAACTGTCTCTAACTGTTTATAACAGATATAGCCATTAATTTGTTTTTCAGTAATTTTTAAGATATTGAAGGAAATCATAAATAGAAAGATGACAATAATCCTATATATCAAGCTGCCTCTTAGCCCTGAAGTAATATTTTGACAAAGAATGTACTGACATATTTCTTTGAATTATGACATGCCCATTTTGGTGATTATAGGCAAACATTTTCAGACCTTGATCTTTTTCATGTGCAGATTTCAGCTTGATCTGTACCAAATGAGATGACTTTTCTCACCACTATATAGAATCTAACTATGTATCACTATTATCCATGGGAACTGAGAAAACACGGGGAAAAAAAAATCTATTTGTTTAAGGACATAATTTTGGTCCAGTGTTGGTGCTAACTTTACTTTCCATCCACAACTATCTGTTCATTTTTAGCTCCTTCACAATACATTAATATTTATATATATGGACTTTTTAAATAATGCAGAGATATTGAAATTTGATTAAACTACTATTATGTAGAGATACTAAAATGTTCTTACATTCAGCAGAATAAGCCAATACAACCCAATTAATTGTTACATAGACGTAATTCTGGTACTTAAATCCTATTTAGGACTTCAGCTTCATCTCCCTTTTTTTTTTTTTTTTTTTTTGGCTTCTCAGCCCCAACTTCCTCCTATAAAGAAATGCCTGACTGTCTTTCTGTGCTTGAAATTCACAGACATGACAGATGCTTTATGGACTGGTTACTTATGATGAATAAAAAAAAATAGAAAAAAAAGAAAAAAGAAAAGGCTTTAAAGAAAAAGCTTAAGGTATATATATATATATCCTATATATACATATATATTATATATATATATTTGAACTGTTGTCTTGATTTAAAAATAAAAAAGTATAAATAATAATTAAAAATCCCAGAAAACAATAAATTGTATTCCATCTTGAGTCTGTCATATTAGTTACTTATTTGTAGCATAAAACATTGTGAAAGGAAAATCATGGACAAAAAACTTCCATGAATACAGCATTGGACTTCAGGCTTTGAGTATCTCTTTAGTCCACACAGCTTATCTTTAAATTCAGTTGAGGCAGTGATCAAGATTAAAGACATGACTCAGGCTTTGGTAATATTTTGACCTTTCAGTAGTTCAGTAGTTTCTGTTGCTGTTGTTGTTGATGTTTTCATCAAGAATCAGAAATAACTATTTCTCATGCTAAAAATACACCAAATAGTCTTCCTAAATCAATTCCAATTTCTAGAAGGAAAAACTAGGACAGTTATTTTCAGCATTAATACAGCAATATATTGTATATGCTCTCAGTAAAATAGTGTTTTTGGGGGAACAGAAATAAACCTTCCATGAATAGAAAGAAATAATGTGTTAAATCCTAATGTGTTAAATCCTAATGTGTTAAATAGTAATACGTATGAAATAAATTTGCAACTTCTTAAAGAAAAATAAAGTATTATAAATATATATATATATTTTTTTTTGAAATGGAAATTCTTGTGTTTCTGTTAGATATAATGGTTGTATTTCCAAAACTATGCAGCAGGATTATATAGTCACACTCTCAGAAAAGTGATGAATCAAGTATATTTTACATATATTATATATCTATCTATATATTGATATTATATATTGATATTATAAATGAAGCGCCTGTCACCATATTGATGAACACTCTTTGGGACCACTCTTATGGCAGGGGTAAGAACACGAGTTTGCCTGTTAGTACCTCAGCGCTTCTGTTTCCAACCAATTAAAAAAAAAAAAAAAAAAGCTACAAAACTTTGCTTATATTTTAATCATATATTCTGGCATTTTGTCTGTTTTCTGTCATACCAATTACCTATCTATTCAGTATAATTGCCCAGAAAAATATACCTTACATCTTCTTTGAATCCCTAGAGACTAAAATTTGCCAGAAAATGGTGGATAATTTTACTTTCAGTTTCTAAATTATGGAGAGTATCACTTTCATTTTGAAATAATAAAGTTCTTAAAATATATTTTTAATAAATATATTATATATATATAATATATATATATTATTTATAATTTTGAAATATACATTTCTCCACATTGTGAAAACATGTTCTAAAAGAACTGTCATGTTCAAGTTATTTGGCCTGACATGCAAAGATAAAAAGATGCAAGAACGGGAGAAAATAAAATACATGCTTGTGATTTATTTGTATCTGAATCCCAAAGTCTTAACACAACATCAAGAAAGATGCTGTGATGCCAGAGAGAAATGCATTGTTGAAATAAGCAGTAGAGGCTCTGATTTAGTATTCCACAAAAAATAAATTGATGCACAATGGAAAATTACTTCTTCATCATAAGGATGTTGAAGCATTTGTTTAAGAATAATTTAGGCCACTAATACTGTATATTTAATCAAGATTTAATTGGTAAAAACTTTTCTGCATTGTACTTCTTAGCATGACTTTCACTGTTAGACATTGTGTTAAATAAGCAGATGTACTTTGGATTAACTTCCTTGACTACTGCTGGTACATGACAGTTCCAAAGAACTGTCCTAGCAGGAGTGAGTTTTGTATTTCCTCAGCCCTCACTCAGAGCACTCAGGCTGCAGGATGAGGGTAGGAATAAACCAGAATGAAAGATTTCTTAAAGTGAAATATTAAATATTTCTTAAATATTTTTTATGATTTCCTTCCATCTGTGTTTAGGAAGTATTTCCAGAATTTACTTTCACCCTTCCTCTGTGACATATGGCTTTACTGAAGAGTTCTCTACCTGCACTACAGCATCCTTATAAATGCTGCTTATGTTTTCCTCTCAGAATCCTGAATTACAGCCAAAATCACACAATGTAACTGTATGTTTCATCCCTGGTTCTGGGTTCAATTTACATTTCTACCTGTCTTTGACAGCTTTTATTATTTTTCTGGATTATTTATTATTATTATTATTATTATTATTATTATTATTATTATTATTATTATTAATCATTATTATCATTATTATTTATTATTATATTTTTATCATCATTATTATTGTTGTTGTTGTTGTTATTTCTACTGTTCATTTTGCATATACACAATGCTCTACTTAATCTGTACCTTCCATGAGGCTATATGGCTCTGTGTTAATCCAAAGCAAACAGATAAATGTATGTGCATCACTCTCAATCTGCCATTTGAACAGTTTAGCATTTTAGAAAAGAATAGAACAAAGTGGTCATGCCTTACTTCATCTCAAAAGGTTTCAATTTTATTTATCCTTTAATAATGACTTTGTTACAGTTGTAAGTTTGACACGAACCTAAAAAAGCAATCACATCGACAAGTGAAAGCTTTGTACTTAGTATCCTTTTTTAATTTTCCACTACTATCCTAGGTCTAAATAATATATGAACCATAGGAAAAAACAAAAAAACAAACAAACAAACAAACAAAAAAAAACAACAGACAGTCTAGAGGAGTAAAATTTTCTTATCAGTTGTTCAGTTTGTTGGTTTTGCTCTTTGATGGTACGGTTAACCTCAATTAACTAGATTTGAGGAATCACTTTCCCTTCCCTTCCCTCCCCTCCCCTCCCCTCCCCCTCCTCCTTCCCCCTTCCCCCTTCCCCCTTCCCCCTTCGCCTTTCCCCCCTCCCCCTCCCCCTTCCCCCCTCCCCCTCCCCCTCCCCCTCCCCCTTCCCCTCTCCCCCTTCCCCCCTCCCCCTCCCCCTTCCCCTCTCCCCCTTCCCCCCTCCCCCTCCCCCTTCCCCCCTCCCCCTCCCCCTTCCCCCCTCCCCCTCCCCCTTCCCCCCTCCCCCTTCCCCCTTCCCCCCTCCCTTCCCCTTTCCCCTTTCCCCTTTCCCCTTTCCCCTTCCCCTTTCCCCGTCACCATCCCTGTCCCTGTCCCTGTCCCTTTCCAGACCTCTGGAACCTCAATTGAGGCTTGAAAGTTGCGAGAATATTGTAATTGCTTTTGATCAGCACCAAATTGAATTAAAGATGCCTCACTGATTCCTGTTATCTCTTTTCAAGGTACTCATTTGTCAAAATATCATAGTGATAAGGTTAAGCTGTCTTTGACGAGAACTGCTAAAAGGTATGGCTTGATCTATGTATACAAGTGTCAGCAGGGCAGAAGGAGAAGCTTTTTGCTGTGTATCAGTAATGAATAAAACAATTTTGTCCTTACCACTCTCCCCTAGATAGCATTTTAAATAGATTTGCATAATATCTGCATCCATATGTATAGATCCTAAGTAGTGATCTAACTTTTTGAAAAAGAGCACAAGTAACAAACCTGGGATGAGGGCATTCAAATAATTCAGCAGGTTCTCTGTGTCTGATTGAGTAGAGCAAACTAATTCAGAACAAATGCCATCATTTTAAATTTTAATGGCAACATCCTTCTGGAGAACTGAAAGTAATGTAGCAAAAATACAGCCTTGCAGCCTTGCAGGCCATTCAGATTTTAAAATCATGCAAGGTTTCTTTCTTTCTTTTTCTTTCTTTCTTTCTTTCTTTCTTTCTTTCTTTCTTTCTTTCTTTCTTTCTTTCTTTCTTTCTTTCTTTCTTTCTCTTTCTTTCTCTCTCTCTCTCTCTCTTTCTCTCTCTCTCTTTCTCTCTCTCTTTCTCTCTCTTTCTTTCTTTCTCTTTCTCTCTCTCTCTCTTTCTTTCTTTCTTTCTTTCTTTTTCTCTCTTTCTTTCTTTCTCTCTTTCTATCTTTTTCTTTCTTTCTCTCTTTCTCTCTCTTTCTCTCTTTCTCTCTCTTTCTCTCTTTCTCTCTCTTTCTCTCTCTCTTTCCTTCCTTCCTTCCTTCCTTCCTTCCTTCCTTCCTTCCTTCCTTCCTTCCTTCCTTCCTTTTCTTTGCATTGGGATGGCTCTAAAGCTTCTAGAGCCACTTATTAAGGACATTCTTGGGTATTACAGTAGCTTTCAAATAAATAGATACATATCAGGATGAAAGTAAAATCTTACTGTTTTATTTCTGTCACAGTTATGCTAGTATTTCTTCCCTGATAAAGGGAGATGTATATGTTTAAGCTAAAAGGTAGAATGACATGACCAGATTTGTAGAGTTTATATAGACCAGATGTTGTATTGGAAGAGCTGTTCAATGAATTTTAAATGAATTGCCTTTATCAGAATTCTTTAAGAGTGGATTTTTATCTTCAGAGCAAAGACGGATTGTAATCTTTGAATTTCAGTGGGTAAAATGATAAATTTATAGAGCTTGATTTTTTTTTTCAATTAAAAGGTAGCTTTTTCACTTTTGAAAGATGAAATAGCATGAATCACTTCAGCGACGTGTGAATTTAATTCATACATAATACAGATTTAACCTGAGATCTTGGTAATGGAAATTGGCCAAACTAATTGGAAAACTCCAATTCTAACTTTCTCACTTGGAATTGTCTCTCATCTAAGATTCAATACCTAATGTAGAAAAGGGTGGTGCACATAGCTTTCACTATATTATATGTGAATATTTGACCTTTCAAACTATTTTCCCTTTAAAAAACATTTTTTTTTTCTGGATGCTATTTCTCTGACAATAGGCAAAGCCTCAGGTAACACAGAGCTTTAGACCTAATCAGAAAGGATTAAAAGATCTCAAGCACATTTCAGTTTTCAAGGGATGCCATACTACTAGTGTCAGCTGTCATGGTCATTATACTCTGAAGATATTAATGTGGAAGAATAGCCCAAACTAGTTTCAGTATGATTACCCAATCAACTTGCAGTACAGTAAAATAATTTAAATACAAAACAAACAAACAAAAACAGACTACGTTGTTGACCAATTGTATGTTCTAAGTCCTGCCAGATAGTACATGTCTGTGTATGGTAAGCTATTCATCAGTCACCCTTCATTTATTCTACCAACAATCAAAATCATAATAAATTGAGAATATTTGTACCATATATCACAGACAAAGAACAGGTTAGAAGGTTCTCTCAGGTGGGATTCAGTTTATCTATGTATATATGACAACTTTGTTTTCACCTGAGTCAGATTAGTGCATTAGTCCTTATTATTAGTCCTTAACACTGTATCCTGTGTTAAGCCCTGTATGATGGGGTCTGATGGGGAATGTACTGTGCTATGTGTTTTTCCAAAGGCTTTGTGGCCCATCTTCTTTCTCTTCCACCAGTGAAGATGACCTGTGAGAACTGCTCGTGTGGAATGGCATTTTAAGGAAGTCTGAGTTCTCACTTTTTTCTCCTTGATCAGAAGATGGCATCACATTTAGTATTCAGGAACAAATTGTTGCACCTAAGAAATCATAGCTATAAGTATTTCAAGCTGAGAAGGACACATTTTTCAAGCCTCATTGGCCTCATCTGAAATGGGTCAACTGTAGTAAGTCTGTGCTAGACAGAAGTAGGATATTTAAAGTCCTGTTTTTTGATAATAAAGTAGGGCTGTTGTTCAAACAATGTTTTTATTTATACAAATATTACATTAATTTGCACACAGATTCTTGACTAATTTTTTTTTGAATGTTTTCCAACTTCTAGAACACGTTTTCAGTGATTGTCCAACAGTACATTTCTTGCAGTATTTCCCATAGTGGTCTTAGAAGTTTTCAGTTTAAATTAATGTTTTACTTTAACAACATAAAAGATATTAAAAATAACAATTGAAGGATCTGAAAGAGTAAACCATGCAAACCATCCTATGTGGTTGACATGGATTAATCTCATGGCTTGAGTGGTTGTCAGCTTCAGGTGTTTGTGCTGATGTCTCTGCTTTTGTTATTATAATACCACATAATTCTGGGTAATTGTTAAATACTCAGCTTTCTCAATAAAGCTTAATTTATGCTAATTACTTGCCTTTTGAAAAATTCTTTAGAGAAATATTAGTAGCCTGATCGTTAGTCTATTTTTTTTTCGCATTCTAGTTCTTAAATGCGTGATTTTGCTTTTCATGTATGCTACCCCATCCTGTTAAGACTCATATTCTGCATAAGTGTGTATGAAATATCACAGATAAGGCAGGAATATGAAATGCTGTGGTATCTCTCACAATGCAAAATCAAACAAACAAAAAACAGTAAGAAACAACACCAAACACCCCTTCTCCAGTATTATGTCTTCTTATTTCTGCAATTGAATTTCTTTTTAACAAAACTAGGTAATATTCATGTAAAGAAGACACATCTACATGGTTCTGAAGCTGTTTTTTTTTTTTTTTTTAATCATTATTATTTGTTAGCTGTTTTATATATATAAGTAACATTGTTGACTTAAAATATTGATACAGCTTGATGCATGATCACAGCCTGCAAGTGCAAAAATAATCCTGCTGTGTATGAACTAAGAGCACACCCTATTTACTATTAAGCTTTTTAAATGGCTTTGTAATTATTATTTTTAAGAGGCAAACAGTTATTGGAAGTTCTTAAAAAATTCTTTTTTTCTTTTTCTTTTTTTTTTTTTTATTCTAGTATCTCTGAAGAGATGATGAAGTTGAATCTATACTAAAGCTAACCTACTTAATAGAGTCATTATGTATGTTACGCGTGTAGCAAATACTTTCTCCGGAAAATTAACATCAGGCTAGCAAAACAGAATTTACCTTTCTTTTATGCATTAAATGTAATTTAATACAGAAGTCATAAAAAGCAGGCTGCTAGCTTAGTACTGGGAAGAAAATAATCTGCACAGCAGGAAGGAATCAGTTATACAAATGAGGTTGTCCTAGGACAGTTCACAGGCCCCGTGATATAAAATACTGGCACATATAGACAGTTTACAGCACTCCTTTCTGGAGCATATAATGAAATTTTTGTGGCATGCACACAGTGCCAAAGGTAAAACAGGACACCTCTGTCAGTCAACTGAGTCATTTGCCACTATCCAAAAAGTGCAGGGAATGTGAAACAGAATCAATATTTGACACAGATATTCGCTTCATAAACTACACATTAATCAGTTCTTGGCTTCTGAACACAGTTTCAGTGATACTCCTATAAGATAATATTAACAAAATAGGATTTTTAATATAAAACATATGAGTCTCCTAGACAGATTTGAAATACGAGGCATTATAAAAAGTGTGCACACGTGACTATCCAGTCTGGTGGTTTTACTCAGCTGGGCAGTTGAGCACTACCACAACTGCTCTCTCACTCCCCCTCCTGAAAGGGAAACGAGGAGAAAATGCTATGCAAAGGGCTCAAGGGTTGAGACAACGTCTGGGAGATCACTCAGCAGCTATCATAATGGGCAAAACAGACTCAGTGTAGGGAGATTAGTAAAATTTATTGGCTATTACTAACTAGCTAGAGAAGTGAGAAACAAAGGAAAGAAACTAAAAACACCTTTCCCCCATCCAGCCTCTTTCACGTCCTCACCCCAAGCAGCACACGGGAACAGGGAATGGGGGCTGTGGTCAGTCCCTGATACTTCATCTCTGCCACTCCTTCATGGTCACACTCTGCCCCTGCTCCACGTGGGGTCCCTCCCACAGGATGCTGTCCTTCCCGAACTGATCCTGTGGGGGCTACCCACAGGCAGCAGCACTTCAAGAACTGCTCCCATGTGGCTCCGTACCATGGGGTCCATCCGTCAGGAGCAAACTGCTCCAGCACAGGTCCCCCATGGGCAGCAGCTCCCCCCAGACCCCCTGCTCCTGCGTGGGCTCCTCTCCACTGGTTGCAGCTCCTGGTGGTCAAGAAGGCCAATGGGATCCTGGCATACATTAAAAGGAGAGTGACCAGTGGGTCAAGGGAGGTGATCCTCCCCTTCTACTCTGCCCTGGTCAGGCCTCACCTGGAGTACTGTGTCCAGTTCTGGGCTCCCCACTACAAAAAAGACAGGGATCTTCTGGAGAGGGTTCAGCAGAGGGCTACAAAGGTGATACAGGGCCTAGAGCATCTTCCCTATGAGGAAAGGCTGAGAGACCTGGGTCTGTTCAGCCTTCAGAAAAGAAGACCAAGGGGGGATCCTATCAATGTTTATAAATACCTGAAGTGTGGGAGACAACGGGATATGGCCAACCTCTTTTCAGTGGTTTGTGGGGAAAGGACAAAGGGCGATGGCCACAAAATGGAGCACAGGAAGATCCTCACCACCAGGCGAAAGAACTTCTTCATGGTGAAGGTGATGGAGCACTGGAACAGGCTGTCCTGGGAGGCTGTGGAGTCTCCTTCTCTGGAGATATTCAAGACCCATCTGGACATCTATCTGTGCAATTTGCTCTAGGGAATCTGCTTTGGCAGGGGGTTGGACCCAATGACCTCTCAAGGTCCCTTCCAACCTCTGCAATTCTGTGATTCTGTGAAACCAACATGGGTACAGACAACAGCAAAGTTTGCACTGTCAATAAGAGAGAGACTCTTTCAGTAACATTTCTTTATTTTCAGATGTGATGCTGCCAGCCGTGGGGTGCCCGCCTAGTGCCGTCGTCGGGGCGGCCTCTTGCGGGGCTGGGGAGAGTCTTGGAGGCTGCTGCTGGCCCTCCTCTTCGGGGCACGCCGGCGCCCCCCAGGCAAGCAGTCCCTGCCCTGGGCAGAGGGACCTGCTGCTGCCTGCCCTGGCTCCTCAGGTGCCTCCTCCTCTTCCGTGGTGGCAGGGGCACGAATCCCCACTGGAGAGGTGGCGTGGCTGTAGGCAGCCGCGGGGCTGTCCTCCTGGCTCCCTGCAGCATGGGTGTCCTGGTGGTCACACAGCCTGCGGATCTCTGTGCTGCACAGCTCCACAGCGGCAGTGATGAGCCGCACCACGAAAGGCAGTGTCTGGTTTTTGAGGCAAGGCTGCAGCGCCCGCACCAAGCCCTCCTCGTCGAGCCCGTAGACGCACAGGAAGCCGATCACTGTGCTCAGACCTGCAGCCACCTCCCACCACTCGGAGCCGGAGATTGTCTCCAGCTCCTGCTGCAGCCACGCAAGCAGGGGCTCGACGTTTTCTGGGTGCTCGCGGAAGAAGGCTGCCCAGACCTCAGGTGGGAAGCTGAGCTCAGGAGCCCTGGGCACCAGCTCCACAGCCTCCTGATCATCCTGCTGCTCCTCAGCCAAGTGCTCTGAAGGCTCTGGGACAGCACACTCCAGGTAATCATCGGCCGACCTCACCGAGTACTTGATGGTTTTGATTGTCTCCCTGCAGAAGGGGCACCTTGGATTCTTCCTTGCCCACCGCAGGGCACAGCCATAGCACAGCCGGTGGAGACAGGGGGTCACATAGGCAACATCGTCCCGACCTTCCCCACAGGCTGGGCAGGTCCAGTCCGATGGCACATCCATGGCCACCGGGCTCTACAGCGGGCTGGGGAGAGCTGAGGTGAAGAAGCTGCTCCCCTGCCCCGGCGCTGCAGCTGCCAAAGGCTGTCTGAATCTGCACAAGGGAGAGAGGCCAAGGTCACTCACTGTGCCAGGGTGAGCAGAGGCAATGCCCCCCCGGCACCTCAGCAGAAACCCCCCCAACACCACGGCTGGGCCATCCCGTGCCCCCTGTGGGCTGCCCCGGGCCACGTGTCCCCACACAGCTCACCTGAGCTGCTGCGAGCGCGTCCCGTGGGGCCCCGGCTGCCTGAGACAGGCAGGGCCGGGGAAACACGCGCAATGACTGTGGGGACAGGCACTGAGAACGACTGCCGGCGGCCCCACAGCACGGCTCCACCAAAGCCTTGCTCGATGCTCCAAGCCTCGCACACACGCTCAGCAGGAGTCCAGCCACGAGCTAGGCTGACGTGGCCTCTGCTGGCGCCCCAAGATAAGCAGCGAGGGCTGCGGGGTCACAGCCCATCGCTCTGTGATGTCACCATGGGCCATCTGCCCCAACAGGGCCTGGAGCACTTTGCCCCACATGTTACAAACACTGTTGGGTTGGGTTGGTGTTTTGATGTGTCTTTTTTCTTTATTTTTTTTTCACCTTGATTTACCATTAAGTGGGTTGCAACTTGGTTGAACAATCATGCTAAGAGAGTGGGGATCAGACACAGGACTTCTCTTGGGAGGCCAGTGACTTGTAGTGATATAGAAATGAAAGGAACGGTTGATACTCCAGAAGGCTGTCTTATCATTTCTTTGCCCCTGCTCCACGTGGGCTCCTTCCCGAACTGATCCTGTGGGGGCTGCCCATAGGCAGCAGCTCTTCAGGAACTGCTCCCACATGGCTCTGTACCACAGGGTCCATCCCCCAGGAGCAAACTGCTCCACCATGGGTCCCCCACGGACAGCAGCTCCCCCCAGACCTCCTGCGTGGACTTCTCTCCATGGGCTGCAGCTCAGGCCTGGGGCCTGCTCCTAAGGGGGTCCTCCACAGGCCGCAGCCTCCTCCAGGCCACATCCACCTGCTCCAGCGGGGGCTTCTCCACGGGCTGCAGAGTGGAGATCTGCCCCACCATGGGACCCATGGGCTGCGCGGCTGATTCTCACTCCTCGCTCTACCAGCTGCTGTTGCGCAGCCTTTTTTTTTCTTTACTATTTTATTTTATTTTATTTTATTATTTTATTTTAATTTATTTTTATTTTATTTTATTTTACTTTATTTTATTTATTTTATTTTATTATTTTATTTTAATTTATTTTTATTTTATTTTATTTTACTTTATTTTATTTATTTTATTTTATTATTTTATTTTATTTTATTGTATTTGTTATTTTTTTCTCTTTTCTTCTTTTCTTTTCTCTTTCTTTTCTTTTCTTTTCTCTTTCTTTTCTTTTCTTTTCTTTTCTTTTCTTTTCTTTTCTTTTCTTTTCTTTTCTTTTCTTTTCTTTTCTTTTCTTTTCTTTTATTTTATTTTCTTTTCTCTCACAGAGGTGCAAAAAACATTGCCTAATGGCTTGTGTCTGGGCGACTATGGGTCCCTTTGGAGCTGGCTGAAATCCTGGTCTAACATGGGATTCTTCTCACAGAGGCTGCCCCTGCAGCCCCCTGCTACCAACACCTTGCCATATAAACCCCCTACATCAAGTCAGCAAACATACAAATTAACACCTGTAGTTACATTCATATAAGGATACATTTTTGTGGAAATAATAATTTCTCACTCCTGACTGAGTATTTTGCCTTTCAAGGGGAATAAATTGGGATATCACAGCAAATACTAATACTCTGATAAGAAAGCCATTGAACATTGTAGTGGAAAATAAGACTGTTGTGTAAACATTTGTTGATTAGGAAAACTTCTGAACCTTGAAAGCCAAAGGGTGCTGTTATTGTTTCTCTTAAAAAGGACACAGCTTTTACTGGTTTGATTTTCTGAAAATTCTTGTAATTTCACCCTGACAGTAATTAGGAATAGTTTGGTTTATGAAGTCTGTATCAGTGGAAAACATTTTCATCAATGAGGTGTAGAAATACTTGGTTTGGGGGTTTAGAGGATGCAGCTGTTTTACAGACTGAGCTCTGCAAAGCAATTGCATTGGACAGTGCAAAAAGGATGAGCATTCTTCAGTGTAGTTGCATATTTCTTGCAAAAAATAAATAAAATAAAAAACTATATATCACATTTCACAAGGTATACCTTTAAAAACAAACAAGCAAACAAACAAAACACCCAAACCAACAAACACTCAAAATTCTGAAAAACTGTTAGCGAAAGCAATTAACCTTTGAGGTAGAACAATGTCTATTTGATAAAAAAAGCTACAAAAATATTTTTGGTTACATGCATGTAGCAAATTCAGCCCTTGAAGAAATCCCTACCATCTCTGTCTCTGCAAATTTCTCAAGTGAGATTTTTATAATTTCAGGTAATGTCAGAAACATGGCTCTTATATGCAGGCATGTTTTCCCTCTAGGATATCTCAATTAGCTAAGAAGAAAGGACAAAGACCTTCTTGAACAGTGCATTCTTTCAACTCCTTTGATTTCTCTAATTTGAATTTAACCCACCTGTTTTGAAGCTACTAGGCAAAAGGTAATTTTGTGTGCCTGTGTTCCTTCTAGAGGTGGATAAAAAATTCAAAATATACTCAGCAAATATGCCAGTTAGCTAGTCCTTATCACCGTATATCTCCAGTAGCTTATCATCTTTTTTTCCTGTGTAGGTAAAAAGAAAATATTCATTTTGTTTGTTTGTTTCTTAGTTGAGGCAGAGCTTGATTATCTGCCATTCACTGAATACTGAATTGCTGTTTACTTAGTAAAGTTTAGCAATATTCCTAACTGTCTTTCTGCAGGAACCTACTTCAATGGATTATTTGTGACATTAGATTGAAAATCAATAAGAGCTAAGAACATTTTAAAAGCAAATTACTGAAGCAAATTCTTAAGATAAACTGTAGGGTTTAAAACATGTTTAAATATTTTATTGAAACAAGCCATGAAGATTGTTGTTCATAAGTGAGCACTTAGAAACAGAGTATGTTAAATAATTTTTAATCAGAGTTTAAAATAAGACTTTCAAGGAGACTGTAAAAACTGTTCCTAAAATCTCCATAACCAAACGAAGAATAGAGAGGTGAGGAAGTAGCCAGGCTAATTAAATGTCAATGCTGTTTGGCAATCCCAAGCACAAATACAGTCTGGGTGCAGAATGGCTTGAAAGCAGCCCTGTTGAGAAGGACCTGGAGGTGTTGGCTGATGAGAAGCTCAACATGAGCCAGCAACATGCACTTGCAACCCAGAAAGCCAACCATATCCTGGGCTGTATCAAAAGCTGAGTGGCCAGCAGGTCAAAGGAAGTGATTTTCCACCTCTACTCTGCTCTCATGAGCCCCCAGCTGGAGTACTGTGTTCAGCCCTGGGGCCCCCCAGCACAAGAAGGACATGGGTATATTAGACTGAGTCCAGAGGAGGCCACGAGGATGATCAAAGGGCTGGAGCACCTCTCTTATGAAGACAGGCTGAGGGAGTTGGGGTTGTTCAGCCTGGAGAAGAGAAGGCTCCAGGGAGACATAAAAGAGGCCTTCAATTGAGTAAAGACAGACTACAGGGAAGCTGGGGATGAACATTTTTTCGGGGATTGTAGTGAAAGGAAAAGGGGTAATGGCTTTAAACTAAAAAAAAACAGTAGATTAAATATCAGGAAGAAATTCTTTTCCCTGAGGGTGGTGAAGTACTGGAACAGTTTGCCCAGAGAAGCTGTGGACACCCCATTCCTGGAAATGTTCGAGGCCAGTTTGGATGGGGCTTTGGGTAACCTGGTCTAGTGGGAGGTGTCCCTGCCCATGGGTCGGGGTTTGTAATTAGATGGTCTTTAAGGTCCCTTACAACCCAAATTATTCTGTGGTTCTATGTTTCTATGCCCTGTAAAAAATTTCACTTAGTTCAGCATCTGGGAACTAAGCAACTGTTTTTACCTGGCATTGGACTCCCAAATTTCTAAATAATTTTTCCCAGTAAGTAGATATACAATTTTGATTTAATAATTTCTTTAACTCATACAGTACAGCAATGGATCACAACATAAAAGGCATCTTTTGAAGAATGTAGACCCACAGACAGTAAGTCCACAGATGATCAAGGATCATCAAAAGACAGAGGAAAAGGTAGGACTTAAGTGTTCTTGTTTAATACTTCAGCAAATTCTGTTATATAAACAAGGCAGGTCACTTCACCTTTCTGCATTTTTTGTCTTCTCTTTTAGTGGTCCATGTCTATTTCGTTTCTATTGCATGGGGGGGGGTGGAGGCAGAAACATTTTCTTAGACTACATGTGTACTTTATGAAGCTGCAAGATTTGTGGTAGGTTGATTCCACACATACACAAAAGTGATAAAAATTCTGGCCTAGACTGAGCTACGTTTAAGAAGATCCACTGTTTGAATATTTGGTCCCAAAGTAGCTCCATACTATAAAGAATGTGTAGGTACACATAATCTGTGGGTATATTTCTCTGCTACAATAGCAATAGAATACGAGGAATTAATCTTCATTCTGTTTTTAATGCTAGATGATTCACTTTGCTTTATCGTAGCATGTATGATGGCATTCAGACATTCCTGTCTGTCCACCTGAGACCTCTTATGGTATTTACTTCTGAATGTGATTGCTGCCAAGGCCAAAAATAAACTCTTCTCTTATTTTATCTGTAAGAAAACCTTGGATCAGTTTATTGTTATTTTCCCAAACATTACTTCATTTCTAGATTTATATATTTGTAACCATATGGAACATTAAATGGGGGTATTTCTATACTAGTATGCAATATATTGAATAAAAACAAGTCTTTTTTTTTTTTTTAATAAATCAATGTAGTGAATACTAGACATTAATTGTTATTAGGTACAGTTTCTAGGTCTCTCAAGGGTTTCAATGTGATATAGCACTTTAAATGCACACTGACATTAAGTCAGCCTGAATGCTACTCTGGATCTGTCACTACACTTTGATCTAACTTCTCCCTTCTGCCCCACTGCATTCCCTGTATGTCTGACTTCTGCCACAAAGGAACTGTTCATACTCCTTCATCTTTCACTATTAACCTGAGAATTTAATTATTTAGAAAACTTCCTTAATTAGTGTTCCTTCATTGCCTCCTACATTCATGAACAGTCCATTATATACCCTGCATTCATAGTCATGAGGATTTATGCCAGTGTGTGTATTAATTATATCAAATTAGCCTTTAGAATATTTCAATGAAGGAGGAAAGAATACCCATGCTCAAAGGCATGCATCGCGTCTCCCCACACAACCTTTCACTAACCAGACACACAGCACCACCACCAGAAGTTAATTAAGTCCTGAGATGTGTGGAAGCCTCTCATATAAAATTGGCTGAGAATTTTAAGTGCAAATTTACATGTAGATATATTGTATGTGGGAGGGGATTAAAAAATCTTTTATAAAGAATCTTGCTTCTACTGAGGCAGCTTCTTACTTACTAGTAGTTGATGGACTTATGAAAACTACATCTGTGACTTATTTCTGGTGAAGAAAGAAATAAGCAAATACCAAACACAATAGCAGCTAATAAAAAGCCAACTAAAAGACTCTTTTTGCCTGGGGACTTCCCTGAGCCTGCTAATTGCTCCTCAGGAACTAGTGAAGTGATAGTAGTAGAAGACATGCCTAGACTGATGTATCAATCTGTAGTGTGCTATTACCTGACTATAATGACTGGAGATCTTGTTGGAGTATAAGGTAGCTTCTTTCTGGCTTACACGCCCATGTTTTCCTCCCATGGAAACCATTGTTGGAAAGGAGAAAAAGAAGATTATGTGCAGTTCTTTCACCCTGGAACTGACCGAGACCCAGATGGCATCTGCATGTCCAGAAGCCTGTGAAAACAGTGTCTGTGCCAGGGATAACACTTTGGGCTTATCTTAGAGTAACTGGTACTAAGGTTTTAGAGGTCAGGTAGTATTTGCAAAACATCCACTTAAGACTAAATGGGCCCATTATTATTTGGGTATGATGTGCATTGTATAAAAAGGAAAGTGAATCTACTTTTGACTGAGAAAAACACAGTTCAGCTATTGTGTGATAAAATTCTAAAGTAATGTGCAGAAATCAAGGAACAAACAGCTGCAGTCCTGTGCGATATCGATAATATCATGAAGTGAAAAACATGGTAAGGGTGAAAGCAATACATTTTGTGGATTGCTCATGTTCTGCAGTGGTAGAAGTCAGAATAATGCCTGAAGCATGATATGCTAGAGCGCCTTCATAGACTTTTGTCACCACTTCAACCAAACTCTTCTAGACAGACAGGTTCCTTTCTTGCTCCACTGACACATCTATATAGAAATCAGGGCCAGTGTGGTCTGAAAATCCTGGTGGTTGTAGAGATTTACAGACACTGCTGTCTTCTGTTTCTGAAACAAACCATGGCAGATATTTTTTCCTAACAGAGAAAATTCTCTCTCTCTTTTTTTTTTTTTTTTTTTTTTTATGTGTGTGTGTGTGTGTTTGCTGTTTTGTGTTTGTTTGTTTGTGTGTGTGTTTATTTTGTCTATGTGTGTGGGTGTTTAGAATACGCTAATACTCAAGTTTTCTTATCAGGCCGTACAGAAAACATTTCACACTTCTGTGGTCGTTCACTGCTCTCATTTACTCAGAGACTGAGCAAGGTATAAAAGCATCCATCAGGTGGGTAAGATACATTACCCCTTTCTAACATATGATTTAGGCCATCTATCAGCCCCTATATAAACCTTGCTAGACAGTTTTAGTATGAAAACCTTGAGCTTTACAGTATAGCATTTATCACATTTTCAAAGTTAGCTCTCTGGAAATAGAGGTGTATTGTTTTGCTCTGTCACGTCTCCTATCTCCAAACTGTTTTGGATTTTTCATGGACTCTAGTGATATTCAAACCCCATGAGAGTCAATATATCATGTTAGCCCAGAAGAAGATCCACATTCATACTGAAGTAGCACGTTGAGAGTATCTGTGTGTTTGCAAATATTCTTGTAACTTATATGTACTCATACTGTACATTGTCAAACATATTTTTATTAAATGGCTGTCAATTGGTAGTGACACTTCATTAGGTGCATTTCATTTTGGTGAAGGGAAGAATAGAAATTTATTTCTTCATCTTTGACACAGTAAAACAAACAAGCTAAATATTAGTGAAGAGGCTGGAGTTCAATTCTACTTGATTTAATATAAGGTCTTCAGTTCTTTTTGCCACAGCTACATGAGGAATGAGACAGAGTAGGTTTTGCAGAATTCATATTACTGTGAGTGACCTAAAAAAAATCTCATTCTTATGATTACTTTAGTGTAAGACTTTCCTAAAGCACTTTACAATATGCCCTCGGTAAAAGGTGTTTTTTGTTTGTTGTTGTTGTTTTCATTGCTTGTTTTGCTTTGTTTTGTTTTTATTTGAATATGTCAGGTTAAAAAATAGTGGTTTACTTATAGCTATAACCAGACACAGCTCATTTGGCTCATTCTTACTCTGTGGAGGTTTAATAAATTCCACGAGTTGAAAGTTATTTTCTTCTTTTGCAGATCCTCTTATAACCAACACATTCTGTAAATGTAACATTTACTGAAATTAAATAAACTAGTTCTCTCTGGAGTTGAAATATATAAAATCATGAATGATGGGAACATTTCTCAGTAGATCTCATAACACACGAATCCAATTAGGATACTAAATAACTTGATTAGGCAGTAGGTTTAAAGCTAGTTAAATAAAGCAGATTTTTTATAACAAATAATTAATCTTTGGAACACACTGCCACAGGACACAGTAGAAGCCAAAAGTTTAATATAGTTAAAAAAATAAAAATTAAAAAAAAATATAATCTAATGGAATAAAAATCTACCAGAGGCCAGTAAGTGTGAGAATGTGAATGAGACCTTCAGCATCTACACACCACACATATCTTCAGAATCTGGGATCATATATTATGGGAAGCCTGACTCTGCTCTCATGGCCACTGTCAGGAAGTTGCTACTTGTGCTGGAGACCTTAGGTGTTACCATGTGTTGTCTTTTTTTTTTTTTTTTCCCTTCCCCCCCCCCCCCCCTTTTTTTTTTTTTTAGTGAAAAAGAAGGCTGTAATTAGGTACCTATATGCTTTCTATATAACTCCATACTGGACAGAAATAAATATTTCTTGTCATAATAGACTGTTGCAGCTTCTATTCTCTTTTCTTAACCTCTGAACAAAATGTATTGTATATAATGTAGTTTATACACAAATTTATTTTTTTATTTTTTATTTTTTTTAATTTCTTTTCCCCATTGAAATTTTGCAGGGCAGTAATGTAGGCAGAAATATCTTTATTATTTTCAAAGACAAGGTTTCAGATAACTGCAGGTTTTGATTTTCTGATAATTTAGATGAAAAGGAAAATTTTAAAGAAAATAAAAATTATAGAATAATAAAAAGGTATGAGGCTTCTCTTTTTATTTAAAATTTCTAAAGAAGGCATAACCACACTGTAAAGTACTTGTCTGATGCATGACTCAAGGATGATGCTGTTCACAGATTTGGGTTGCTGTCTAGCAAATAGCTCTTGAAGTGTCAGTGGTCAGTGTAATTATTCAAGGAATTTAGCATTGCCAAAGATATTTAAAAGTGTTCCTTCCAGTTTAGTATGAAGGATTCGCCTAGGAGTAAAAACTATGTTGTGACCTATTGGAAAATAGATGGAAGAAATCTCCAAGATCAGAAGATGTAAAGAACAAAATGTTGATGGTGGTAGCTTTTTAATTTCTGACTGTTAATGCAATTAATAAAACAAACAATAATAACAAAAAAAAAAAAGACTGTCTGCATGATTCTCCTTTCTTATTTTTGTCTTTAACATGTTCCCAGAATTTAAATAATCTGCTTTTTCTCCTTCTCTTGCAATTATGAGAATATATAAACATACACACACGGCTGAACATCTCAAGCTCTCAAGCTTCTAACACTGAGCAATGCTTCATCAGTAGTATTCCTGGAACATAAAAGTGTATTTTTCCACAATGTAATCACTTAGATGCATCTTGAAATGAGACTCATGGGTGTAAAATCTTTAAAATTTCCATGGGATGCTATTTCTCTGTAATTGTTTATGGTAGCAGGGATAGAAGGGAATTTTGTTTCACTAAGATATTTAATGTTCAACAAGTTACTGAAAGTCATGATTTCCAAGAAAACATCTGATTATACTTAAAATATTAAGTACATTCTTATGCATTGTGTTTGGTCATATACAGGGATTGCTTACAGAACTTCTGACCTAATGGGTCTCCTACTCAAGTTCATAAACACCCTGGAATATCATCTAATGAAAAATAGAAGTGGTATACTTCACCAGGATTATTCCCAAATCTATTACAATTGGAATTCCTGTGATAAGACAATCATGCAGCCATGTAGGCTTCCTAGGCCTCTGCTACATTGCATCACAGTTGTCATAGGGTAAAGCTTTCCCTTATCTCCAGCTTCTCCAGTCCTGCTTAGCTCACTGACTGTCAGAGCAGCCTTACCAGAGCTGTCCCCAGCCCCACTGGCATCACTTGATGGGGCTCTGCCTGCCCAGGGCAGGGCTGCTCGTTGCTTCTGCCCAAACTGCATGGCATCCCAGTCTCTACATACTGGGTGAACCCTGGGAGAACTTGCTGGTTAAAACCAAGGTAAAGAAGGCACCATGCATTTTAGATTTAACTGTGTCCATTGTCCTAAAATCACCTACCAATTCAGTCTTCTTATATTTTCCTTGTTTAGATTTTTTCCCCTTTAGTTTAGCCATAGGAGCTGTTCCTATTGCCTTTGACATCTCTTGCTAGTCTTAACTGTATCTGGGCCATGCCTTACCTAACACCACTCCTGTAATCCCAGGCAATATTTCTAAATTTCTCCTCTGTTTCCTGTCCCAGCTTCCACCTCCTGTGTGCTGCTCTCTGTGTTGGACCTCTGTGATGAATTACCCACTTAGCCATACTGGTGCCCTGATGTGTCATCCCGAGAGTGAAGATGGCCATTTTCCCCCTTTGAGGATGTTGCCCTTTAATGTTGGCCCTTCACAGCTGCCTCTCCTGGGATCTCACCTACTGTCTGCCTGCGTAAGTGAAAATGTGCTCACCTGAAGCCCCAAGTCTGCTCTGCTGCTCACCTCCCCCACACCCTACAGCATCTTGCACTCTTCTATTTCATTGCCACTGCAGTCACAGCTGCTGGTGATTGTCCCCTGGCCAGTCCTGCCCTGTTAGTGGAGAGCAGATCCAGTTGTTTGTCACCCTGATTGGCTCATTCGATACCTTTACCAAGCAGTAATCCTCAACACCCTCCAAAAATCTTGAAAGCATGGTGAGACATTCCTTTCCTCAGGTATGGTATGGGACAATAAAATGCTGATTTTACACACTTGCATTGCTAACTTAAAAAAATACATCTGTGATTTATCGCATGGCGGTCCTTAAGGATAGGAATGGATTATTCACAGGTGATACACAGCTGTGTTAACCCACAGTTAGACACTCATGAGCAGTCTAGACAATCCTCCTCGGGAATATAGATAGGCTATTCACCAGAAAATAATCCACTATTCATTATCCAGCAACGTTCTAAAATCACTTCTGATGCTCGCACCTTGGCTGGTCCAGGGGTGCTGCCCAGTAAAAAAGACATTCAATATCACTCAATATCATATTCAATATCAATATCAATGTCAAAAGACATTCAATATCATCATTCAATATCATATTCAATATTTTGATATATCAATATCAAAAAGACATTCCCCATCTGTTGTATATCAGCAGTTGAGATTAACCATTAAAGACACCATCCTTTGTCAATTTGATGTATGCTTTTCCTCTGCTTTTATATGCTTTAGTACCTTTTTGTTTAAATTGTTTACATTATGTTTATGTTTAAATTAGCTGCATTTTGGTTAGTAGGCTTATGTTTAAATTGTGTATATTTCACTTATAAATAGATATCTGTGTATTTAAGGTTCGTTGCTACAATAAAATCACTGTAACTTGGCATTCAGTTTATTGTTGCTTTGTTGTCCAGTATCCAAAGAACCCTTGTTGAGAGACACATTTGGTATAGTCAGCAGGATACTGGGACACAAAATGACTAACAATAAATTGAATGCCTTGGAGGAGGAGATGGCTAAGGAGGATTGGAAATGACAGTCCTGAAGTCAGGACTAGATCCAATCAAATTGCTAAAACAGGGCTAAAGTTTGCGAACAACTTTTTAGGCTGGCATCAATACCAGACAAAGAAATTAGGCAAAGGAAACAAAGCCCTGCTCAAACTTCCATGTTGCTGTTAGGGGACCTCTGAAAATTGTGAAGATGATTTAAAAAGAAAAATGAAAAAATGAAAAAATGGAATCTTATTTAGCAAATTTAAGAGAACGCTATCAGAACAGGGTAAGTGATGTGTAAGATTTCATGACTATGGTATGGAGGATTGAGGTATCCTATTAGAACGCTGGTCCCTGAAATTTGAGTAAATGGATTAGAAAAAGCTTTTAGAAATTTATCTGCTCCCATAAAAGCAATAGACACCTGCACAGTTGATGCTATTTTATCACTACAACAGGAAATTTATTCTTTAGCTTTAGTGGTGGAACAAAATGATTTAGTACTTGATGTGCTTACCCTATAGCAAGGAGGTGTGTGTCCATAATTAATTCCACCTGTTGCATTCATGTCGATGTCTGCACAAAAAGACCACAATGTTTACATGATTCTGAAATGCTTGCAAGCTTGGCATCAGATTGCCACCTCACTGGATGTTTTTTCACTCTCTGATCTGTTTAGCTGTATTCCATCTTTAAACCTATGGAACACACTGAGATAAACTCCTGTTATTGTAATCCTAGTAAATCTGTTAATAATTTGTCTATGGATCATAATTAAGCTTTGTTCTGCCTTTATCCCTAGCACTATTTGAGTAAGCTCATGATGATTAATCTTGCCTTTACACTTGGGATAACTTCACCCCTCCTCTATTCACTTTCCACTATTTTGCAAATAGGGAGAGAGACTTGCTCCACGTGGCTGTAACAACACTGCTTGGACATCGTTGACACCCATGCCATACATAATAGGTAGAAGGTCAAGAGACTTTCCACAACATTGTTATTCCACAACACTGCCCAAACAAGAGAACTGGTGCTGGTGACACAAAGCCTTGCTCAGGTTATTGAGCTCCATTACCCCTGCCTGGCCAGGTGTTTCATAACATGCTCCCTAACACACTGTCATCTGTCTCACTGCTCTCTTCTCTGACCTTGACATCCAGCTCTCGCTCCCTGTCTCCTGTCCTTTGGCGGAGTCCTGTGTGTCTGAGCTGCTGTATTACACTGAAGACTACCCCTCCTCCTCTTCCCTGTCCATCTACAGGTTTTTATCAGTCCATTGCTCACCCCAATGCTGCAAGCTGTCTCACCAGGTCTCATTTTTTTGCAGCGACTCCATAACAACAGTCTCCATTCATACAAGCTGAATGTCAGGACATGTACCTTTGTAAATGCTTCAGAAAAAAAGTGGAACTAGCCTGTGTCAATGAAACATGGACACCTTTGCTGTAAAACCAGGATGCTATTTGCTCTCTAGGTTAATGCAACAACTGTTGCTGTTGTATTTGATTTGTCTGGGTTACGTGACAGGGCCTTCAGAGGATGTCAAGTCAATTTTAATGCTCTTAGAATTGCAAATGCAGTGTGAATGTTCCCCAGTGTCTCCTGCTCAAAGAGAGAGCAGAGTTAATATTTCTCACACCTACATACACAGATTAAAACTTAAATCATATATTCTTTTTCAGATTAATATATTGCCTCTTATAGAAGATATAGAAATCTTTATGTAACAAAAGCACTCAGAGATACATAATACACTAGGGAAAGTGTCCAGAACATTTCATGTGTTATCTTAATCTATGATCAGTACTTTTAAATAAAATTTTTAGTGTGGTCACTTTCAGGTGATGGTAGTTATAGGAAGTAATATTAAAGTACTGAAAATAATGTAAATGGATGCCAGAGACTGCTGACTAAACGATGTGTGTTTTTCAGGATCTGAAGATTCAGCTTGGAAGGGATAACTATTCATCCAGTCTCTCTTCCTTTGTTATTTTATTTTATTTTATTTTATTTTATTTTATTTTATTTTATTTTATTTTAATTTTTCTATTTTATTCTATTCTATTTTATTTATTTATTTATTTATTTATTTATTTATTTTTGAGCTTAAAAACAGATAATTATAATCATCCTTTGTGCTGGGGTCTATGTGTTGGTGTTTAGAGGACTGGTATTCTTTATCTGAATGCCTGGGATTTCTGCTTTGCCACTTATTTGATATTTGATTTTTATCACCTCATTGAAATTCTGGTTCTCTCTCCATGTCTGCCTATTGTATTAAGGTAGGAGATAATATTCTTGAAGTCTTCAGGTGACAGAAGTGCTTTACTGGGTCTGGCTGGGATGGAGTTAACTTTCCCTGCAATGGTCCACACAGTGCTGTGCTCTGCACCTGTAACCAGAACAGCATTGGTATCACACTGGTGTTTTGTCTATTGCTGAGCAGTGCTGGCACAGCACTAGGACTCTCTCCAAAACTCCCCAAAGCCAGCAGGCTGGGGGGGAGGGGACATCACCAGGACAGCTGACCTAAACCAACCAAAGCGATATTCCACACCATATGGTGTCACACTTAGCAATAAAAGGCAGGAAAGGGGAAAGAGAAGAAGAAGGGGGACTCTTGTTATGAAGATGTCTGTCCACTCAAACAACTGCTACATGTATTGAAGCCCTGTTTCCCAGGATGTGGCTGAACATCGCTCATTGACGGGAAGTAGAGAGTAATTTTTATTTTTATTTTTGCTTCTGCATGGTCTTTTTTTTCTTTCTTCTTCTTCTTCTTTTTTTTTTTTTTTTCTTTTTCTCTTTCCTCTTTTGAGTTAAATTAGCCTTATTTCAACACATGAACCTTTTTCTTTTCATCACTTTCTTCCCGCCCTCTTCTTTTGAGGAGAGGGAGTGAGAAAGCAGCTGTAGTGAAGTTTTAGCTGCCCAGTAGGATAAAACCACCACATGTGCTCATGTAAAGATTTTCAAAAGCATGGTGGGCTTCTACAGCCTAAATATTACCTTAAGTGATAGGGCATTTTGCTCTCAGTTGGCAGCAGTCATGATGGAATCTTATACATATGTGTGGATGCTGCAGCAGTTCATGAAATCCAAGCAAAGAGTAGCTTTTGCCATTGCCTTCTTCTTCTGAAAAGAATTAAGTAAGAATGTATTTCTATTAAAAGTCTTCTCTTTTCTGAGATAGTAGATGGAATTTTAAGGGAGAATAATTATTAAATAAATATTTATTCAATAAAATTTAAAATAAAATAAAATTTATTAAATATTAATTTATTAATTATTTAAAATAAAATGTATTAAATAAATAAAATAATTATTAAAATAATGAAAATTCAAAACTGGATTAAAAAATGATTTACCTGTCAACAACCAGCACTAAATGCTATAGTAGAAGTTAATAACTCATTTGAAATTCTTGAGAATTAGCTACCCCACTTATTCAGATGTGTTTTATAAATTCCACCTACATTTTCCAGGCATAAAATTATTTGACCATTATGTCCTACATTGTGTCTGAATAAAACATATGTACTGACATTCAGTATTCAGGGACAGTACTGCTGTCCAGGCAGACATGTCCACCTGTATGTTTGTATGTTTCCTTGTAACATGTGAAAATGCTGTAATTCTGCATGTGACGTCAACAACTACAGAACAACAAAAATTAAGGGCAAGTCTATTGGTACTCCAGGCCATTATTTTGTCAAGGAAATGGTGCATTGGTTATGTGCTAGCTACTCTTGCTACACACTTTGCAATTTTCAATCAATACTTTACAGGTGCCCAGGAGGTATAGGAGCCTTAAAATATAGCGAATGTCTAGACTTGAAACACACCCATGTACTGTGTAGTATATCTCCTGGAAAGTAATTGTCATGTGAACATACAAAGACTGGTCCATGGTATACAGAAATAGTTGACCTCAATCAATGTAATGAATAACCTCTTTGACCGTCATAGATTCCACTTGTCATTTCTGTGTTGGCCTTAAAATAAGGACATCTATTTGAATAGATAGCTAAGTATTGAGGTATATGTGTCCTCATTTACCTGTCTACTTGAATGCAGAAAATATATAGCCAAAAGAATAAAACATTTTCTTTAACCAATCTAGCACTTAAATGACAGATAAGGGCTAAATGTCATAGTTTTTATATACGTCTTTGAACTAAATTTAGCAGAGTAAACATGAGCCACAACATCCTCAGGTTCAAAATACATGCCATAAGCTTGCTCTTGAGACTAGAATATTAAATAACAGTTCTTCTGAGGGCCTTACATGGATTTCAAACTAAGGCAGAAAGCACAGATTTCTTGGGCAGACTTTCGGCTTTTCCTTCTTCTGTTTTTAGCTTATGTCTACCATAGCACAGCATTAAATAACTTGGCAATATTTCAGTTTGGAAGAACACAGGAATGCTACAGTCACTAGCAATGTGTGTGTGTGCCTACCTAACTAAAAGTTATTTCCTGTGAATATTTGCTGCAGGCTTGTGGTCTCCTTTTCACTCCTGCTCCCACCTGCAGCAGTAACATTTTGATGAGTAAATAAAGAGAGAAGATTTTTCAGTTCTTGCAAGAAATTTCTTGGGAGACCAGCAGGTTATAAAACACAAATATGTAAACAGCCCAAAGCATATACAGAAGTTTTTAAAGCCTAATGGAATTATGAAACATCAGTTGCTAGCAAAGAATGTTCTTGCTTTGCATGGGGAAACCTTGGAAGGCAAAAAAATTCCTGATGTCTCTGTTAGTCTGTCAGTATATCTTTTGAGTCTACATAACTGTATTAAGAAGCTATCATATAGCTTCCTAACTGAATCTGAACTAAATTGCAATCTATACTAGAAATTTGAGTCTGGAAAAGGAAACAGATAAGAGAAAATTAATGAAGAACATGAGACACTGTCTCATGTCTCTCATTCAAAATCATAACCATTGTAACAGTGTGTAACGCTCTGTTGTTTTTCTACTTTATTGTTAACTAATTTAATGATTTACCACTGAAGTCATAACCTGCATGAAAATTGAAGGGATGATTGTAGTTTTCAGAAAGGAAGTGTTTGAAAGTACCACAACTCTCACTTGGTATAACTTGGTTTTGAACCTGTTCTGTCAATGGTTGATGTATTAAGGATATAGTTTCTGTTATTTGTATCAGTCTGTGCTACTATTGCCATAGAAATAAAACATTAAAGTCAAGAAGGAAGTTGTAAGAAGAAAAGAGATTTTGGAAACTTGATCTGTACAAGTTTGTGACTTTGAAGGAGTGTGTTCTCTCTGAGGTACTTGCATGCTTATTTTCATGAGCTATCCCTCTGCTTGACTGCAGCCCTAAAAGTGTCCTGATTTTGATTAAGACTGAAAATACACAGTAGAGAAGTTAAAAAGTTAAACCAGTACAAGTGCAGATAGCAGCTGTTATGCTCAAAAGACGTATATGACATTCAGGATGTGATCCCAAGGCTGCATGTCAATTTGAATACAACATTTAGAATCACAGAATATCCCAAGCTGGAAGGGACCTGCAAATATTATTGAATCTAACTCTTGTATCTACACAGGACTTCCTAAAATCAAAGCATATGTCTGAGAATGTCCAAATGCTTCTTGAACTCCGGAAGGCTTGGTACCATGACCTCTTCCCTGGGAAGCCGGTTCTAGTGTTGTATCACCCTCTGGATGAAGAACCTTTTCCTACCACCCAGCCTGACCCTCCCCTGTTGCAGCTTCATGCTGTTCCTTTGGGTCCTGTTGCTGTCCCCAGAGAGCAGAGCTCAGTACCTGCCCCTCCGCTCCCCTCATGAGGAAGCTGCAGGCCGCCATGAGGCCTCCCCTCAGCCTGCTCTGCCCTGGGCTGAACAAACCAAGGGACCTCAGCTGCTCTACATACGTCTTCCCTTGCAGACCCTTCACCTTCATCATCTGTGTTGCCCTACTTTGGACACTCTCCAATAGTTTTGTATCATTCTTACATTGAGGTGACCAAAACTGCACACAGTACTCAAGATAGGGCTGTACCAGTACAGAACAGAGAGAGACTATCACTTCCTTCAACCAGCCATCAATGCCGTGATTGATACACTCCAGGGTACGAACGGCTCTTTTGACTGCCAGGGCACACTTGACTTATACTGAACTTATCGTCCAAAACTCCCAGCTCACTTTTGTCATAGCTTTGGCTAAGATAGAGCTAATTTTCTTTGTAGAGATTTGTGTGATGCCTTGTTTTGGATTTTTCAATGAAAATAGTGGTGATAGCACACTATGTTTTAGTTGTTGCAGAGTAGTACTTGCACAGAGTCAAGAATTTTTCTCCTTCTTGTGCTGCCCTACCAGTGAGGAGCCTAAGGGTACACAAGAAGGAGGAAAGAGTGGACATTCTGAGTGATGGCTTTAGTCTTCCCAAGAAACTGTTATGCATGATGAGCCCTGCTTTCCTGGAAGTGGCTGAACATCTGCCTCCTGATGGGAAGTAGTGAATGAATTCCTTGGTTTGTTTTGCTTGCACACACAACTTTTGCTTTACAATTAAACTGTCTTTACCTCAACCCATAGTTTCTTAGACATTTACCTTACTAATTCTCTCTCCCATCCACCTAGGCAGAATAAGCGAGCAGCTGTGGTATTTAGTTGCCTGCCAGGGTTAAACCACATTTGATGCTTATCCACCTTGCAGTCGACCAAAACCCCCAGATCCCTTCCTGCCAGCTTCTGGTCAACTAGAACCTCTGCAGATTCCAAACACTGTTAAAAAATAATTGAGGGAGATCTTGCAATGGTATCAGCAAGCTCTTTAAATCCCATGAATCCCATTGGACCCCATAGGCTTATGTGCATTCAGCTAGAGCAGCAAATTTGCACAAGTTTGGAGTTGGCTGGGAGTCTGGGAGTCAGCTGGGTCATAGTCCTCCAACTCAGGGGTCCAGGGGGTCCCAGGGCCCATCACTGGTGTGCAAGACAAAAGTGAAGAAGTCACTAAATGTCTCTGTTTTACCTACATCCCTATTCGTGAGGTGACCAACCTCATCAAGTAACATTAACTCAGTCAGTCACCAACGTTATCTTTGGTCCTCCTTCTTCTGTTAACGTACTTTAAAGAAGCTTTTTTTGTTGTTCCCCACAGTACTGGGCAACTTAGGTGCTCCCGTGTCACCTGACCTTGTTTTCATTGTCCATACACTCTATTGTTCTGCCTAAACTCTAGAAGAAAATCCCTGCTTAGCCAAGCTAGCCTTCTGCCCCACTTGCTCAACTCCTGACACTGCTCCTTCCTCTTAAGAGATGGTTCTTAGAAAGCGACCAGCACTGGTGGACTCCAATATCTTCAAGAGCAGATTCCTGGGGACCTTATTAACTAGTTTCCTGAGGACTCTGAAGCTGTTCTCCCCATATCCAGGGCTGAAGTTTCTGGTAGATTTTCTCCTTTCACCAAATACCTGAAACTCAATTACTTCATGGCCATTGTGGCCAAGATGGCTGCCAATTGCCATTTCGTGCATGAAACTCTCTTTCTTTACGGGAGCACAGGAGGGCACATTTCCTAGTCAGTTTCCTCAGAACTTGTACCAAGAAGTTATCTTCAACATTCTTTAGAAATTTCCTGGACCTGTTTGTATTGGCTGTGTGGTATTCCCAGTTAACATCTGGGAAACTGAAGTCACCCATAAGGACAAGGGCAGCTGATCGAGAGATTCTTAATTCTTGATAGAATATTTCATTAAAGTCATCATCCTGGCAGACTGGTCTCTCTCTAGTAGACACCCACAACAACATCCACTATTTTTTTTTTTCTTTTAAGCCTTACCCAGAGATTCTCAACTGTGTCATTGCCAACAGCAAGCTCCATACAATTCATTCCTTCCATTACATACAGCACCAGCTCCTAGCTCGCCTGCCTTACCTATCCTTCCTGAAGATCCTATAAGCATGCACACATCCCACCAGCCACAGGACTCTTCCCACCAGCTCTTACTTACGTCAAATGATGTTGTATGATTTGGCGATCTGCATTTCTCTGGAAGGTGAGTTCATGACGTAACTTGTTCCATTTCTGTAAGATCACCTTATCTTTCCTATCTTTCCTTCAGTTGTATAGATATGTCTGCCTAAAACAAACTATATATACAGAAACCAAGGAAAATAATTTTGAGTTAACTATAGACATTCACTAAACTAGTGTTTACAGTATTCGCCCCCCCCCCCCCCCCCCCCTCCAAGGGAGAAATGAAAATGAATGATTCAGTGTCCTCTAGGCACCATCCTTTAGATCATTTTCTTTGATCTCCAGGAGAAGATGATCTTCAGGGAATACTGCAGCCTCAGTGCAAAGTTCCATAATTTCTTGAGGACAGAATAACAGCTGCCATGGTTCAGATCAATGGTCTATCTAGGCAGTAGCCTGTCTTCAACAGTGTCCACAAACAAATGTTCAGGAAAAAGAGGAACAAAGTAGACACAGAAACATTATCATCATATCTCAGAAACATTTTCATAATTTTATCTATTTTCAGCATAAGTAATTCCTGAGTTAGATCTGTACTCTTCTAAGTCCTTGCCCAGTCACCCTCTGAACCAGTGTAAGTTTTTGCATCTACACCTTCTTTTGACAAGGAATTGTGTAGGCCTGCTGTCAATTGTGTGTTGAATCACCCTATCTGCGCGTTATTTTGGGCATGGCCACTTCTGTTTTAAATGGTGAACTCTAGATCCTACACTGGAAGAATCTGTCAAGATTTTCTACCACTTTCATAACCCTAGATTTTGTAGAACTATGTCTGCAAAAGAAGAAAAAAGTTCTCATTTTATTTTGTTGTTTGATTTTGAAGTAACTCTTTAGGTTTAAATGATTCTAGAATTCCGTAAGATGGGTGGATGAGGAGATGTATACACCCAGACACACACTACAATTCAAAAATGTGTTGAATAAATTGTCAAGAATCAGGTTACATTCTCTAATGTTTTAAATAAGCAAAAAAACTACCATAAGGAAATAAGCTTTCATAAATGCAAATATTATATATCAGCTGTTTATCAATTGTTTTTAAAGACATGTGGAAGCACCTGGGATTAATATCTGTTTACAGCTACTTGAGTGAAAGAATTTGAAAGCTCTGGTGTCCTCATCATCTTATTTCATTCTCTGTGGTAGTTCACAGGCAAGTAGAAAATTAAAACAGAACTGGAGTTTATTATCTGCTACAAAAGCAAAATATTTTTTTTGTTTGTTTGTTTTCTGAAAGTGGCCTCCAGGCAAAGGTTCTGCCTTTCCCATGTGACAATAGCTTCATGAAAGGATGTAGGAAGTCATTTTTAGAAGGAATGCAGATAAAATTAGAATGTTTCTAAGGTTTTGCATGTATAGTAAGCAGTTCTGGTAATGTCATATGAAAGCACAGGATATTAACTTGATTGAGTTAAATTATGTCTTTGATGTACTGTCCATCAGTATTTCAGTAAGTGTTTCACGTCATTGATTTCCTGGACTTTTATCAATGCTAAAAATGCCTACATTGCTAATCTCTAATCTCACTGAAAGTGCTATTGAAGTGTAGTGAAAAGGAAAGGGACAGGCAGTGGTCTTAATCAAGAAAATTTGTAGATGCTTACCTAAGTAATTTCACATCAAATTTCTCCAGCTTACATCTGCACCTATACTACAAATAAAAATTGGCAATATACATTGTGTGTCTGTGACAGTAGTTCTACATCAGCAAACTCTGAGAGCACTGGATTTCCTAAGTAGTTCCACTAAAGCTGGATATATCACTTGGCATAATTAGACAACCACCAAAACAGGGCTTTGCAGTCTCCATTACTTTCAAATTCTGCCACCATTCTGTTTGCTAAGTAAAAATTTAGTACTGCTTTCATTTTGTTTATTTGTTCTTGTTGTGGTGATCCGTTTAAAAATGTATAAATGGCTTATAGTCAAAATTGTTTTGGTAAACTTTGTTCCAGTTATACCAATACCTCCAGATTCTGTACAGTTTTGAAAAAACACATCATAAGAAAAACTATTTTTTAAAAACGTCACCTTTATAAGCATTACCTGGCAATATTACTTGATCTCAATTATTACAGGTCATGACACACCATAACTAACTGCAAGATTGGACCCCAAATACAGTTGTTTTTTATAATATCTTTGCTAAATTATATTTGTAGACTTACATTATAAATTAATCCCACTGAATTCTTGTATACAAGTCAATTATCTTTCTGTGTGCTCCAACAGCATCAGTATGTAAATAAGGACTACCAGCAAGCATATGAGTTCACAAAGCAAATTTTTACAGCCCCGTCACATTGATACCACTTAGCAAATTATTAAATATCTGTTGAAGATGTCTAAATTTAATAAAAGTACAGACAGTATCGGGATTCGTTATTATCACAGACAATTTATATATATTTAATTTGCAAGGTTTTATTTACTGTAGAATTAAATGTTACCTATGACATCAAACAGAAGTGTGTTTGCAGTATGTCTTGCAGTATGCAGCACAATGGTTTATTTGTTCATGAAGTAGCAATCTATTTAGATTCTGAAAATGTGAAATTTAATATTTCTCTGCAGTCTGATAAAAGTAATACAAAACCCTCAAAACTTGTCAGTTTCATTTACAAAATAAATAAATAAATAAATAAAAATAATAATACAACAACAGCAAAAGAAAAAAGAAGGAGAAGAATAAATGTGCATTAGTAATGGTATAACAGTCTACTATGTGACATTGTGATCAAACTGTTCTATAACAGCTGAGGTCTAGAAATGGGGAACTGAAATTGCATACTGCTTATTAGCTATTCAGCTATAAAGTGTGTGTATATACATAGATATAAATTTATTTATTTATTTATTAACTAAATTCAGTGTTCACAGTCTTGCAGTTCTCTCAGTTACCTTTTAAGCTTATAAATATTTTTTTTAGAGACTTAATAGCTAGAATCAAGTGGCTATGCAGAAAACATTGCTTTCATTTTTAATTTTTTCTTCTAGCAAAATTGCAATGAGAAGCTGTTAAACTTGAATCTTAAAAAATGAAAAAAGCAAGAGGAAAGCAAAAATGATACCTCACCTTATTATTTTTAAGCAAAAGATATGATTTTTGGAGAATCTGATGAATTAGTTTTAAATACTTTGTTCTGGCATTAATATTACAAGGTTTGTCTCTGATGATTTCATCAAGCGATCTAAAAGAACTTTTCTTTGTCAGTGAAATAGACATATTAATATCCTGAAAACCTCAGTCTGGAAGCAAAGAAGACACTTTATTAATTGAAAACACAGAGTTTTGAAATACAAATGGTCTGTGTTGGAATGTATTACTGTAATAATGGCAACACCATTATTTTTTCGGTAAAACATTGCAGGATTCTTAGTACAATATTCAGATAATGGTTATTTGTCCGACCTCAGAGCTCAGAAAACTTACCTATCTACTGCAAAATCCACATACAAAAAAAAAAAAAAAAAAGCTCCAAGCTTATTTCTGTTATGATTCTAGGGTGTAACAAAGATTCAACCAAATTGATTAATTGCAGATTTTTATGAGTAATTAAAGAAAATAAATAAATCAGGAGAATTTGTTAGATATGTTCTTCCTGTTTTAAACACCAGAGGAAAGAGGAAAAGAGGGTCTAAGGTAGTATAGATAATAAAACTATTGGATTATTATTATTATTATTATTATTATTATTATTATTATTATTATTATTATTATTATTATTTTATGGAGGATGTATAGAAGAAAGCAGAAGCTATGCTGGAATTGGAAGATTTCCTGTTGCTACAGTCCTTTCGTCATTGTTTAAAAACTTTAGAAGGAAGAAATACATGTGGTATAAAGAGTAGAAAAAGCAAGGACTGCCAGTAGATATGATCCATACAGCATCTATGCCCTGTGTGCAAGCAGTGACTCTGGAGCTAGAACGTAACCTTCTTTTTACCCAATGAACATTAGAGGAAAGATAAATCCACTTCCCGGAAGGCTCAGTAAAGTAAATCTGTCCTTAGGCCAGTTCAGTGATTATGGGATAAGAATAATTTCTGTGATTATGTTACATCACCACTACCTACAAAATTCTGATATTAGAATAGAAAAGCACAACAGACACGAAGAAACTGGACATACTGAAGAAAAAAGATTGCCTTCATTTTATAAAATTTTACTGAACTGTAATCTCTGGTCTAAGAAAACTTTATGAATGGGTTTCCTGTATTTTATTTTCTAACATAATTGGAAATTAAAGTTCAATTTCAATCTTTTCTTCTTTCTTTTCATTTTTTTCCAAATCAGAGTACACCTCTATCCCATTCATACCCTGCATTCACATGCAGAAAAGGATTACATGATTTATTAAGAAACTGTACAAATTGTATTCAGTGGCTACATTTGTGGTTAACTTTACACTTGCTCTGAAGGGAATTATAAAATTAGTTTGATCAGTGTGGATGATTTCTATTCTATCTTGCTTTTTCTTCATTGCACTTTTAATTCAGTTTAGCAATTCAACAGAGAAGGAAAACCCAAATTATACCTAAGTAGTTAATCAATTCTGCCATGCTACTAATTACTCAATTACTGCATTATGCAGGACTTACTTCTTGTAACTTTTGGTAAAAAGTGATCTTTTTGTTGTATCTGTCATGATAAAACTACATACCTCTTGTCCTGGTTTCAGGTAGGACAGAGTTAATTTTCCTCCTAGTAGCTGGCAGGGTGCTATGTTTTGGATTAGGATGAGAAGAGCGCTGATAACATGCTGATGTTTTAATTGTTGTAGAGCAATGCTTACACCAAGCCAAGGACTTTTCAGCTTCTCGCTCTGTCCTGCTAGCGAGCAGGCTGGGGGTGCAGCAGGAGCTGGGAGGGGACAGACCCAGGACAGCTGACCCAAACTGGCCAAAGGGGTATTCCATACCATCTGACGTCATGCTGAACAATATATAGGGGTGGCTAGCCGGGGTTGGGGGGCCGGCTGCTCGGGGATAGGCTGGGCATCGGTCAACGGGTGGTGAGCAATTGCATTGTGCATCACTTTGTACACATTATTACTATTATTATTATTATTATTATTATTATTGTTATTATTTTTCCTGTCTTAATAAACTGTCCTTATCTCAACTCACAGGCTTCACTTTCCCGTTTCTCTCCCCCATCCCGGAGAGGGAGGGGGGAGGGTGAGCGAACGGCTGTGTGGTGTTTGGCTGCCAGCCGGGCTAAACCACAACAGTCAATTTGGCGCCCAACGTGGGGCACGAAGGGTTGAGATATCGACAGATTTGACCCGAGTGTGTTAAACTAAAATTGGTATAAGTATCCGACCTGCTTAATAGTTGCTAGTCACAATGTTGATTGCCTTAATCTCAAGTCTGCTGTACCTGTTTCCCAAATTGAGTTTTATAGCAAGTTACTTTCTGTATGTGCTCCCTGTCATGCTGTTTATCCTTTCCGGGCCCTGGTTCAAGATTGTTATGGTACTGTGTGGTGTAACGATGGCTTATGAAATGATGAAATATCTGGTCATGACTCTAACCTGGTATTTGTACTCAGCACTGTCGTCGACTCTATACTTCGGAAACCATATCTCAGAAACTATTAGCAATTACACCTATTGCCTTTTTTCATCAGGGAGTCAATCTCTGGAGGGGACAGGGGAAGATATTTTCTCCTACCTGTTCACTCTCCCTTCCTCCTTCACCACCCTCTTATCCCCCGAGCTAGTTACGGTAGCTCTCCAAGATGTTGAATATCCTTGGGATACTCAGACCAGCATGTTCTTGTTGTTATGTCTCCTGAATGCGCTTCAGGTTTTGTTTAAGGTTAAACAACTACTTAGGAATCTCATCCGGAGATCTGTCTTGAGGCGGGATATTTGCGAGTGGCAGGGAGTGTGGGAGGATATGGGCAGGTTTCTAGGGCAGTGGGCACCTCCAGTGTTTTGGACGTTCACCCCTGAACAACTGCAAAATCCTAAAAAACTGGTAGAATGCTTGAAAAAAAGGTGTCATGACTCCGGCAGTTCCGAAGTGACACAAATCACTGTGGCGTGCTGGGGTCTGGCCTGTGCCTATCGAGCTGCAATTGATGCTACTATCAACCTAGTGACAGCTCCCGCAGCCGTTCCAGCTCCAGCTCCCGCAGCCGTCCCGGTTCCGGCTCCCACAGCCGTTCCAGCTCCCGCAGCCGTTCCAGATCCAGCTCCCGCAGCCGTCCCGGTTTCGGCTCCCGCAGCCGTTCCAGCTCCAGCTCCCGCAGCCGTTCCAGCTCCAGCTCCCACAGCCGTCCCGGTTCCAGCTCCCACAGCCGTTCCAGCTCCCGCAGCCGTTCCAGCTCCAGCTCCCGCAGCCGTCCCGGTTTCGGCTCCTGCAGCCGTTCCAGCTTCCGCAGCCGTTCCAGCTCCAGCTCCCGCAGCCGTTCCAGCTCCAGCTCCCGCAGCCGTTCCAGCTGCAGCTCCCGCAGCCGTTCCAGCTCCCACAGCCGTTCCAGCTCCCGTAGCCGTTCCAGCTCCAGCTCCCGCAGCCGTCCCGGCACCCACAGCCGTTCCAGCTCCCGCAGCCGTTCCCACTCCTGTGGCTGGGTCAGAGAAACGAACTGTAGCAGTGCAAGTTGCCCCTGCAGAGGGTACTCCAACCCCTGTGGCAGACCCTGTGGCTGGGTCGGAGAAACGAACTGTAGCAGTGCAAGTTGCCCCTGCAGAGGGTATTCCAACCCCTGTGGCAGACCCTGTGGCTGGGTCGGAGAGGCGAGCTGTAGCAGTGCAAGTTGCCCCTGTAGAAAAGGTGAAAAAATGGTATAGAGACTCAGGTCGTTTAGAACGCAGAAAGTCTTCTGCTAAGTCTGGGCGTGGAGAAGACGAGGCTGGGCCATCAAGTGTGCAGGAGGATGAAGATGAGGATGAAGATGTTGAAAAAGACGAGGCTGGGCCATCAAGTGTGCAGGAGGATGAAGATGAGGATGAAGATGTTGAAAAATCAACAGTAACTACCCGAACCCTATACCAGCGTGAGCTACGAGATGTGCGAAAAGATTTTGGTCGCTGTATAGGTGAACAGCTTGTCACCTGGCTGCTCCGGTGCTGGGACACTGGAGCCAATGGTGTGGAATTAGAGGGCAGGGAAGCCAAGCGGTTGGGATCCCTTGCTAGAGATGCAAGCATTGACAAAGCAATTGGAGATGGAGCACGATCTCACAGCCTCTGGAGGCGTCTCCTGTTAGCTGTGAAGGGAAGGTATCCCTACAAGGAAGAACTTGTATGTCTACCAGTCAAGTGGACCACCATGGAGAAGGGAATCCAGTACCTGAGGGAATTAGCCGTACGGGAAGTAATTTATAAGGACCTAGATGACGCACAAACATCCACAGATCCAGATGACGTCCAGTGTACTCGACCCATATGGCGGAAGTTTGTACATAATGCACCATCAACATGGGCCAGCACATTGGCAATAATATCCTGGAAAGACGGTGAAGATCCCACAGTGGGTGACATGGCTAAACAACTCCGGCAGTACGAAGGAAATCTCTCCTCTTCCCTACAGGCCTGCGTCTCGGCTGTGGAGAAACTCTCTGAAGAGTTCCACCAACTTAAAGAGAATTTATCTTCCCCCCCACCTGAACAAACCAGTGGCCACCAACTAAAAGAGAATACTTTGGAGAAACTTTTTGAAGAGGTCCACCAACTTAAAGAGAATTTATATTCCCCCCCCACCTGAACGAACCAGTGGCCACCAACTAAAAGAGAATACTTTGGAGAAACTTTTTGAAGAGGTCCACCAACTTAAAGAGAGTGTATTTTCTTCCCCACCTGTACGAACCAGCGTCTCGGCTATTAGGGGTAAACGCGCATCCGTGCAAAGAAGACAATATGGTGGGTACACACCCCGCGCCACCCTGTGGTTCTACCTACGTGACCATGGAGAGGACATGAGAAAATGGGATGGAAAATCTACTGAGACCCTAGAGGCACGGGTACGTGAGTTACAAAAGAAAACAATCGGGAGAAAGGGGTTCTCTGAAAAGTTTGCTGCTCCAACTTCTAGCAGGCAGTCTTTTAAACACAGAAACGAAGATTCTGACCAGGACTAGAGGGGCCCTGCCTCCAGCCAGGGGGAGGAAAGGGACAACCGAGTTTATTGGACTGTGTGGATTCGATGGCCTGGCACGTCTGACGCACAGAAGTATAAGGCTTTAGTAGACACCGGTGCACAATGTACTCTAATGCCATCAAGCTGTAAAGGGCCAGAGCCCATCTGTATTTATGGCGTAACAGGGGGATCCCAGCAGTTAACTGTATTGGAAGCTGAAGTGAGTCTAACTGGAAATGAGTGGCAAAAGCACCGTATTGTGACTGGCCCGGATGCTCCGTGCATCCTTGGCATAGACTATCTTAGAAGAGGATATTTCAAGGACCCAAAAGGGTTCCGCTGGGCTTTTGGCATAGCTGCCTTAGAGACAGAGGACATTAAACAGTTGTCTACCTTGCCCGGTCTCTCAGAGGACCCTTCTGTTGTGGGGCTGCTGAGGGTTGAAGAACAGCAAGTGCCAATCGCTACCACAACTGTGCACCGGCGGCAATATCGCACCAACCGAGACTCCCTGATTCCCATCCACGAGCTAATTCGTCAACTGGAGAGCCAAGGAGTGATCAGCAAGACCCATTCACCTTTTAATAGTCCCATATGGCCAGTGCGAAAGTCTAATGGTGAGTGGAGACTAACAGTGGACTATCGTGGCCTGAACGAAGTCACGCCACCACTGAGTGCTGCAGTGCCGGACATGCTAGAACTCCAGTACGAACTGGAATCAAAGGCAGCCAAGTGGTATGCCACAATTGATATTGCTAATGCATTTTTCTCCATCCCTCTAGCAGCAGAGTGCAGGCCACAGTTTGCTTTCACTTGGAGGGGAGTCCAATATACTTGGAATCGGCTGCCCCAGGGGTGGAAACATAGCCCTACCATTTGCCATGGACTGATCCAGTTTGCGCTGGAGCAGGGGGAGGCTCCTGAACACCTGCAGTACATCGATGACATCATTGTGTGGGGTGACACGGCAGAGGAAGTTTTCGAGAAAGGGAAGAAAATAGTCCAAATCCTTCTGAAGGCCGGTTTTGCCATAAAACAAAATAAAGTCAAAGGACCTGCACGAGAGATCCAGTTTTTAGGAATAAAATGGCAAGATGGACGTCGTCAAGTCCCAATGGATGTGATCAACAAAATAACAGCTATGTCTCCACCAACTAGCAAAAAGGAAACACAAACTTTCCTAGGTGTCGTGGGGTTTTGGAGAATGCATATTCCAAATTACAGTCTGATTGTAAACCCGCTCTACCAAGTAACCCGTAAGAAGAATGCTTTTGAATGGGGCCCTGAGCAACGACAAGCCTTTGAACAAATTAAGCAGGAAATAGTTCATGCAGTAACCCTTGGGCCAGTCCGAACAGGACCAGACGTAAAGAATGTGCTCTACACCGCAGCCGGGGAGAATGGTCCCACCTGGAGCCTCTGGCAGAAAGAACCTGGGGAAACTCGAGGTCGACCCCTGGGGTTTTGGAGTCGGGGATACAGAGGATCTGAGGCCCGCTATACTCCAACCGAAAAGGAGATATTGGCAGCATATGAGGGAGTTCGATCTGCTTCGGAAATGATCGGTACTGAAGCGCAGCTCCTTCTGGCACCCCGACTGCCGGTACTGGGTTGGATGTTCAAAGGAAGGGTCCCCTCTACACATCATGCAACTGATGCTACATGGAGCAAGTGGGTTGCACTGATTACTCAGCGGGCTCGAATAGGAAACCCCAGTCGCCCAGGAATCCTGGAAGTGATTATGGACTGGCCAGAAGGCAAGTACTTTGGGATATCAGCAGAGGAGGAGGTGGTCCGTGCTGAAGAAGCCCCACTGTACAACAAGCTACCAGAAAATGAGAAGAAATACGCCCTGTTCACTGATGGGTCCTGTCGTATGGTGGGAAAGCATCGGAGATGGAAAGCTGCCGTATGGAGTCCTACACGACGAGTTGCAGAAGCTGCTGAGGGAGAAGGTGAATCGAGTCAGTTTGCAGAAGTGAAAGCCGTTCAGCTGGCCTTAGATATTGCTGAACGAGAAAAGTGGCCAGTTCTCTATCTCTACACTGATTCATGGATGGTAGCAAATGCCCTGTGGGGGTGGCTACAGCAATGGAAGCAGAACAACTGGGAACGCCGGGGCAAACCCATCTGGGCTGCTGCATTGTGGCAAGATATTGCTACCCGGGTAGAGAACCTGGTTGTAAAGGTACGCCATGTAGATGCTCACGTGCCCAAGAATCGGGCTACTGAAGAACATCAAAACAACCAGCAGGTGGATCAGGCTGCTAAGATTGAAGTGGCTCAGGTGGACCTGGACTGGCAACATAAAGGTAAATTATTTATAGCCCGATGGGCCCATGACACCTCAGGCCATCAAGGTAGAGATGCAACATACAGATGGGCTCGTGACCGAGGGGTGGACCTGACCATGGACACTATAGCACAGGTTATTCATGATTGTGAAACATGTGCTGCAATTAAACAAGCCAAACGGTCAAAGCCTCTCTGGTATGGAGGACGATGGCTGAAATACAAATATGGAGAGGCCTGGCAGATTGATTACATCACACTCCCCCAAACCCGCAACGGCAAGCGCCACGTACTTACAATGGTGGAAGCAACCACCGGATGGCTGGAAACATATCCTGTGCCCCATGCCACCGCCCGGAACACTATCCTGGGCCTTGAAAAGCAAGTCCTATGGCGACATGGCACCCCAGAAAGAATTGAGGCAGACAATGGGACTCATTTCCGAAACAACCTTATAGACACTTGGGCCAAAGAACATGGTATTGAGTGGGTGTATCACATCCCTTATCATGCACCAGCCTCCGGGAAAGTTGAACGATACAATGGACTGTTAAAGACTACACTGAAAGCGATGGGTGCTGGGACATTCAAAAATTGGGAAACACATTTGGCAAAGGCCACCTGGTTAGTCAATACTAGAGGGTCTGCCAACCGAGCTGGACCTGCCCAATCAAACCTGTTACGCACTGTAGAAGGGGATAAAGTTCCTGTAGTGCACGTAAGAAACATGCTGGGTAAGACAGTCTGGGCTACTCCTGCCTCAGGAAAAGGCAAGCCCATTCGTGGGATTGCTTTTGCCCAGGGACCTGGATGCACTTGGTGGGTAATGCAAAAGAATGGGGAGGTTCGGTGTGTACCTCAAGGGGACCTAATACTGGGTGAGAATAGCCCATGAGTTGAATTGTAGTATGTTAATTATCATATAACACTGTATGTCATCACTGCCATGGTTGCTATATATCATAGATGAAAATGGTGACTAATTAGAAGGTATTGGAAAGAGTGTAACCTGAGCATGACATAAATGGTATGGAATAAGGGGTGGATATCTGTCCTGGTTTCAGGTAGGACAGAGTTAATTTTCCTCCTAGTAGCTGGCAGGGTGCTATGTTTTGGATTAGGATGAGAAGAGCGCTGATAACATGCTGATGTTTTAATTGTTGTAGAGCAATGCTTACACCAAGCCAAGGACTTTTCAGCTTCTCGCTCTGTCCTGCTAGCGAGCAGGCTGGGGGTGCAGCAGGAGCTGGGAGGGGACAGACCCAGGACAGCTGACCCAAACTGGCCAAAGGGGTATTCCATACCATCTGACGTCATGCTGAACAATATATAGGGGTGGCTAGCCGGGGTGGGGGGGCCGGCTGCTCGGGGATAGGCTGGGCATCGGTCAGCGGGTGGTGAGCAATTGCATTGTGCATCACTTTGTACACATTATTACTATTATTATTATTATTATTATTATTATTGTTATTATTTTCCCTGTCTTAATAAACTGTCCTTATCTCAACTCACAGGCTTCACTTTCCCGTTTCTCTCCCCCATCCCGGAGAGGGAGGGGGGAGGGTGAGCGAACGGCTGTGTGGTGTTTGGCTGCCAGCCGGGCTAAACCACAACACCTCTAAAAGTCAGGAATATTTTATAAACTTTGGAATACTATCCTAGAGAAAGCTTTCCATCTGTACCTTTTCTGACAACAGAAATATTTGCTGCTTTGCAGCACTCACAAATCCATAATCTGGAACATCCTGAAGATGCTGGGGACTGATGCTGAACCAGGCCTGATGGCACAGTCTGTTGTTTTGTTCAGGGGAAAACAACAACATCAACAACAAAACACCCTAGAATGACAGAAAAACATATAATACCATCAAGTAGTAGTATATTTAGTAGTATATTTGGTATATTTAAGGACTTCTTGTGCCCAAACCACCTGCATACAGTAGGAAGCTCACTGGTACTTATTTTAAAACAGCTTCATGACTCAGAGAGGCAAGAGCTTGTGGAACTTCACAAAACCGTAAAATGGTGTGGGGTTGAAAGAGACCTTCAAAGATCATCTAGTTCCAACCCAGTGCCATGGCAGGGACATCTTTTACGAGACCAGCTTGTTCAAAACCCTGTACAAGCTAACTTTGAACATGTCTAATGCATCCACAACTTCTCTTGGCAACCTGTTCCAGTGTCTCACTGTAAAATATTTCCTCCTTATTCTCAACCAAAATCAACCCTTTTTCAGTTTAAAAATATTGCTCCTTGTCCTATCACTACAACCCCTGCAAAAGATTCTTTATCTTTCTTACAAGCCCCTTCTAAATATTGAAAGGCCACAACAAGATTGCCCTGAAGCCCTCTTGTCTCCAGGCTAAGCAACCCCAGCAATGTTAGACTTTCTTCATATGAGAGGTGTTCCAGACCTCTGATCATCTCTGGACTCACTGCAACAGGTCCATGTCTCTCTTGTTCTGAATGCAGTACTCTACATAGGGTCTCTGGAGGACAGAGTAGTGGGGGAGAATAGATAGATCTTAATTTCAGTCCTGCCTCCCCTCCCCTCCCCTCCCCTCCCTCCCCTCCCCTCCCCTCCCCTCCCCTCCCTCCCCTCCCCTCCCCTCCCCTCCCCTCCCCTCCCCTCCTCCCCTCCCCCACCTCCCCTCCCCCACCTCCCCTCCCCTCCCCTTCTCCTCATCACTGTCAGAGAGATTGTTAAATTTTATGAGAGATTGTTAAACTTTATGGTAAAGTTTGGGTTTCCACCCTAGACTATCTTACCCAACCTCATATTAACATTAGAAAACAAACAAACAAAACAAACAAAAAACAACTGACCAGCTAGGAGAAGTTTGGAGACTGAAAGATACCTATCACTGATATGCCTCAAGAGGGAAGAGTTCTTCAAGAGGCAACATTCTAGAGTCTTCTAGAGACTTCTTTATTAACACGTCTCCTGCAGGTTTTATATGCTGGGAGTAAAGTAATGCCCCATATTGTGATATGATGCTAGTGGTATAACGTTTTACACTGCTCCTCACCTAAACTTATTGCTTTGAATTTAAGAGGACATAAAGTAAAACCAATTAAAGATAATGCACTTTTTATTATTTTATGTACTTTAATAGCATCTGTAGACCTTTGCCAAGATTTGCTGTGATATGCAAATATATAAAGTTGTTCTATGCCCTGAAGAACTCACATTCTATAAAACAAAACCAGGCCAGTAAGTGTTATTATTCTTATTTTACAGCTGAGAAATCTCAGACTGAAGAAAATAGAATAACCTCCAGAAGTCACATGGAAAATACTGCAATAGGCAGGACTGAAATGAAGATCTATGTCTGAAAAAATCCACTGAGGAAAAAAAAAAAAAAGCTGGGATACATAAACAGCTGTTGCTGGAAAGACTATACATATATGTATATATAACTTTTTTCTAGGTTGAACCACAAGTGATTCATTGAAAAAGTAAAATGACACTGTGGTCTGCCACATGCTTCCTTACAGTCCGTCGTGTTGCAAGATCTTGTTAAGTTGTATAGCCCTGCCACAGCTGACAAATATGAATATCGAAACACACACAAAAATTGGTAAATCTTTTTACTTTCTAATTCTTAAGTATATTCTGCTTTTTATTGTTGCTGTTTTAACAAATAACTAAGACATCAAACATAACCTTGAATTAAAAATAAATGTGGGAAATAGAAGTCTGCCTTTGTTAATTTTCTTTTCCAATAGCTAATATAGCTGATCCATGCAAACAGTTAAATATTTTATATGATGCAATGTGATACAAATATGAACTGGAAAGTATACAAAGGTATGCTAACAGTTATGCGACTGAAAGTAAGGGTGTGTGTGTGAGGGATTTATTTACAAAATTTGAGAAAATATTAAATACTGGATTGATATTCCTTCTCATAGATGTTTCTGCCATGCACACCAGAGCAGAAAGACTTAAAATTAAAATAAATAAAACAACGAAACACTAATTTTCAAACTGAACTGCAGTGGGGAAGTAATTACATTAAATAGTAACTGTGGGTTCTAAACAAAGATATATATGATTAATCACACCATTTCCTGTGCAATTGGTATGGATTGCAGGCAGCAATCAGTCAGAGCCGAAGAAGTGAATCACTGACAACACCAGATAGAACAGATTGTGTCCTCCCACAGGCCAATTGCTAGAAGACAGCTGAATCACATATTAGAGAAGCTCAAATATTCCTTCCATTCGAAGATAGCGTTGTAGACTTGAATGTCATAATCCACCTAGTGAATTCATAACCACACTCACTTCCTCTGTGGTTGGGTGGAAGACAAGTCCCATGTAATGACACCACAAGATCAGAGAACAAGTGCTTTATTTGTAGAGAAAAATGAAGCTTTTTTCTATTAAAATTTGTTGCATCGCAGTCTACAACTCATCGCAGTCTATAACTTCCTTGCAAGGGGGAGTGGAGAGGCAGGCGCTGACCTATTTTCCGTAATCACCAGTGATAGGCCCGGCGGGAACGGTGTTAAGCTGAGGCAGGGGAGGTTTAGGCTGGACATCAGGAAGAGGTTCTTCACCGAGAGGGTGGTCACACACTGGAACAGGCTCCCCAGTGAAGTAGTCACTGCACCAAGCCTGTCTGAATTTAAGAAGCAATTGAACTATGCGCTTAGTCACATGGTCTAAAATTTTGGGTAGACCCATGCAGTGCCAGGAGTTGGACTTGATGATCCTTATGGGTCCCTTCCAACTCGGGATATTCTATAATTCTATGATGCTATGATTCTATTTTCTATTAAAATGTGCCTTTAAACTACAAACATAAACTCTGAAGATCTTATCTAGCAGTTTCTAAAAGGCATTATGAATGAGACCTTTGGCTATTTTAATTATGAAAGGTACATTGCCGAGGAACAGATAATGAGCAGCAGAATATTTTTAACAACAACCCAAATACATATGAAAATGGTAAAAGCTCATGACGTTGTTATTCCTTCTGTTTTAGCTGGTTTTCTGTTGTTTTCAATGTAGTAATCACCATTACTGACACTAACGGATAGTTTCATTTAAGACATATAGATAAATGGGCATGGAAAGGGAAAAGAAGAATGCATTTTATGCATATTTAGCATGTAGTGGAGCCTTGGATAATCAGAGGTTTGGAATCCAAGAAGATATTCAGCATATGTAACCCTCAGAGCATCTCACTGCAGCAGCAATAACCAGGGTAGCTAGTTTAAAAATAGCCTAATAATGTCTGCAAAAGCTATGGTTACTGCAGTGTCTTCTTGTAGACAAACCTCATTTTGCTATATCTGCAGAATTGTCTCTCAGTTAAACACATAATTCACAAAAACAAAAACAATAACAACAAAAAAAACTGAAATCTGATTTCTTTGTCAAAACGCTAGATCCGTAAATTTGTGCAATCCTTACTTACCCATTTAGTTCTTGTCAGTTTTCTCATTCTTTATGTACAAACGTTGTGAGGTTTCTCTTTGCCCTGTTTGACATTGCCAAAATATAAACATTTTTCCATCATTCTAGAACTTTTCTGGGAATTGAAGATGTGTTATAATTAACCAAATGGGTTTTCTCTAAGCCAAATCCTTAAGTACAAATTAGCAAAGCTTAAAGTCTGTGCATATTTTTTTTTCCAGTTTTGTAAAGCTGAAAAACAGTTATGTGTATTTGTACATATTCATATTTCTGTGGCATTTGAATCACCACTGGTTCTTCTTTGTTTAGTACACAGACTTGCTTCACCTGTTTTACAAGCTATAATATAAATTAATTGTTCTGTAAAAGGCACAAAATCAAAAGCACAATTTTTATAACATACATCCATAAGCTTTAACTACTGAATAACTGAGGAAGATATCAGAGTTTCTGTAGAAGATTCTAAGTTCAAAATAGTGTAGGTATATATATTCTTTATATGTTTTTAAAAGACATCCAAGTTGAAACTAGACCCTCCCTTTAGTAAGCTACTTGCTTCCTTCCCATACATACTCACCAATTTACTTTCAGCAGTATTTTTAAGACAACACACTTTACTCTGAAGCCTGTTCTGTTCATGCAGAAAGCAAATGCCACCTAACCCTCTTCAATACAGTTTGTAGGATCCAGGTGAGTAACATTTAATTCTTCTGTCCTACTGAGGTGTTTAAATTTTGCTGTGGTAGAGAAGTGAGGAGAAACCTTGCAGCTGAAAACCAAACTTGAATAACCATGAGTGACTCTGAAAGGTTTGGAGGCAAATAACATGCAATGATTAAAAGAGGTCAAAATTGCAAGGAAGAACTGGAATACTGGTTGCGTTCTGGACCATAATGATTAAATACAATACCCTGAACTATCATACAGTGTGGGCAACCCAAGAGCATGCACTGAAGGACTACTGACTGCTTCATATGGGTTCCTTTAGTAAACAGAATGACATCATTGTTCACTGTCAATTATCCCTTACAATCTGTTACCTACTTAAAAATAAAAGTTGAGCTTGCCTTTTACAAGCTTTATTTTCCACCATGTGGAGGCTGACCTTTTATTTAGCACACTTTCCTAATGTTAACAGAGGTTAGTCAAATAAAATGGAGATAGCAAGTTTTTTGATCAGTGAATGTGCGGTTTGAGACATATGAAAGGATACAACATGCTTGTCTTATAAAATGTATGTATTAGATCTCTTAAATTGCTTCATCATCCTTCCTCCTAAAATCACAAATGGATTGTGAAAAACCCCAATTATTAAAATATTTCTTAATAATTTAAGTAATACAAAAATAAGCAATTGATAGAAATCTAAATTTGTTTACACTCGTTTATTCTTTTACTCCATTTTTTTTAAACAAACAAAAAAAACACAAACAAACAAACAAAGGTAGTATTGAACAATTGCTGCATATTAACAACGAGTGTCTTTTTATTTTATTGTAATTTTACAACTGGAGCTAATTGTAAAAATCAGAAATATGATGTAATAAATGAAAACATAATTGGTTTCCGTGTGTTCAGACTAATATTTTAGAGATGCACCTTAGAAACCTCATTTGAATTTAAAGGTCCTGGACTTAAAAAATAAATAAATCTCACTAGAAGAATTAAAATCTTACCAAATAGCTGGCCACATCTTCTAAAGCAATTCACTTTTCTGTAAGCAATAAATTCAGACTGAGTCAGTAATATAAAACTAAGGGAATTAATGAATATTCATTTATTTCTGGCCAAAATTATGAGATAAAGATATGAAAGAATTACACTCACTTTTTTAAAAAACTTTTTGTGTGTGTGTGTTTTTGTTTAACATAAGTCGAATATCTTCTTTCTTCAGTCAACAGATTTATCTAATTTATCTTGTTTATCTCATTTCTCTTGTGCACAGTGTTAATTTACTAGTATGACCTGTGCTCGGAAGATTGGTCGGCTTACAGGTATAGTCACATTGTCATGAACACATGTATTTAATTCATCTAGAAGTTGTTTGTGTCACCAGAGTGGGACCTTGGGTTGCAGTATAATTAAAATTGAAAAACAATAAAACAACACTTTTTTTTTTCTTTTTTTTTCACTCTGAAAAGAAAGAAAAAATAAGAGAGGCTAAGGATGACCTTTCTAATAAAACAAGAACCTGCACTGATCCCTTTTGGTTCTCACTCCTGCAGGTAAGTAAAAAAGAGCATGCACTAGCATATAACCCACATAAAGGGCATTACTTTTGACACCCTTCTGTTTGGCCTCCCTGCTTTACAGTACTAAAACTTTTATATTATTATATTTTAAATTCAGAGGTGGAGGATGGGAGAATTCAATTATCTTGTGACCATTTACATATCTTCTAATCTTGCAAATGAGTAAAGAGATACCACAGACAAATCACAGAAAATCTTCCAAACAGGTAGATTATTTTTTCTTAGTCTTTTTTTTTTCTTTTTTTTTCCTTTCTTTCTATCCAAGATTTTAAGTCAACTATAGTGTCAGCCTTAATTTCCAACTTCATACGTATGGCAAGTTTAGATGGAATTAGTTTATCTTCTTAGCATGGGCTGTTGGTTTAACTTAGTTGACTTTAATTTACAACTAAAAACTATCAACATTTCTGAAAAAATGTACTAAGAAGATTTGAAAGATTGTTTAGGAATATATCTCCTAATCAATAGCTGGGCACTTTCCTATTTACCTTTTCTTTTTTCTTAATTTGAAAATTTGAGGTACGGACGGATGTATCTAATAGTTGTTTCTGTCAGCAAGGCTTTTCAGGACTTTTACTTGGAAACAGAATATAGGAAGTTGAACAATTTCTTTTGAAGTACATAATTCACACAGAATCTACCTTTCTTTTTTTTTTTTTTTTTTTTTTTTTTTTTTTTTTTTTTTTTTAGCTTCGATGGGAAGACTCAACACTGACCTGGAAGCTACAGTGATGCATTGTCCAGCTGAAATCTAAGAAGTGTGGTGCAGCGGACTGCCATCACAGGGATGAACTCCTGATGTGTTACAGCACTCAGAAGAATTATGATCTTTTCATCTACATTTAGTGCTAGATGAAAAAGTCACAATGCCTGACAAGTGTCCATAATCTGTGAGTTATTGTCCAAAGTTTACCTGTTCTTCCTTTCCAGCATCTGCAGGACGGTTGTTCTCCCTTCAGCTGCAAGCAGTTTTATGTATATCTTTGCCATAAAATGTCAGGAGATACATGATCTGTTCAACTGTCAGAATCATGGATTGATTGCACTCTGCCAATACAGTGCAGATATAAATACCTCTCCACTGGCTGGTTCGTGTCCTCAGAGCTGCATAGGCTACCTTATGAAAACAAACAAATTTGGTTTCAGCCGTAGAAGTGCTTTCTAGAAGAGATTTCTTCCTGGGTTAGAAATAAGAATTCCTACTTCAACATAACAAATCAATAATTTAGTAAGTGATTTTGCTTTCCTTAGAAGATCTTGCTGTACAGTGCCTTATTTTCTTTATGCCAGCAGGGTTGAATGATTTTTTTTCCCTTTCAACAGTGTTTTGCAAGCTAGGATTAACATTGGACATCCAGACAAATTTTTCTGAGTCCTTTTGAACATACCTTTGCCTTTGGTCAAGATGCTTAGTGAATATAAATGGATGTAGTCCAATCCTGTCTAATAAAGCTATGCCTGTCACTAAAGTTTAGCAAGTGACTTATGTTGAAATATTCCAAAACCTGAAAGGGTGGAATATTCAAATGTGTGATCACAAACAAAGACTTTAGTGCACCTTTAGAAGTTACTGCCTGGCCACTGAAAGGCAATAGTAAGCTAGAAAAGTAGTGTTCATTTGTAGTATCCTCAATCTGTGAAGTAAAGTATGTTAATCTGAAGGGAATTCAAGGTATTCCTTGCAATCATAGTGCCTAACTATGTGTACATAGTGTGTTACCACATTGCAGTTAAGAGATGTCAATTCATCATTTCCATTTGTGTGTACACAGGTGTACACACAAAAGGTGTAAGCAGGTTTACAGGTGTAAACTCATGAGAGAAAGTGTATTAGAGTTACATTACTGAAGCAATTATTACACACCCTCCACCTCACCCCTCTTCAAGTGGTCATTTCTCAAGCAGAAGCAGATGGATGATGCAGAAGGCTCATGGCCCGTCCCCAGCATTTCATATGCATGACATATTAAAGTGAAAGAAACTGTCAGCTGATTTAATGATAAAATATGGCGATTTACACCATCCAAGTTGAGTCCCATTCCACTTTTAGGTTAACACACTGTCTTCCCTTTCCATATGAGGCCCTTGAGGGCCATGGAGCTCTCACGGACTTTCCCTGGGAATTTGTCTGTCCAATGCCTGGTGATACAGGGTAGAGGTTCCTTCCTTTTGTCAGCCGTGTGAGCTGGCTGGAAACAGATATCTTACATTTAAAGATATTTAGATACATATCTTTCTGCCTTTAATCTTTTTCACTGTCTTCTTAATCATCTAGGAAAGAAGTCTACTCTGCACAGTACTTCACAGGGTCTTGCAAAACTCAGTTGTCATACTGGTTTGCTTATCTGCCTGGTATAGCATCCTTTGTTCAATAATGAGCAAGTGGTGGCTTTCTTTTGTCAAGTACATTGAGATCATCTGATAAATAACTCTACACAAGAACAATTCTCACCTGATTTATGAAGAAAATTAATTACCTACTTGGAAATATTAATGAGCTTTCAAGAGAGCAGAAATATGAATCTGAACTCAGAATATTTTTATTTGCAGGTGATGTCACCAGTTTTACACTCAGTTTCTGGAAAAGTTAGTTGCAATACTATTCCATAACATTTCATACCCTCAAGTCCCACAACATTTTATGAAATTGGGTGAGTATTATGTGGTGGTTTTATTGTGCTAGGCAGCTGAACACTACAACCGCTCTCTCACTCCTCGTCTTTAGATGAGGAGGAGAAGAAGTAAAGGAAAGAACAACTCACGGGTTGAGATAAGGATGATTTAATTAAAGGGAAGAAAAAAAATAATTATTAAGGAAAGGTTATTATTAATTAAACAATTTAACTAAACAATTTAACTAAACAATTAACAATTTAACTAAAGGGAAAAAAAAAAAAGGAAAGGGGAAAAGGGAGGGGGAAAGGGAAAAACTAAACAAAACAAGTAAAGGCTATGTGGAAGTGCAGACGAAAGAAATTACTCTCTACTTCCCACAAATGAGCGATGCTTGACCACGTCCTTGAAGCAGGGCCTCAACGCACGTAGCGGGTGTTTGGGAGGAGGACAGACGTTTTCACAACGAGAGCCTGCCCCTCTCCTCTTCTTCCTTTTTCCACCTTTTATTGCTGAGTGTGACATCATATGGTATGGAATATCCCTTTGGTTGGTTTAAGTCAGCTGCCCTGGTGATGTTTCTTTTCTCACATCTTTGCCCACCCCTAGGAGGGTTAGAGAGAGTCCTGATACTGTGCCAGCACTGCTCAGCAGCAGACACAACACTGGTGTGATACCATTGCTGTTTTAGCTACGAGTGCAGAGCACAGCACTGTATGGGCTGCTGCAGGGAAAGTTAACATCCCAGCCCAACCCAGTACATATTATGATCCATGTTTTTTAGAAAGCTAAATGTAATTATTCAAAGCCTACACATTTCATTTATTTGTTTTGAAAAAAAAAATGTTACCAAAATATTCAAAACTAATGAGAGCCAATGTAAAATAGCATAAACAGTCAAGACTTCAAGCTAAAATATAATGAAACTGCTTCACAATTTTTTTTTTTTTTTTTTTTTGGGGGGCCACTTTACTCAAATACAGTAGATGGAAAGTGATTCTGATATAGAAGACAAGATGTAAAAAGGCAACATTATGCACAAGGCAAAGCAAAAATAAACCTGACCAATACTCCGAAAGAAGTCTTTACTAGGAGCAATAATTAATTTAAATGAAACTCTCCAGCAAACAGTACTCTTGGACTTTTATTTGTCTTTTTTTTTTTCTTTTTTATTATTTTATTTATTTATTTATTTATTTATTTATTTTTATGTTCACTGTAGACTATGACCAATGTCACAGGGTTTTCCAGGGGTTTCCTTCTGAATGTGAATGATTCTATCTCTCATTTGTACTCCTGCCACCTTAACTGCACTGCTTTGCTGTAAAGGACATTTTAAAGAAAGTGGATTATTCTATGCCAACATTGACCAAAAACCCTGTAAAGTGGCTGAAGCATAACTCAGTTAAGGACCCCCAATCACATTCTCTGTTCTGCGCAAGACAAGTTGTTATTTTCAGGCAGTACATATAGACATGTTCAAATTTGCATTTCTTTGTCTGACACAGACATCAAAAGCTGTGAATTTGTAGCAACATTATCCCTCTAAGAATCATGCAAATTCACTTGCAACCCTGGCTATCTGCTCTGTGGCTGAACCTATACTATTCAGCCTCAATGGTACAGGTACCTGAACTACCTACCACCCTCTCAAGTCTGTCAACTTTATGCTGCATAGTTCTGATTTCAAAGTAAGCATTGTAGCAACTAAATGTATTTACCAATGAGGGATTCAAAATTATTAAGGGCAAACTTGATGATCATGGCTACACATTATTAATCATTATCATTACATATATAAAACTGTTTGTCCTTTATACCGTTATCCAAAACTAGCCATGTGTATGCAGTACTGCAGACCTGATGCCATGTAGTCAGGGCTGATGGCTGTGTCTTTGCTGACCTCAGTTACAGAGGCTGGGATGATCAAGCATGAGAGCTCTTCACCAAGAAAAGTCTGAGAAGGCATAGTCTTATCCTTTTCCTTCTCTTTTCACTTGTCTTAGTTGATATTCCTATGCTGCTTGCTCCCCGTCCAGAAAGAGGGATCTGGTTTGCTCCTGACCTACTTATCTCGCTTTTGCATTTAGCAATAACCCTTCTCGTTTGTTCAGCAGGATGTCCTGCATATTTGCAGCTCCTTGTATTTATCTTGCTTTGCTTTTACTTCTTATAAAGTTTGTTACTTGGGCTGCTTCTTAACACTGTTTAAGTGCAACTATACAAGACTGTGTTTACCACTTTGGTGGCACACATCGCTCTCATAAATAACAGGTTTATACATGGTGCCTAGCAATACTTCCAGAGTATTAAAACATACTTACAAATCATTGGTTGCATAATTTTAGCACACTTACACTTGGGTTTAAAGCAAGTTACTATTGATTATATTGACAATATTGATAAATGTACTTACAGTTTATAAGTTTTATGGGCCATTGTTTTGATGGCAACATGTAATGGAACAAAATTTTGTTTATGGTTGACAAAAGAAATTATGTTTATGAGTGCCACCTCTATTTCTCCATTTCATTAGACCTAAATTTCTCTCTCTGTTGTTGAACAATACATGTACTGAGTTGGTAAAAATTGTCCAGCTATAGAATCCACAGTTCAGATCATTTTTACTATCTTTCTCTTGTAATTCTTTTCTTATCTCCCTACGTTTCTCTGGACCATAGCAGACATGCTGAAAGACAGTCTGGCAGGTGTGATTTCCTCCCCCATCCCCTCAATTCCCTTTTGCTCAGATAATCCCACTTGTTGACCCGTTTTGTCCCTGAAGAACCACTTGGCACTGTTACAGAGATTTTAAAAGCATTCAGTTATTGCTCCAGAGTACCTTAAAAGGTTGCTACTGTTGGCTGTGGTAAAGAATTTGGAATGAAAATAGGTTCTTAATGAATTCCATTCAGCTAAGCCTGAATTCTCATGGTCAGCATCAGCAATGAGAGGTTTTATTGCAGTGAGCGTTTGATTCCCAAGCAATCATCTCTTACCTACCACTGGAGAAACACATCCCCCTAGACCTCTGCTTTCTTTTGTCTTCTTGCATCATTCTTTTATTCAGTTTTTCTCTGCATTTGTGACTGATGAGACAGGCACTGCAAAGTTTTCCCTCTCAGCTCCATGTGTCTTTGCCAACTAGTTTTTGATGTTTTTAATGGAAGTTACTATATAAAACAAAACTGAACTTCATATTCATCTTAGGACTAAGTCTTGCAGTGTGTGGTGCTGCATTTTGAAAAATGGAATTGCTATGCCTCATATGGTTACAAACAACAGACTGTACTGGCAGTCACAGTGTATATATCTGGTAAATTCAGTGTAGTCCATCACTGTAAGAGGTCTGTTCCTCCTATTGTTTTGAGTGAATGCAGTGTTAGCAAGTATCTCAAAGAAAGCTATGCCAGTGAAACCAGAGCTGACACCTGTTACTTTCATTTGGATAAATTATCTAAGTCTCTTGTTGCGTCATCTGCTGTTGCTGTCATTCTTAATGTCAAACATCACTTCTGTTCAATTGACAGTCAGTCACACAAATCTTTTGCCACTTTGTTCTACAGGACCCATACAATGACTTGACCAATAAACCTTATGCTGACAATGGAATATAAGTAATAACTATGAGGAAGATAAAGTAAAATGTATTAAGAAGCTTCTATGTGGGACTTAATATGTTAGAATTATGAAAAGAGTTGGGAGTTCAAGTCTCTCTTCTTGCTTCATTTTACCTTTGCAACATTAGACAAACCAGAATTTGTTGGTAGAGGATAGAGGAGTGCATTAAGGTAGTTAAAACAAATCTTCTGTAGTCTTGAAAAAGCACAGTTAAAGTCCAAATACAGAAAGGAGAGAAAAGAGAATTGAAAATGTTATTTCATAGGGGAGGAGATGACAAAATGTAAAGGAAATAATGGATTGCAGAAACGTAAACCAAGTAAAATATTGCTTTTTACGTTCAGATGCAGAGAAGTACAGGAGCAATATCTGTGCACTCATGCAGAGAGAAATAACCAGAGTAGTGTCCAGATGAACCTGTACAGAAAGTGCTCCTATAACAAGGCTGGTTACAGACTTGAGTTGAAGTTAAAGCATTCTCAAGGATACAGCATGGTTTCAAACATGGAGATAAACTAAGCAACAGCAATTGTATGACCTCAGTCTATTTTATTGTTTGCTCATTAGCTTCTCCTTTCCTGCAGCTCCTATTCTTTCTTTCTGTCAATAAATAATACAACAATACCAGTAAATTGGGAAATACAGTAGAAAACAACCCCCTACTCGGGGATTCAAAGACAATCATGAAGAATATGATTTGGCGTGAAGTTCATTCTTATTCTGAAATCCAAAATGTCTCTGGCTTCACTGACAGTGTCAGCATAATCAATAAACAACATTTTATAGTGACATAAAAACTTTTGCACAAAAATAAGAATTATGAGCATGGAACAATTATTCTTTATGTCAGCTGACTGCTCAGATAGCCATACATTAGCCAGGAAAGGAATATTCTCTGCAAGAAACACACTACAAATTTTTAAAAGATTAAAGATAGATATTCTGCTTTTCTCCTTCTCTCCTTCTCTAACCCAGAAGGGTGGAGATGGATTTAATCCAAACTAAATTATTATGGAAACAGTGCCACACAAAAAACATTTGGTGATATTTGCAGGCAATGGCTGTGACATTTTCAACTTGTTAAAAAGCAATGAAACAAGGAAAGATACTGCCAAACTGAGAGAAAATGAGACTTCGAAGTACTGAACTTCTAAAGCCTAATATAACATCTCTATATTTTTCTGTGACAATATGCTAGAAAGATAAAGCAATCTCCTTTGGACACTCCCAAACAAGATGTGTTATCAGAGATTTACTGAGCTGAAGATCAAGAAAGAGCTATAGCTCATCCAATCTTCCACCCTGTATTTCACACACTTTCAGTTTCCCCCAATTACCCCTGCATTGATTCCATCATGTTTTTGACCAAACTGTACTTTCTGTGAGGGTGCCAGCTTTATCTGAATTTACCAGGAATAGAAAATTTAACCTTTCCTTTGATAGCTTGTTTCTAGGGTTAATCACCTTTATTTAAAAAGCTCTTCTTTGGTTCTAATTTGAACATGTTCAATATTGCTTTTAAACCAGTTGCTTTTAAACTCTCAGCTTGATCAAAGGACCGTTGCAAGCCCTAAATATTCTTCTTACGAGAATAGTTATTCCTTATTATCGTGTTGCTTAGAAGTTTCATTTTAATATTCTTAACATATAAATGTATCTTAATATCTTCAGTCCTTGAATTACTTTTGTGGAATTTTGCATCCCTCCTATTCATAAGTTTCCAGTAACATCCAAGTACCTGAGTACCTGAATAATATTAATAATATAATATTATAATATAATATCATTAGAGAGTATATCACAGAATCACAGAAACATCTAGGTTGGAAGAGACCTCTAAGATCACCGAGTCCAATCTCTGACCTAACACTAACAAGCCCTCCACTATACCATATCACTAAGCTCTATCTCTAAATGTCTTTTGAAGGCATCCAGGGATGGTGACTCAACCACCTCCCTGGGCAGCCTATTCCAATGCCTCACAACCCTTTCAGTAAAGAAGTTCTTCCTAATATCCAACCTAAACCTCCCCTGGCGCAACTTTAGCCCATTCCCCCTCGTCCTGTCACCAGGCACGTGGGAGAATAGACCAACCCCCACCTCTCTACAGCCTCCTTTAAGGTACCTATAGCGAGCCATGAGGTCTCCCCTGAGGCTCCTCTTCTCCAGGCTAAACAACCCCAGCTCCCTCAGCCGCTCCTCATAAGACTTGTTCTCCAGACCCCTCACCAGCTTGGTCGCCCTTCTCTGGACTCTCTCGAGCACCTCCATGTCCTTCTTGTAGTGAGGGGCCCAAAACTGAACACAGTACTCAAGGCGCGGCCTCATCAGAGCCGAGTACAGGGGGACAATCACTTCCCTAGACCTGCTGGCCACACTGTTTCTTATGCAAGCCAGGATGCTGTTGGCCTTCTTCGCCACCTGAGCACACTGCTGGCTCATATTCAGCTGCCTATCAACCAGTACTCCCAGGTCCTTCTCTGCCAGGCAGCTTTCCAACCACTCATCTCCCAGCCTGTAGCGCTGCTCGGGGTTGTTGCGCCCCAGGTGCAGGACCCGGCACTTGGCCTTGTTGAACTTCATACGGTTGGCCTCAGCTCATCAGTCCAGCCTATCCAGACCTTCCTGCAGAGCCTTCCTACCCTCGAGCAGATCGACACACACACCTAACTTGGTGTTGTCTGCAAACTTACTGAGGGTGCACTCGATCCCCTCATCCAGTTCATTGATAAAGATATTAAAGAGAACTGGCCCCAGTACTGAGCCCTGAGGGACTCCACTAGTGACTGACTTCCAACTGGATTTAACTCCATTCACCACGACTCTTTGGGCCCGGCTACCCAGCCAGTTTCTAACCCAATGAAGCATACGCCAGTCCAAGCCAAGAGCAGCCAGTTTCTTGAGGAGAATGCTGTGGGAAACGGTGTCAAATAAATATATTAATATTTAGAAGCAAGGTCTATTCCCTAACTCTAGACAGCATTCCTTTGTTTTGTGGTCCTTTTTATCACAGCAGTACATTGAGATAACCTGTTGAACTGCATTTTAAGTAGACACTTGGACTTTTTTCAGTCACTTTTTTTCTGTATATTATCTCTATACATATAACATAATGCATACTCAAACAATATAAATTTGCAAGTGTGTAAACTTTCCCCCCCCCCCACCCAAAAAAAAAATGCTTATCAAGCAAGGTTTCACCTTCTCTAGGAATGTCAGATCTTTCTTATTTATAATTCTGAAAAATCTTTGTGCCATACTGTATTTTTCTTCGGCAGTTTTGTACCATCTTCTAAATCAGTAATGAAAATAGTTCAGATACGTTATCAACTTCTGTGGAAATACAGATCTGATCACTAGCAGTCATTACTGATTTCCCCTATGATACCCAACTGCCCTTCATAAAGTGTAAAAAGCTTGCTTTACTGTTTGTCACTGCACTGGGCAATTATTTTCACATCTGTGAAGATCATAGCATTTTTATCCATATATCTGACAAGGAGCTTGGTGTAGGAAAAAGCTTTAAGAAATATCTAAAAAAGTGTTTGGAACAGCATTGTGAAAAATAAAGTCCTAAAAGCAAGAAAAGTAAAAATATTTCAATAGAATGGGAAAACAAAAAACAAACAACAACAACAACAACAACAAAACAAGAAACAACAAAAAAAACAGACTAAACAAACAATAGAGAAATTTCATGTATTTTCTGTGGGTGTTTCTTCACAGTGTACTCATTATAGCTGGGAAACTTCTTGTGAATTTCACTTTTCCATTCATCTCTTTCAGGGACATTCCAAATCTAGTCTGAAGTTGATGCTACTTGTATTTGGCAGTATGGGCATATTTTCAGTCAGATGGAGAGAGTACAAGGGCATATTGGAAGTCAAGCGCTCCTTTCCTCTTCCCACATTATCTTAATTGCAGTTTCCAATGTAAAACACATTCTTTTGATGAATATTCTTTTTTTCAAACTTTCCTGGCAAATTTAGTAAATATTCCTCATTCTCATTTTCCTCTTTCTTTAAATAATCCGGTGGAACTGGATTTGGGCTTTTGAAGGGCCAAATTTGCAATGTCTCTCCTTACCTACCAGCCTCTCTCCTTATCCCCCAGTCTTGTGTCAGATTCTCCAGTTCCATAACCCTGGAGAATTTCTAAGCTGTCAAACGAAGATTTTCTCAACAGGCCTGATGTGGTGGTATTGATACCAATGGCAATATGCCCTAATGCAGTATCAGAGCCCATGTATACAAAGCAATGATTTCCAAGTGTTAAAAAAAAAAAAAAAGTTATTTTAAGCTGACACCTTTTCTTTTCTGTTAGACTTGCTTTCCCATTATTGCCTTTTAAATTGACAGAATTTTGCTGCAAGCCTTCTTTTGCAGCTACTGAACTATTTTCCCATCAGTACTTCTGTTACTATCAACAGAGACCCAAATTAGATTATTGTACACCAGATGCTGGAATCACTCTCATCTTTGTCTTTTATAATTCCTGTAATTGAATCCAAATGCCTTTTACTCTCATATTTTATTTATTTATTTATTTATTTATTTATTTATTTTGTGTGTGATAACTTGATAGGTGAGAGTACAGTTGAATATCTGATATATAAGTAGCTGTAACTTTTATCTTTATTATTATTATTATTATTATTATTATTATTATTATTTCCAATAGTGCTTTTATTCTCTACTTTAACTGTGTTTTAATTCAGCTACAATTTACATGATTATGGGCTGGAATACTAAAATGAATACTTGTGTGGCTTTTGCACACTATGATCAATATCTGCATTTTTTGTTTGTTTGTTTATTTTTGGTGTTAGTTTTTCCTTCCCTCCTTCTTTCTTCCTTTCTTTCTCTTTCTTTCCCTTTCGTCCTTTCTTCCTTCTTCCTTCTTCCTTCCTTTCTTCTTCCTTTCTTCCTTTCTTTTTCTCTCTTTCTCTCTCTATTTCTTTCTCTCTTTCTTTCTTTCCCTCTGCTCCAAGAAGACATAAGGGTACATTTTCTGTTCTCTTCTGAATCAGTCAAGTCCATCAACTCAGGGCTGGTCATCAGTTTACCTTCCCCTTGCAAGGACTTAAGGCAGAGATGTCTCTCAGTCTGTGTCCAGTGAAGCAGACATTTGTGACCTGCAGGTAGATGAGTTGTGACTGCCATAGAATAATGATATAAACTTCAGAACCATAGAATAATAGAATCATTACAGCTGGAAAAGACCTCCCAGATCATGTGGTCCAACCATCCCCTTACTGCCAATGTCACTCACTAAAACTATGTTCTCAAGCACTAAGCCGAACAATTCCTTAAACACCCCCAGGGGTGGTGACACCACCACCTACATGGGCAACCTGTTCCAATGCCTGTCTACTCTTTTTGCAAATGTTTCCTAATCTCCAACCTAAACCTTCCCTGGCACAACTTGAGGACATTCCCTCTTGTCCTATTGCTGGTTATCTGCAAGTAGAAGCTGACCGCCGGCTCCCCCCAGATTCCTTTCAGGTAGTTGCAGAGAGCGATAAGGTTTCCCCTGAGCCTCCTCTTCAGACTAAACAACCCAGTTCCCTCAGCTGCTACTCATAGGACTTGTGTTCCAGGTCCTTCACCAGCTTCATAGCCTTTCTCTGGACACGCTCCAGGGACTTGATGATTTTCTTGCAGTGAGGAGCCCAAAACTGAAGACAGTACTCGAGGTGTGGCCTCACCACAGCAGAATACAAGGGGGATGATCACCTCCCTGGTGCTGCTGGCTACACTATTCCTGACACAAGCCAGGATGCCGTTGGCCTTCTTGGCCACCTGGGCACATTGCCAGCTCACGTTCAGGCAAGCATCAATCAGCACCCCCAGATCCTTTTCCTCTGCACAGCTTTCCAGCCACTCTGCCCCAGGCCTCTAGCGTTGCATGGGGTTGTTGTGGCCAAAGTGCAGGACCCAGCACTTAGCCATGTTGAACCTCTGGCCTCCCACTGGCCTCTGTCCATCGACCCATCCTGTCCAGGTCCCTCTGCAGGGCCTTCCTACCCTCAAGCAGATCGACACTTCCCCCCAACTTGGTGTCGTCTGCAAACTTACTGAAGGTGCACTCAATTCTCTTGTCCAAATCATCAGTAAAGATATTAGAGTCTGGGCCCCAACACCAACCCCTGGAGAACACCACTGGTGACCGGTGGCCAGCTGGATTTCACTTCATTCACCACCACTCTCTGGGCCTGGCCACCCAGCCAGTTGTTAACCCAGCAAACGTACCTGTCTAAGCCATGGGTTGCCAGCTTCTCCAGGACAATACTGTGGGAGACCATGTCAAAGGCTTTGATGAAGTCTAGGTAAACTACATGAACAGCCTTTCTGTCACCTACCAGGTGGGTCACCCGGTTGTAGAAGGAGATGAGGCTGGTCAGGCAGGTGTTGCCTTTCATGAACCCATGGTGACTGGACCCCAGTTGTCCTGCATATGCTATGTGATTGCATTCAAGATGATCTGTTTCATCACTTGCTGGCACTGAGGTCAGGCTGACAGGTCTGCAGTTCCCCAGGTCCTCCTTATGACCCTTCTTTTAGATGGATGTCACATTAGCAAGTCTCCAGTCATCTGGGACCTTCCTAGATGACTATGACCGCTGATAGATGATGGAAAGTGGCGCAGCAATCACATCTGCCAACTCCCTCAGCACCCTCAGATGGATCCAGTCTGGCCCCCTGGTCTTGTGACAGTCCAGCTGGATCAGCAGGTCTCTAACTTTTTCCACCTGAAATGTGGGGGGTTTCTTCTGCTCCTTTGCATTTTAATTACATCCATAAAGTAACTGGGACTCTCACTGATTGTCTTCTACACCTGTCCAACAGAGCTGAAGTAGTGGTTGCAATGCAGCAGTCCAACAACAGAGCTGATATTCACATCGCACAAAATGTCTTTTTGGGTTTTTGTTTCAGCCTTGCACAATATTCAGTTTCAAAATAACTCACAGTTGATTGCATTATTTTTCTTCCATATATGCTAAGCAATTCATTTGTAAACTTTGGAATCATTTTTGCATGTCTAGCAAGACAGCTAGGGTTGATGATTACTGTGAGAGACTTTGTCACACTCCATTACACAGCTGAGAAATACCATCATTACCTGATTTGAAACCCCACCCAATGTGCCTCTCTCTATCTTTAGGCAAAGAAATATATTCACTTGTTTAGAATTTCTGTTTCTCTGTCTCTAGCCAAAATTTTGGGAACCAATGTAAGTCACTAATAATACTATCACAATTGATATATAGGTATTTTGGTGAAGGAAAAATTGAGCCATTACCACTTAAAAGTTATATCATTGAAATTTTGTATTTAAAATGTGAGAAAAAAACTTGCATAGGAAAGCTACCATTGAAAGGCAGCACTTTTGGGGAATTAGAAATATTATAAATGCAGTTTTATTCTTCCTCTTTCAAAAATCTTCTTCCTTACTTTTTCTTTCCTCACCTTCCCTGCACCCTATTGTGCTAACAGAAATCAGGAAAATTTAAGTTTATCATCAAGGTAACAATAAACACAGTTTGAATTCCCAATCCACTTGCATTTTCCTCTCTTCTTCCATTCATAAATCATTGTATACTTCCACATGGACCTCAACAGAACCGGTAATATATTTTACCTTCATTGCTTCATTCTTGAACAGGTAACAATGAACAAGTACATATATTATTTTCCTGAGCTAATGAAATGAGTCCTGTACAGCTCAACAGTTAACCCATGCCCATCCTAAAACAATTTAGAACAACATTTATGGGGCTACCAAATGCTTTGGTATATTAAATCTCCATTTTTAATTACGATCTGTAGCAGTAGCAATCTGTTTCTGAAGGACTGCACCCTGTGGTATGGATCCATGTTAGATCAATTCTTGAAGAACTGCACCCCGTGGGAAGGACCGACATGGGATCAGTTCATGAAGGATGGCGTTCTGTGAGAGGGACCCCCTGACTGAGCAGGAGTGTGACAATGACAGAGCAATAATGACAAAACATTATGGACCGACCACAGTCCTCATTCACCATCAGCCTGAACAATGCAGGGTGGGGAGGAGGTTGAAGGATTGGGAATGAAGTTGTACCTGGAAAGAAAAGTGGAGGGAAGGTGGTTTTAGTATGTTTTTAGTTCTCACTGTCCTATCCTTTTATTAACTGGAAATAAATTAAATTAATCTTCCCCGAGCTGAGACTGCTTTGCCCGTGATTGTAATTGCTGAGAGATCTTCCTGTCCTTATCTAAAACCATTAATTTTTCATTGGATTTTCTCCCTGTGTCCTGCTGAGGAGCAGGAGTAAGAGAGCAGCTTGGTGGGTAACTGGCAGCTAGCCGATGTCAACCCACCACACTGTCTTATAAGAAATTTTACCTAAGTAGCTAACACTTTGCATTTCGGAATGTGTTCATGTGGCAACATTACTCAGCTGACATCATCTTATTCTGCTGATAGAGGTTAAGGCCTCTTCAGTTTTATTATGATGGTTTTCTGTGTCTTCCCATGTTCCTTTTCTTCATTCTTCCCAAATAAATATGGGAACCAGCTCCTTTCCTCACCTCCCTCCTAATCCCATTTTATTCAGTTTATCTGTATGCCTGTAACTCCCTAACCCTAGTCTTTTACCATAAGCATTTTTTTTTTTAAATTCACATTTTTAACTCACCCAGTGGCTTTGGAAGAACTATTCGTCAACATTTATTTTACATTTGCTAAACCAACACACCTTCTGCATCAGTACTAGTCAGATGGAGAATGCTGAACTGAATTCTCTTGACTTGCTTCTCTGTGGGCTGATCTGCCTGGATAGCCTACATCCCCCGCACAACTGTGAATCAAGTCCCACAGGTTAGGAAGAAGGTTGCTGCAGAATTTAGTCCTATGTATTCTGTGTGGAAACTGAGAAACTCATGAGGCTTATCAGTGTGGTCTGTTCCCTGAGCTAGACCCTACATATTAACTGCTTAAGGAGAACCAACAAATGGGTGCAGTAGAGGGACAGCTAATTTGTTTTTCTTTTTTCTTTTCTTTTTTTTTTTTTTTGAAAGAAATGGAGAAAAATAAAGTCATGATGCTGTGAGAACTCCTTACACATTTGTGGCAGCATAACACAACTTGGCACCCAGATTTGAGAGTATGGTCAGAGTAGTACAGTATATATTCAGAAATATAAATAAAAGATCAGTGTTTTCTTAAAGAAATACAACACATTGTATTTTAAATTTTGTGGGAAGGTATTAAAAAAAAAAAAAAAGCATGCATATATATTTAAGGATTTCACACACCCCTAAACAAAAACAGAAACAACAACAACAACAAAAACAAAACAACAAAAAAAGAAACCCACAAAACTACAAAAATATCACCCTGAAAATGTAGTCTCTTTACTTCATTAATTTCTCTGCAATAGCATAGGAGAGCTGGGCATGCTGAGTGTAAGTACTTACTAAACATCTGTAAAAAAAATATTGGAAAATCAAGCTGTGGGTTTGCCCTCCCAGATTATTTTTGAAGTTAATTTTCCTATCAAGATAATCCTTCTATTTCCCCTCCCCCTCCCTTCCCTTCCCTTCCCTTCCCTTCCCTTCCCTTCCCTTCCCTTCCCTTCCCTTCCCTTCCCTTCCCTTCCCTTCCCTTCCCTTCCCTTCCCTTCCCTTCCCTTCCCTTCCCTTCCCTTCCCTTCCCTTCCCTTCCCTTCCCTTCCCTTCCCTTCCCTTCCCTTCCCTTCCCTTCCCTTCCCTTCCCTTCCCTTCCCTTCCCTTCCCTTCCCTTCCCTTCCCTTCCCTTCCCTTCCCTTCCCTTCCCTTCCCTTCCCTTCCTTCTTTCCACTTCTACTTCTTTATTGATGACAATAACTTCAACTTTAACTCCGTTTTATTGAGGACAGGCTCCCTTCTTATACCATTAGCTTGACAGCAGTACTTTTCCACTAACTATTCATTGATCAACAGCTTTGCCCGGCAACAGCAAACACCTAGCAACTTCCATGTCTTAACGGTTGGAGAACAAGTAGTCCGAGACAGCAAGGTTTCTTCTGAATCACCCTTCTTTGTTCCTTCTAAACTCTTTACATTCCTCATGGCCTCATCGATAAGAGTCTGAGGTTATCACCAACCATAGGGCTTGTTGACCCCCATGGCAATACTCCCACACCTTATCTGCTGTGATGAATTGCAGAGGACTTTGAAATTCTTTTGAAAAGAAATGCAGGTGCATGAGCTTTAAGAAACACATGAAAACCAAAAGCCACACTATGGACACTATGGAGAAAAACACCCTTCCCGCCAATCCTTCTTTCCTTCTTTACAACTTCAGTCAAAATGGTTGGAACACTTCTGAAAAAATAAAATCTGAAAAAATATAAATAAAAAAAAATCAAAGCAAGTTGAAATGTAGTCAGAGTTCATGGAACTCATTGTATCTTTGGAGTTATTCCTTTGCAAATCATCACATGAAAGAGGTGTGGTGGGATGGTCCCTACGACTGGAGTGATGGAATGGAAATCTCTTTAGGAAGGACAGGCAGGGGAGACAAGGAGGGGGTGTGTCTATGTCAATGAGCAGCTGGAGTGCATGGATCTATGCCTGGCGATGGATGAGGAGCCCACTCAATGTGTTTCAGTCAATGGCTTAATATCGAAGGAGAAAACAATGATGAGTGGTGTTCCTCAGGGATTAGTATTGGGACAAGTGCTATTTAACATCTTTGTCGGTGACACGGACAGTGGGATTGTGCACACCCTCAGCAAATTTGCCAATGACACCAAGTTGTGTGGTGTGGTTGACATTCTGGAGAAAAGGGCTGCTATTCAGAAGGACCTTGACAGGCTTGAGAGGTGGGCCTGTGTAAACCTTATGAAGTTCAGCCAGACCAAGTGTAAGGTCCTGCACCTGGGTTTGGGCAATCCTGAGCATAAATACAGGCTGGGTAGAGAATGGATTGAGATTAGCCACGAGCAGAAGGACCTGGGCATGTTGGTTGACAAGAAGCTCAACATGAGACAACAATGTGCGCTTGCAGCCCAGAAAGCCAGCCGCATCCTGGGCTGCATCAAAAGCAGCATGACCAGCATGTTAAGTGAAGTGATTGTCCCTCACTTCTCTGCTCTCATGAAACCCCACCTAGAGTACTGTGTTCAGCTCCAGGGCTCTAAGCATGAGGTACATGAATATATTCGAACAAGTCCAGAGGAGGGCCTTGAAGACAATAAAAGGTTGGAGCACCAACCTGAAAGACTGAGAAAGTCTGAAGATGGAGATGAAGAAAGTCTGAGAGAGCTGGGGATGTTCAGCCTGGCGATGAGAAGGTTCTGGGGAGACCTTGTTGCCGCTTTCTGGTACTTAAAGGGAGCCTACAAGAAAGCAGGAGAGGGACTCTGTCAGGACATGTAGTGATAGGAAAAGGAATAATGGTTTTAAACTAAAAGAAGGTAAATTTTGATCAGATATGAGGAAGAAATTATTTACTGTGAGGGTGGTGAGGCACTGGAACAGGTTGCCCAGAGAGTCTGTGGATGACCCATCCCTGGAAGTGTTCAAAACTAGTTTGGACTAGTTTGGCTTTGGGCAACCTGGTCTAGTGGGAGGTGTCCCTACTAACGGCAGGGGGTTGGAATTAGATGATCTTTAAGGTCCCTTCCACCCCAAAGAATTCTAGTATTCTATAATTCTAAATAGAGAAATGCTCACATATTTTTCTGTCTCAGAATGCGCTACCTCAATTCAGATTAGTAATCATGTTTAATTCTATGTTATCCATTGAGCTGCTGGACCCCAAAACAGAATTTTAACTCATTTAGTTATATGAGCAGTAGTAATTCTCTGGAAAAGCCATAAAGGTAGCACAGGAATAAATTAAATATTGAAAAAACTTCTTTTTCCTTGACCTTTTTCCTTAAATGTCATCACATTGCTCTTTCCACAACTGTATTTGAAAAGCCAAGGTAATGCTTAGGAAGTTAAAATGGAAGGTAAAACTTAGGAAGATTTCTCACAATCTTAGGAACTAAGAAAAAAAAGAAGAAAGAAAGAATATAAATTACTATTATAGAATTTAATTCTAATTTTTGTTATAGTTAGCGTTACAAGTATTGTTATTACTTATTTTAACAATTATTGTAATAAAACAATAACACATAATTTTGTTATAGAAACAGAATTTTCTGTCACAAATCAATATCTGGTCCTAATGCAGAGTAGTTAGATCACTGTATAAAACATTTGCTGTATGGCCATCTTCACTTGCCCTTTTCTTCATATTCCTGGGACTGTTGAGCCACCTCATTGCAAAACTGGAAAAAAACAGAACAGAGACACCTGGCATAGATATATAGACATAGATGTATCTTTTTCTTTCACCTCTTGTTCAACTTAAATGAAAATAAATGTACAGTTCACAAAGGATTGTGAAGATAAATATTTTAAAATGGCCTTCAGACAGTCTGGAACTGGGGAAGGCTAGAAACAGACAGTACCAAAGAAAGACGTAAAATGGTGCACATCTTTTGTTACCCTATTAACTAGAACTTTTCTAGAAAGTATTCTGGAATATCAGAATATCCGGGGGATAATGGGAAGGGAAAAAAAGAAAAAAAAAAAAATGCTTTTAACTGCTTATTTAGCATTACTTTTTCATAAACACTGCAGCTCTTAAGTTTATGGACAGGACTCTTGCCACCAAGGATTAAATTTAGAAAACAGAATAAAAACAATGCAGGCTTGATTGCAGAGCTTGTGTTGATTGCCTAAAGACTTACATTAACATTGAGCCACTCTAAGAAAAAAAAAGGTCAGATATGTCACGTTCTCTTTACTGCCTTATTTAATGAACCTAAAATCATGTTCAAAAAAAATCTTTTTGTCGCAAGAAAATATTATCATTTAGTTTGCACAAAGATCAGGAGCAATATAAAAAGTCTTACTCACATGAAAAATGTTGTTATGTTGAAAATAACCAAATGCTGTCAGCAACATTTTGGAGTACTGTACAGTGAATTTAAATAGTCCGTATACTTGGTAGATGCATACAACAAAAAATAACTTTTGTTAAGTAGAATTGGATCAGTTTACAACAGAAAAGATTTTCTTCATTCTCCTTTATTCCATTAAAGACGTAATCTCATGTATTTTCTTCATACATGTTATACAGGTTTTTATTTTTGTTATGCCTTATCAGCACTTCAGGTATTTCATGGAGACATTCATGTAGAGTGGATATAAAATATTTGACACTAGTTTATAGTTTTTTTGTTTGTTTGTTTGCTTGTTTTTAGTCCTAATTTGTCTCAAAGCACTTTGTACATGTCAGTAAATTACAGTAATACTTACAATAGCATCATATTTTACACAAATTTAAGCTGATTTAAAGAGTTTTTGTTATTAAACAAGTCACATACCAAAATGCAATTGCCCTTCTTGTTCTTGTTCATAATGCCTTTATAATTTCTCTCTTCTATAAACACAAGTAGCTCAGTGTATCATGTTTATGTTGCAAGGTTTAGTAGTGAGGGGCTGCAGGGTTGACCTCTGTGAAAAGCGTCCAGAAGCTGCCCCATATCAGACCAGAGCCAGCTCCAAAAGGGACATGCTGCAAGCCAGAGCCGAGCCATGAGCGATGCTGGTTGTGCCTCTGGGAGAGCAGAGTTAAGAAAGGGGAAGAAACAATGTGCAGCAGCAGCTTGGAGAGAGGAGTGAGAACCAGCCTTGCAACCACCAAGGTCGGTGCAGAAGGAGGGCAGGAGGTGCTCCAGGCTCCAGACCATTTTGTTTCCCTGCGGCCTGTGGAGAGGCCCCTGGTGGAGCAGGCTGTCCCCCTGCAGCCCATGGGTCCTGCATGGAGCAGATCTCCACACTGCAGCCCGTGGAGGAGCCCCCATTGGAACAGGTGGATGTGGCCTGGAGGAGGCTGCGGCCCATGGAGAGCCCCTGCAGAGGCAGGCCCTGGGCCTGAGCTGCAGCCCATGGAGAGGAGCCCACGCAGGAGCAGGGAGTCTGGGGGGAGCTGCCGCCCGTGGGGGACCCGTGCTGGAGCAGTATGCTCCTGGGGGATGGATGGACCCCGTGATACGGAGCTGTGTGGGAGGAGTTCTTGAAGAGCTGCTGCCTGTAGGCAGCCCCCGCAGGCTCAGCTCGGGAAGGATGGCATTCCATGGGAGGGACCTCACATGGAGCAGGGGCAGAGAGTGACCATGAAGGAGTGGCAGAGACAAAGTATCAGGGACTGACCGCAGCCCTGATCCTCTGCTCCCCTATGCAGCTTGGGGTGAGAAGGTAGAAGAGAGTGGATGGGGGGAAGGTGTTTGTAGTTCGCTTTTAGTTTCTCACTGTTCTATTCTGCTAGTGATAGGCAAGAAATTTCATTATTCTCCCTATGTTGAGTCTGTTTTTCCCATGACAATGATTGTTGAGTGATCTCCCTGTTCTTATCTCTAACCTTGAGCCCTTTCCAATGTATTTTCTCCCCTTTTCCTTTGGGGAGGGGCAGTGAGAGAGTGGTTGTGGTGGAGTTCAGCTGTCCAGCAGGGTAAAACCACCACATAGGTAAGAAGATGGGGCAGGGGGCAAATAAGGAGGTAACGAAGTCCAAAAGAAGCTATAGTCCATTAGATGGAAGAGCTTCTCAGATCTAAAAGCAATATTCCAATATTCTTAATGATGACATCGAGAGTACAATCATTTCTGTGTATCAAAAAGAGGGTAATTGCTTTTTAGTGAAACAGGATTTGTCTCTGTGTGTGTGTTTGTATATTTTTATCTTTTTATTATTTATTCACTGGACCTATTTGTCTTACTTTTTCTGTTTCTTTAACTTTTGGCTGAAGTAAGAACTAAATATCTAATTTCATCATTCTTCTTGTTTACTTCCATCAGCTGTGACTAGGCATGGAAGCACTCTGAAATAGTAGCTGAAATAATTTGAGTTGTTTCTTTATTATGTAATCCTTTTTCTGAGCCCTACATATGAATATGTTGCTCTAGAAACAGCTACAATAAGGCCGAAATCAGAACAGAAAAGTCAAGACGTCAAATGAGTATTTACCAGGAAAAGAAAGTTTATATCATATAATGTGTTCTGTACTTATCTTGATGAACAAATGGGATATATTTGGAGAAAACACTTTTTAAATTCTCAGGATTAAGGAAACAAATTCAAAATATCCTTTATAAAACAGAATAAGTGAAGTTTAATTATAACTATATTAAAAGATCTTTGTTTTAGATGTAGTAAACTGCATAAAGGAGAATAGATTTTTCAATAAACTCTAATAGTGCTAACACAGGTTTTCCACCTATGTGTTGCAGTTAACCATGATAGAAGCTTTTATAGTTATGGTACTGAATTTAAAATTTTGAAGGATCCAGAACATGGTTACAAAACAACTGTGACATAGAAAGAAGGGCTCTGAGAAGAATTCCATGTATCACAACCCTCATTCATGAAGAATAACAAAGCGTTCAACTTGTCACTGGATTGTTTTCTTCAGTCCTTGACAGAATTCAGTTCCTAACCGTCACTTTTTACTCTATAGAACTTCACCTTCGGCTCCTCATTTTTAATACATTAACATTAAAATATGAACTGCTATGAACAGCACAACCAATAGGTTTGGATTCTACCTCTAGCTTAGCAGAAGCAAAGGCTATGTTCAAGTTCGGAGAAGAGCTGAAGGACAGTCTCCTGTGTGAGATTCTGCTGGTACTTCAAGGCATAAATACAATATCTAACACAGAGGCAAAAGAGGTGTTGCAGTCCTGCTTTGATCTTCTACACATGCTTGGTCTGGCCCAAAATATCCAACTGTAATGATGAAAAGCTAATGTTAGAATTAATCTAAAGATCTTTTTAATACACAGTTTGAACTAAACTCAGTGTATATGGAAACTCCAGCAATTATTGTCCTTTGATGATAGGACCTTCAAACATGTGCCAAAGTATTTTATACATTTACATATGCATGAGTGTTAACGTATGTACATGTGAGAGAGATAAACTAAACCTGGGTGGTGTATTTCAAACAGCAAGGTCTACTAAATGCTGTATTCATTCTCAGCTTTTGCCAGGACTGCAGTTTGTCCCCCCAGTTACTGGCAGACATATATTTTCCTTGTCAGTTTCTATTCAGAAATGGAAGGCTGAAATAATAAATAGATATATCTCTAGTAGGTGTGATGGTAGATCCATTTTAAAAGCCTAGGGATTAAAGGAAATATTTTAGTGTTAACAGCTTGCTATTTTGCACAAAAATCCAGATAAGATTTTTGGGCATCACAACAAGAGCTTGTATCTTCACAGAGGAATGACCAGGTTGCAGGATGCTATATTATCATCCAACAAGCTTTGTTCCTAAATGGAAAGGATATGCTTTTTCCAGAAAAAAAAAAAAAAAAAAAAAGTGTTTTCTCAAGTCCTTACTGCAAGAACTTCCTGTTTCTCAAGAAGAACAAAGATGCTTTAGAATTCATCAGTCAGGGCATTTGATTTTTATCAGTTTGGGAAAAATCTCAATGAAAAGTCATGGTGGAAAGACAGGAGACATTTATTTTCCCCCATCATTTATTCAATGGTAGTATAGCTTTCTGGGGAGTTGGGTAGCCAGGAGAGGTAAGGGTGGCTGCTACTTTGATCCTCGTGGAAACAGACTGGCTCTGAATGACTTGCTGGGACTTTGATAGCTAGTTATAGCCTCCTAATAGGCCATTTGATATGAAGAGATTTAAGCAGTTGAATTCTAGCTGTGCGTTCTGACAGCTGAATGAAATATGGATTTGATTTTTTTTTTTTCTCCTAGCCAAAGTATACCACTGTATTTTGCATCCAGTGCAAAGGGTCTCAGGATAAAACAAAGAACATCACTTGTTAGTTTTAATTCATGATTTCCATCTGTTCATATATATATCTATGCAGAATATCTGCATATATCTTGATGTCAGAGATGGGCTTACGTCACCATTGCAGGAACATGCAACCAGTAGTGCCTACAAGATTTTCTGCAGAGAGTCCTGACATGATAGTCAGAGTAATTTTAGACGAGTGGTTTTGAAGAGCCAGAATAAGCTGTAGCATACTCCCCAGTCTGCGTTAGAGTACTGTCAACTTTTCTGTGGCTGTGAAAATTTCACTCCCTAATGACTCAGGCACTTTGTTCACCTGTCCAAACCCTATCCTCTACCATTTTAGAAGGGATCTTTGGAAAGCAGACTATCTTCTTAGTCAAACTGAAGGTATTTTCAGGTACATTAGTGCTCAGTCCTTTAACACAGACATTCCTACTCTGTCCCCTTTAGCCTCCTTTGTTTTTAAATCATTGATTTCTGTTCTGGTTTGTTTTGATTTGTAGTAAACATTACATCTGCAGGGACAGTTACTCTATACCATCAGCTGGAGGTCAGATACATCGAGAATCTTTCTAAAATCCTATATGTACCTTTTCTGCTGGTGAAGGTAAACCAGAAACATCACTGACACAAGCAGCAGGGAGATGTGTTAATAAACATCAAATGAGCAATGTGCAGGCTCTGCAGCAGTCAGACTGCACACACCCTCAGCTTTCTGAAACATTCAGAATGAAAAATATGTTGCCCATGATCTCTGCCAAACTATCAGTTTATTTTTAATAAATAACAAAACTGACAGGGAGTTTTGATAGGAATTCCCTCTTGGTGAACCTTTCAAGTAGAGGCATTTTACCTTTCATGTTGTCCTTTTTCAGGAACATCATCACTTGAGTCTATTTAATGCTATATTAACTTTTTCAGATATGCTGATGACCTACCAGGATTTTTTATTTTTTATTTTTTTGGGGGTGGGGGGTCGGGGTGGGTGGGAGGGTTGAGAGTGGCAGTTTTCTTAGAAAACCTAATTGATAGAAGCTGTTTTGTTTCTGTCTTCAAACAGCCCCTTCAATTTCATATGTTATTGTTAGTAAGAGCCTTAAAGACATTCTTAATTGAAAGGCATCTTACCTTCTGATAAATGAAAAATATACTCCAAAAAGACTAATTACAAAACTTTTTTTTTTAAATATATATATATATATAGCACAACTTTAAAGAAAAATCTTGCAAAAGGACTATTAGCAAAGACTTGCCTCTTTCCTTCTCCTCTCATCCACTCTCCTCTGCCCCTTCTCCCCTTCTTCTTTTCCTTTTCCTTTCCCATTTACCTTTCCCTTCTTTTCCTTTTGCCATCACAGATCATTTATTGTGGAGGTATTACTCCTGACCTGGGTTGTAGAAAGGGAATATTCCTGATTCTTTGATTCCCTCTCTCTCTCTCTCTCTCTCTCTCTCTCTCTCTGTCTCTCTGTCTCTGTCTCTCTCTCTGTCTCTCTGTCTCTCTCTCTCTCTCTTTTTACTCTCTGCATGAGTAAAGGGTACTCATGCATCTGTTCATGATGTCTCCATTTTACTGAGAATTTATTCAGTAGAAACATTATGTGCAACTGCTGTGTAAGTCATCAAAAGAGAACTCGTAATCCCCAATTTATTTGTTTCCCCTAATTGCACTGATTTAATAATAATTAATAAAATTCTGCATTTTCATCACACTTTTCAATCACAGAATTCAAAATTGAGTTGCAAATGTTAATTAAGTTTGAGGGTATCCATAAAACAGAAATGGAGAGTGATGAAAATCTCAATTCTTTAGTTGCAGAAACAGTATGTGTGACAACAGAAAGGATAGGACAAAGAGCCTATGTCACTTTATTCTTTCTTGTTTGTGGTCACACACTGAAATCCAGCCATGAGGAGGCATTCTGTTAATTAGCAGTAGTATAAAAAACTTGCAGTTGTATAACAGAAGTTAGTAATGTGATGGTTTACTTCCCAGAATTACAGACTTAATTGTGGCTGCCATATTTGAAAGCAAACCGTAGTCCTTTTGTAAAAAACACGTGATAATATATGAAACAGTTGCCTTTTCTGTTTGTATCTTAACTTATGGTCTCTGTACAAACTCTTCTAACTCAGGAGAGAGCAGCCATCAGTAAGTGTTGTATGAAAATTATGGAACATGGAGAGAGGTTCTTGAAGGACAAAAAAAAGCAAACCTCAGGATGAAAATGAAAGAAAAAGCCCAGGAGAGAGCCCTTCAGAAAGAGGCTGGCTGGAACGTACTGACTTGATAGGAAAGCTATCAAGGGAAAAGATAACGGAGCAAAAAGTAGTGACAGAGGTGGCTGGGAGGAAAAAAAAAAAGTTATAAAAAGAATGTATGGGGTTTTATTTGTAACTGTTCTGGGAAATGGTTTCTCTTAGTTTAAACTGTATTGTAAAACATCTTTAGAGAAGAAAATTGGGTTTGACTCTTCCCTGTTAGAATATGAAGTTCTTTACATGTGTGAATTTGTATTGGGTTTACATGGCAAGGTTTTGGTAGTGGGGGGCCTGCGGTGATGGCCTCTGTGAGAAGAATCCAGCAGCAGCCCCATTTTAGGTAAGGGCCAGTTTGAGCCAGATCCAAAGGGACCTGCCGTTGGCCAGAGCCAAGCCAATGAATGATGTTGCTTGTGCCTCTGGGAGAGCAGAGTTAAGAAAGGGGGAGCAAAAAAAAAAAAAAAAAAAAAAAAAAAAAAGATTCACAACAGCACAACAGCAGCTGGGAAAATGAGGAGTGATAAACAGATGCCAAACACCAAGGTTAGTGCAGGAGGGCAGGAGGTGCTCCAGGCACACAGCACAAGTTCCCCTGTGGCCTGTGGAGAGGCCCCTGGTGGAGCAGGCTGTCCCCCTGCAGCCCACGGGTCCCACATGGAGCAGATCTCCACACTGCAGCCCGTGGAGGAGCCCCTGGTGGTGCAGGTGGATGTGGCCTGGAGAAGGCTGCGGCCCATGGAGAGCCCCCTTAGGAGCAGGCCCCGGGCCTGAGCTGCAGCCTGTGGAGAGGAGCCCACGCAGGAGGAGGGGGTCTGGGGGGAGCTACCGCCCGTGGGGGACCCGTGCTGGCGCAGTTTGCTCCTGGGGGATGGATGGACCCTGTGGTATGGAGCTGTGTGGGGGCAGTTCTTGAAGAGCTGCTGCCTGTAGGCAGCCCCCGCAGGCTCAGTTTGGGAAGGAGGGCATCCTGTGGGAGGGACACCATGTGGAGCAGGGGCAGAGAGTGACCGAGAAGGAGCAGCAGTGGAGATGAAGCGCTATAGACTGACTGCAGCCCCTATTCCCCATTCCCCTGTGCCACTGGGGGGGGGGAGAGGGGGGGGAGGGGAGAAAGTAGAAGAGGGTGGATGGAGGGAAGGTGTTTTGTTTTTTGTTTGTTTGTTTGTTTCTTACTGCTGTAGTTTGCTAGTAATAGGTAATAAATTATATTAATCTCCCTATGTTGAGTCTGTTTTGCCCATGACAATAACTGTTGAGTGATCTCCTTGTCCTTATATCCACCCTTGATCCCTTTTCATTTAATTTTCTCCCCATTCCCCTCTGAGGAGGGAGAGTGAGAGCAGTTGTGGTGGAGTTCGTCTGCCCAGCTGGGTAAAACAACGACCGAAATGCATGTTATTTTCATGCTACTTTATTAATATTCATCACTATTGTAATGAAAGTTTTCTAGCTGTCAAAGTCTGATCTGTTGTACTAAGAGTCATATTTATTATTTTCATTTACTGATGTGTTAAAGACATTCAGAACTGTTTATCTTTTAACTTGTCAGTGGCTTTATTTATTTATTTATTTTAATGCACTATATCTAATTTCTGTCCTTCACTCTTTTGGATTTCTTCAGGAAATATTTGTTAGAAAAATTTAATTGTCTAAGCTTTTGACCAGGGACTGACTTACTTTGATCTAATCTCAAGGTACCAAGAGAACAAGTCACAGAGGTGTAAGATGCTTTCCTATACATCTGGTAAGTGGTCATCCATCACTCTGAGTACCTAAGGAGTATTCACTCTCTCTCATCATTTTCTTTCTTTCATGACTAATGCCTTGTCAAAATGCCATCTTTTCCAAATTAAACCCATTTTGACTAACATAAGTGAAATAAAAGCCTCTTCTGTGGCTTCTTTTAAAATATTTTTGTAATATTAAAAATTGTTAATCCTTTTTTTTTCCTTTTCTTTAAAACCATGAATGGCAAAAGCTTTCTTTCTAAGAGGTGTTTACAACAGACATGCTTTAATGAGACAATCTTAATGACAGCAGCCCAACAAAAGGTATAAATGGCATGAAAAGCACAAGATAATGCCCTTAGCATGAAACGTGGAGCCATAAATATGTGGAGCAAGGAAGAAACTGTATTAACAGTAGTTGAGATTCATTCTGTAAAGTATGGAGAGAGGTATGTTATTATAATAGCATGTAATAGTACTGAAGCATAAGTCTTAATGGTATGTGTTATCTGTGCATTGTTGATGGGTTTTGGTCATGTTTTTAAAGAAAGTCCACAAATCGTTTATGCATCTATTTGAAATAAAGTCCTGTTATTGGAGTAAAAGAAGAGGATGTAGCTGGGAGCCAGATTGCTTTGTGCAGGTACTTTAGTACCATCCCTATAGCATAGTCAGCCTTGAATCATGTAGTCTCTATGTCTCATTGTCTGCCTCCTTTGCTGATTACTCCAAAATCCTGATGTTGATAACAGGGAGAAGGAAGGATAAAGGACAGATAGATGTCTGTAGTATATACTGCATTACATATAGCTTATTGTGTTTATAGATGGTCGTCATCTGATAACTGAAAATTGTCCAAGTCCACAGATATAACTGGTAGAAGTGGAAACAAACCCAAAACTTATGCTTCCTAGGAAGAAGCTCAGATTCATCAAGGCATTCTGACCTCCTTTCACACATAAGCTGGCAAGAGCAAAGTGAAGCAAAGTGAATTTGCAAAAGAGGTATTTTACTAATGCAAGTTATGAAATGGCATTTGATTTAAGCAATATTTATTTATTTATTTATATTGTTTATTTTTTACTTTCCTTATCATGTGGCATGCAAGGAATCATTACTAGTCAGTCTTTTCAATATATCTACAAGGAAACATATAAATGGGAGAGGAAATCTGCAATAGGACAAGCAGTTCTGAATGTCATTAGGCTCTTGATGTTTACAGCCATGTGAAAATGAATCTGACATGCTTTATTACAGAACAGTGATGGAGCAGCACTTGACTGAGCTGGAAAATCTTTCACTTGCTATTATGCTGTTATGGCTGAAATGAATGTAGAATAGAAGCTAAAGTCACCTTTCCTAAAAATCTTATGCAGCTGCACTTCTCCATTTCATACAGAAGTGCAACTTATGTATTCTGCAGTTATGAGGACGGAAAATAATCAGTCACACTTATTTTCTTACATTTGCCTACTCAAGCAAATGCCATTGTAATGACAATAGTATATTTCCAATGTATTGTCACCATCAAGGAACCAGAAACACAGAAAAGTTTTCACTTGACTTTGTTTAAAATGTGCAAATCTTTTAAGTATTAGAACCGTACAAAATCACTGGTGTGAGGAAGCATGGTTATTTTTTTTTCCCTTGTGATATTTAAACAGTGAAACTTCTGGCTTAGTGCTAACACTGGAATTAAATGAGTCTATGAGACTATTCACAATGAATCTGTCTAAAGAAAATTCCAAGATGTGTCCTCACTCTCTTTAACACATAGAATAATCTGCACTACAAACTTAGATTTAGTTGCCTGTGAATTTCTATAGAATGGGAGTAGGAATGGGGAATGGGAATAAGGAATAGGGAAAGGGAGAGAGAAAGAGAAAGGGAAGAAGAAAAGGAAAGGGATGGAAAGGGAAAAGGAAAGGGAAAGGGAAAGGGAAAGGGAAGGAGAAAGGGAAAGGGGCAGAGACAGGAAGGGAAGGGAAAGGAAGGACATTGCTTACCATGGACCGACACCTCTCTGCTTCCCCTCCTCAGGAAGCTGCAACGAGGTCACATCTTGGCCTTCTTTTCTCCAAACTAAACAACCCAAGTGTCCTCAGCCTCTCCTCACAGGACATGCCCTTCACATAGAATTATATGTGTTGGCTCTGATTCTGTTATGGCACAAAAAATTAGCTTTGTAGCTAAGAGTTCTCAATTACTTCTGATTTATACTTTGTATAAAAATAAATAAATGCAAAACAAAAACTCTAAATGTAATAACAATTTCCTGTATAAAACCAAAATTAAAACAAACAATCAACTAAACAAAGCAGATTATATTTTATCTACATGACTGTCCTGAAACTATATGTCATATTAGAATTTTAAATTGATTTCCTTATAAGAAACTCACATTTTATTGTATTTTTAATTGTCATCTGGATGTTTAAGAATAGCAGCAACAAGAATAAATACAACTGTGAAGTATTAAAGATTGACAGATTCTGACCAACCTCCTCTCCTTTGGTGACCGGGTGACCTGCCTGCTGGATGACAGAAACGCTGTTGATGTAGTTTACCTAGACTTCATCAAAGCCTTTGACATGGTCTCCCACAGTATTGTCCTGGAGAAGCTGGCAACCCATGGCTTAGACAGGTACGTTTGCTGGGTTAACAACTGGCTGGGTGGCCAGGCCCAGAGAGTGGTGGTGAATGAAGTGAAATCCAGCTGGCCACCGGTCACCAGTGGTGTTCTCCAGGGGTTGGTGTTGGGGCCCAGACTCTAATATCTTTACTGATGATTTGGACAAGAGAATTGAGTGCACCTTCAGTAAGTTTGCAGACGACACCAAGTTGGGGGGAAGTGTCGATCTGCTTGAGGGTAGGAAGGCCCTGCAGAGGGACCTGGACAGGATGGGTCGATGGACAGAGGCCAGTGGGAGGCCAGAGGTTCAACATGGCTAAGTGCTGGGTCCTGCACTTTGGCCACAACAACCCCATGCAACGCAAGAGGCCTGGGGCAGAGTGGCTGGAAAGCTGTGCAGAGGAAAAGGCTCTGGGGGTGCTGATTGATGCTTGCCTGAACGTGAGCTGGCAATGTGCCCAGGTGGCCAAGAAGGCCAACGGCATCCTGGCTTGTGTCAGGAATAGTGTAGCCAGCAGCACCAGGGAGGTGATCATCCCCCTTGTATTCTGCTGTGGTGAGGCCACACCTCGAGTACTGTCTTCAGTTTTGGGCTCCTCACTGCAAGAAAATCATCGAGTCCCTGGAGCGTGTCCAGAGAAAGGCTATGAAGCTGGTGAAGGACCTGGAACACAAGTCTTATGAAGAGCGGCTGAGGGAACTGGGTTGTTTAGTCCGGAGAAAAGGAGGATCAGGGGAAACTTTATTTCTCTCTACAGCTACCTGAAAGGAATCTGGGTGGAGCAAGGGAACAGCCTCTTCTGTCAGGTAACTAGCAATAGGACAAGAAGAAATGTCCTCAAGTTGTGCCAGGGGAGGTTTAAGTTGGAAATTAGGAGAAATTTATTCTCAGAAAGAGTAGTCAGGCACTGGAACAGGTTGCCCATGTAGGTGCTGGAGTCACCGCCCCTGGGGGTGTTTAAGGAAAGGTTGGACTTGGTGCTTAGGATCATGGTTTAACAGGTGATGTCGGTAGTAGAGTGATGGTTAGACCAGATGATCTTGGAGTTCTTTTCCAACCTTAATGATTCTTCGATTCTATTATTCTATGATTCTATATATATCTGAGCTAAGACATGGCTTCCCTGAAGTACTGTGTGTAGTTGGTGCCTTTCAGTTGTTGAACTGGTAGGGAAGAATTGGCTAAGAAAAGAAGTGTCTCTAAAAACATTTTTCCTCTAGTTTGTTGGCTTATCTATTTCTTTACAGGTCCACCTGACCTGTAGATTTTCAAAACAATTTTTGCAGTTCCATTTCATGACTGTGTTTTCAGCAGTGCTGAAGCCTTTCTGATATGTGTTTGCCCTTGGCTGCCTTCCTGTCTCTTTGTCAGTATTCACCTCATTGTTCTGATACATCAGTTTGTGGGACCAAGCCGTGCTTTGGGGATATATGAAACTGTCAATGTAAAGTGTGGACCTCTGGCAATAGAACTAATACTATGGAGCTCATGAGCTAAACAACCTTGTAGTTTTCAAAGTGAGGCATTAAAATGAGGACTCCGTCTTTGTTTTTTATCCTGATGACAAATAGCAAGAAAACAACAGAGAAGGAATACTTGGAGCATGAAAGAGTCATAAAAATTTAATTGACTGTATTGGGTGGCAGGTCAGCTTTGATTAATAGGATCTTCTGTGCTAAAATGAATAACTCATTTTACTTTGTGCTAAAGAACAAAATCCTGTATCAGAAAAACATAACAGTTGTATTGCAACTCTTTGCTGAAAAATACTAAGACCTATAGACTTTTAGGGTATTGATTTTCTTGTGCTCTATATTCAGGTCTTACAATGACAAGAGGAAAGACTGATCATAAGAAATGAAGAAAAATGACAGTCAAGGTAAGTTGCAGCTAGTTCTGGATTTAGCTTACATTTTCAGAAGCTTATTTGACAGCTTAAGTTTCAACTGGAACAGGTGAATACAGTGAAAAAATGTGTGTTTCCAGGTGTCTCTCAGTACAGAAAACTGTATCCTACAATACAGAAAACTTTATCCTATCAAGTTTAATTTTCTCTTCTGCTTTATTAATATTTGATGGATACATGAAAATATATCTTTTGTCATCTGTACTCTTTTTATGTTTACTGATGCATATTACATTATAAAGACAAGGATTTTCTACTGGAAAGAGATGATCCAGGAATTAAATAAGGTAATGCATAGCCTTACATTAGTGTTTGGACTCCAAGTCATAAAGCACACAGGAACAAGAACATTTACTGTACAACACACAGTGAAAGACAGTAAGATGGTATTTTGCACTAGTAGTCTTAGAAATTTCTTAGAGAGAGAAATTAACTCTCACTACATCTGATTCTGCAGTGTATATTTATTATCTGGTTAGTTCCTCTGTAAGTGATTAATTTATAAATATATAGCTGTGAAAATAATATTGAAAGTTAGTTCAACGTATCATATTATAGATTTTTTTTAATCATCCTTCTGAACATGAGCCTGCGGTGTGCTCAGGTGGCCAAGAAGGCCAATGGCATCCTTATTTGTATTAGGAATAGCATAGCCAGCAGGACCAGGGAGGTGATTGTCCCCATGTACTCTGCTCTGGTGAGGCTGCAACTTGAATATTGTGTTCAGTTTTTCTCCCCTCACTGCAAGAAAGGAGTTTGCCCAGAGAAGAGCCATGAAGCTGGTGAAGGGCCTCGAACACAAATCCTGTGAGGAGTGGCTGAGGGAACTGGGGTTGTTTAGTCTGGAGAAGAGGAGGCTCAGAGGAGCCCTTATTGCTCTCCGCAACTACCTGGAAAGAAGTTGTGGGGAGCTGGGGGTCATCCTCTTCGTGCAGATAACTAGCGATAGGACAAGAGGAAATGGGCTCATGTGGCGCCAGGGGGAGTTTTAGGTTGGAAATTAGGAGACTTTTCTTCTCAGAAAGAGTAGTTAGACATTGGAACGGGTTGCCCAGAGAGGTGGTGGAGTCCCCATCCCGAGGGGTGTTTAAAGAAAAGTTGGACATGGTCCTTGGGAACATGGTTTAGTAGGTGGTACTGGTGGTAGGGAGGTGGTTGGACCAAATGATCTTGGAGGTCTTTTCCAGCCTTAATGATTATATGATCCTATGAGAATGAGCCAAGATATCCTATTATGTCTTGTCTAACAAACTTTTTTATTGTCTTTCCTTTTCTTTTTATATTTATATTTATTTATTTATTTATTTTTGTGGTTGTGTTCATTTTTAGATTAAACAACTTAAATAAAATGAATCAACACTGGAAACAATCTCTCTTGTATTTTAGCAGAAAAAAGTGAGTTTCCAGGGTTTTCTAAATGAGTTAGGAATGTTGTTCACAGGTGTCCCAGTATCTTTCAAGCTATATTCAGAAATGATCTTTCTCCTTTTCCAGAATTTATTTACATAATGAGTGAATAAACATAATCCCACACAAAGTTAATGTATAGAAGAAAATAGGGTAGGCTTAAATTTTAGGAAAATCATTGGAGGAGCAAACACATGCAAAATATACCCAGTGGTAAGTCTCAGTTCACATGTACGTTTCTATTTGTACTTGATGGCACCTGCGACAGGCTACAGTCCTCTCAAATCAGCATAGGTAAATCTCATTACCAGCCTCTCTACTTCTTAATTTTTTCATGTTAAAAATAAATCTTACCCTACATGTCTTCCAAGTAAATACAAGTATTTACAAGCAATTGAAAGATGGAGGAGAGTAGAGAAAAGAAAGAAAGAAAGAAAGAATATCTTCAGTCTAAATAAACTCCTAAACCTTTAGACTAGAAACTGTGTGAGAATAGTTAGCCTGTGTCAGTTAAAATGTCTTTGTCTATATCAGTGACATTGTAACGATTAGTGTTAGCTGAGGATCTGGTCCATAAATTATTTTTAGAAGACTATATTACATTCCCCTTGACTATTAGGGGAGAGAGCTCTTGCCTATTTATTCTGTAGATATTTTTAAAGATGTATTCTGTACAGTCTATATGCTTTTCAACCTACAAACTGTGTGCAAGTAGTTATTAGTTATACACCAAATGAAAATCTAGATTAGAAATCTCTGGGTACCAAACAACTATTATCCCTGTGTTATATATCCTTGTAAATGAGACCCCATCATTTCTCCACATGCAAAATATCGTATATTCAGGCAATGAAATTAAAATGAAACTTTGTTATCTCAACTGAGGTTTGACTGTAGAATTTGTCCCAAGTGATCTTTAGCCCTCTGTCTGATATTTTGCATAAACAGTGGACGAAGCTGATTTACCTGATTTTAACTGAACCACTGAGGCAAAAAAGAAAAATAATGGACATCAAACCAAGCAGATGGCTGATAAGGCAGCTATATGTGTGCCTATTGACACTCATATGGACTTTTAAAAAAGTGGTGTTGGCCCTCTGGTGTCTTATGAGTAAAAGTAAGATGAATAATGAAGTGAATGCTCTAATTCAGGTCCAGGAATATTTAATTTTATGTCCTGAGTCTCTTTCTCCATCCAAAAGGTGCGTAACAAAGAAGAAATTTATTTAACACAGTAGGTTAGTATCTATTCTCGCTTAGAAGTTCCCTCTAGGCAAAGTGTGGTCTTTTTATATTTGGCAGGGATTTTGCTATTGACTTCAATGAATTTCAGGTTTACATACAATCTAGCCAAACAGAAATTTATTATATATGTTTCCCTGGAGGCACCATTGACATTGTTCAAGACTCAGTGTACTAATTTAATTTATAAAACAGTAGCAATTGTTTACAGAAGAAAACAAAAACAAAGACAAAAACAAAAAAATAAACCACTACTTTGTCCTTGTAAATACAGTCTTCTGATACAGTAACATTTGAATTAAGCTACTAATGCATTGCATTGCACTTGACAGTAGTGGGACCTTCCTAGCTCCCAAAACAGTGACTGTTTAGTGAACTGTATTACTTAGAAGCAAACTTGATCGATAGATGCTATTTTGTCTATAGACAAATATATGATAAATATATATAAAGACTATAATAATAAAAAAGAAAATATTTTTCATTCCTTTTACTATTTTTGTTCTGGTGGAGGTTTTCTAACTAGACTGTTTCTCCATCTCTGTCTTTTATTTACGTATCTAGAGAGAGAAAGTATATTCTTGCACTTCATTGATGAACACTAAGCAAATACTCTTGGTAAGACTATATTCTGAAAACTTTCCACAGGAGCATATGGGAGCAGGTGAGTTACACCGCAGCCAAACTGAAAGGCTGCCCTCTAAAACTTGACTCTGCAGATGGTCCAGATAGGCCACAGTCTAGTGCTCTTTAGCTGTGAATGACCAGTTTCCAAATTCATCTTAGAACTACAGAACAACACCACAGTACTGATGTCTACCCGACCAGGCAGACAGCTTTCAGTAATCCCCTCTTCACCTCAGTAGAATATTAATCATCTTCATTAATTATCTTCAGTCACAATTTGACTATTTTCTTCATGATTTCTGGGACACAGGGGCTGGGTAACCATATAAAAGAGGTTCCAAAGACATGGAGCATGTTATTTTATTTGGGTGCTAACAAAGACTGTTATTGTTTAATTACAATCACCATCAACACATCTACCAAAATCCTCATTTATCTCACACAGGAGAGGGAGTATAGAGAATGACTTTCTTCTGGTTTTGATTGTCAATCACTCTCTTTCTCTGCAACAGTAATTTAAAAGTAAGTTCTATCCTTGTGTGTTTGAGGAATGACTTTACTGACAATTGGTAACAGGATGGCATTGTCTAGCACCTGGTCAAAGGGTAGCGTTTTGTTTAATAATGTTGTAATGCTCCAAGGATGTATTACATATACTGTCAGATCACTGGAGTCTTCTCTGTTTTCGCTAATCTAAGCTCAGTCTGTGACTATGCTGAGAAGAAAATTGTAGTAAATCTTATACGACAAAGTTTATTTTTTTCTATTTTATTTTTTTTTAAGAATTTACATGTGTGGCTGAAAAGTATATTATCTTAGTCAAGCTTGAGGGACTCCAGGGTCATCCCATACCCCATGTCTCATTATCCCACACCTGGCTTCATCTGTACTGACCCTTATGTCCCTGCATCTAGGGGTTCAGAACCATGTGGTGTTATTATGCCAGGGTCCTAAATATCTCTTTTTACAGAGATTAGCAACTTGGTATTACACACCTGTGTAAAAACTATCATTGCATCATACAAAGAAAAGCAGAAGTAAGTTACATTAGCTATAGCCAGATGGTAAGAAGAAAAATGTCGGTAACAATAAAACCAAGTAAGAACAAATCTCCAAGCAGCCCAAGACATATTCAGAAAGATCCAGCCTGAAAAGCCTCAAAGCAGAGGCGTTGAAAACTCACAATGCACATCATATTGTTGGGTTACAGGTTGCACATTGTTTTCTCCTACAGTGAAAACCTGAACTCTACTTGAAGGGACTGACTTGCTTCTATAGTAGTGCTGATCTTTCATGGAAACCCCTGAAGGGTGCTTAATGGTTTTTCACAGGAAAAAAGTCTAGAAAAGGATCGAGAAAAAGTAAGCTGGGATGTGGCTTCTGGCTCTTTGGTGTTCTCAGAAAAACAGTGAAACCTCTCCTCTCTGCTGTCTTATCCCCAGAAGTCTCTTTTGGATCCTCTGTACAGTCAATGGCAGTAGAGGAATAAAATTGCACAACCAGTATCTGTGCCAGGGAGTGATTGAAGTGTCACAGAAAGCTTGAGACAGGAGTTTTACCAGAGTAATGGGGAACATAAAAATTTGGAAGCGGTCCAGGGTCCTGTCCAAGAGTGGAGAAAGCAAGATCATCAGGGAAAACAAACAAAAAGTTTGCTGCAGAGGTTAAGTAAGGTAAAGATTTCTTCCTTTTCAGCTAGAGTAAGTGCTCCATACTGATTTCACAGAGAAGGCCAGAAGAACAACTCAAAACCTAAGATCAATGTATGCCTCTTTTTGTTATTTTCTGAATGGTTTAGTTCCTTGATAATCTTGTTATCATTATTTTTTTTCTCAACTGCCCCTTATTCCCAGTGATTTCTACATTACAAATTACTTTATCCTAAATTTTGAGAGACCCCAGGGTCCCACTACATCCCAAAGCATGACATCTGGAATGGAATAGTAATGCATTCATTTATAACATTTGTTACTTCAGTGCTTATCAAACGTGCCAACAATGCTGATAGAATATGAAACAAACAGATGAACAGCTCATAAGAAAAACTGTTAGATAAAATACTTTCCACCAATGACTTAGTAAACTACAAAATAGGGGAAGTAAGAATCATACATCGCAGAAAATGATACTGGAGCTCAAAGTCCCACTTGGAAAATGTTCATTTATTTGGTTTCTGTGTAGCTTTTTTTTACCCAGCAGGGGAAGAGTATTTGCAAGCACAGCAGGAAAAACAAACAAACAAACAAACAAACAAACAAAACCCTTATTTTTAATGTAAAAATTTAAAGCTGTTTTTTAGAGGTTGAACATGAGAATTACAAGCTTACAAAAGACTCAGATTAATATATTTTGTACCAATGAATTTTTATGTACATGTAAGACTTTAAAGACCCCTAGACTTAAAAGTTATTAGCCATGAAATAGTAACACAGCTTGCTTGATGACTTTATTTGATGACTTACCGCTGTCAAAATAAATGAATAAATAAATAAATAAATAAAAGTGGATTATTTACTTTGAAGTTAATTTATGATTTCTTACACATAGTGAATACAATTCTTTAATCGTACAGTTTTAAAGTAAGAAAAAAATAGTAAGCATATAAGGAGAGGTATTTCTAATAATTCGCAACACTGTAAATCAAGATAGAATATGCAGAGATTGGGGATTTAAAATTGTATGGAAGTACATGACGGCTGGGCTACCTTCCTCAAAGAAATGTATCAACATTAACCTTTTGCATTTGGAGGCCTGAACTGAAAGTGCATAACAAGTCAGTAACAGTGGGCTCCTATTTCCTCAATAGCTTGCATTTTTACTATTAAGCAATCAGAAAATTTTGGCATAATTACTTGACACGACTGACAGGAAGCAGAGGGCTAGCAACAGCACAGAATAGGAGGAGTGTGATGGGCCAAAAGTGAGGAATACTGGCAGGTCCTCAGAGAGAGATGCACCGTGCAGCTGTCTTTGGTGTGTTGAGCTCTAATTAGTGCCGTTAGTTTCTCATTTAGAGGAGTCAGACAACCCGCACACAGATGTGCACTACAAAATCCATGTTGTGCCAATAGCAGAGCTCCTGTGCCGGGATGGCAGAGGGACTGTAATGGCTCCTGCTGTGGGTGGCTGCTGGCTGGTGGAAAGAGTGGATGGCGAGCCTAGCTGCCAGACCGCAGCGGCAGCTGCTGCTGTTTTGGGGTGCTGTGACTGCTCATGCTAAACAACACTGCTGTGACACCCTTTTGAAGTCAGAAAGACCTGCACCCCTTCTGGAGATGGTTCCTGCATGAAGGTGGCCCTGGGTGTCTTCACCTCACCTCTACATCCTGTGAGTCATTTGGTGGCAGCATTAGTTTTCTTTGCTATGCAAACAAAATATGTTATGCTTCTTAGAGCTGTGGAGATGATTAGGGGACTGGAGCATCTCTCAGACAAGGAGCAGCTGAGAGAGCTGGGCCTGTTTAACTTGGAGAAGACTGAGAGGGGATCTTATCAATGTATACAAATATCTGAAGGGAGGATGTCAAGAGGATGGGGGTGGACTCTTTTCACTGGTGTCCAGTGACACGAAAAGAGGCAACAAGCACAAACTGAAACAAAGTTCTAGCTGAATATGAGAAAACACTTTACTGTGAGGGTGACAGAGCACTAAACAGGTTGACCAGAGAGACTGTGGAGTCTTCTTTGGAGATTTTCAAAACCCACCTGGATGTGATCCTGTGCAACCTGCTCTAGGTGACCCTGCTTGGCAGATGCACCAGAGGTCCCTTCCAGCCTCAGCCATTGTGCGATTCTGTGATTCTTTTGCCTTGGATTCCTGAGACCTTGCATCACAGAAAATGTAGTTATTTTAAAAGATCCTATTGTAAGCTGTCTCATCATAAATTCTTGCAGCAGCTCTCCACTGGAAACCATTTTGGTTTTCATAATCTAGCATTAGAGATGACATTGACAGTGAGGAAAAGCTTTTGTTGCCTTTTCACCATATGAGAGACGTCACCCTGTTCAAGGGTGTGCTAGCACCTGCATAAACAGTTTGTTGCCTTCAGCCAAAAGGTGGACTTGAACTAGGAATGCACCTATTGCTGTGACAAACTACAGGTCATGAAACAGTGGTTATGATGTAACTATAACTGAACAATTGAGAAGGAATTTCTAAGCATCCATTTGTTTATTAGAAGGCAGCATTTCTAAGAGTTAAACATCTTTAAGATACGGTGCAGATTTTGATAAAATGCAGATTTTGACTAAAATATAGTTTGGAGAATGTAATGCACTTTGTGAAGAGACAGGTGTGCATATTCATAACTAAAGTTTCTACATATAACTTAAAGATCAAGGCAAAAGACAAGAAGTTTCATATTACAATATGAAAATATGTACAGTGTGGCATCTTAAAAGTGGTATGTGGAGACCTTCTCTGTCCTGGGACTTCATAGTAATAATTCATAGTAATAATAACACATTTGTTATCTTTGTAGAGAAGTTAACTGTTGTAATTGTTGTGAAGCACGTATCTCTTTTGAATATTCCCTCCCTTCTCAACAAATCAGAAATAAGTTTAATTTAATAAATTGATGATGATCGGGAGAAAAATAAACTGAATTGCAAGGTGTATGAGAGGACAATATTGTTAACCTTATTGAACATATGTTGCTAATGAAGATACAGCATTAGACTACCATCAAAGCAGCACCTAAAACAATTACTTTGGAGTAGCTGAATTGTATCAATGAATACACTGCAGCTAAGTCTCATAGTGTACGTGGCCTGAAGGCTGAAAACAATTCAGGTGGCCAGTAGAATCATAGAAACATAGTCATAGAGTCATAGATTATCCTGTGTTGGAACAGAGCCACAATAATCATCCAGTCCAATTCATGGATCCACAAAGAAGTACCTACATACATCTGAGAGCATTGATGCTGTCACCACTGCCCTGGGGAGCCTGTTCCAGTGCCTGACCATGCTTTCAGTGAAGAACATTTTCCTAATATCCCCCTGACACAGCTCCATGCCATTTCCTAGGGTCTTACTGGTTACCTTACTTACTGGTTACCAGAGAGCAGACATCAGCACTTGCCCCTCCGCTCCCCTTGTGAGGAAGCTGTAGGCCACCATGAGACCTCCCCTCAGTCTTCTCTTCTCTAGGACCAAACCAAGTGACCTCAGTCATCAATACATCTTTCCTTCTAGACCTTTCACCATCTGTGTTGCCCTCCTTTGGACAGTCTCTAACAATTTTATGTCCTTATATTGTGACACCCAAAACTGCAAAAAATACTCAGCGTGAGGCCACACCAGCACAGAGTAGAGTGGGACAATAGCTGTACAATATGTCAAAAACCAAGTTTTGTTGTTGTTGTTGTTTTGTTTTGTTTATTTGTTTTTTAATCTTTTCATGTGTGGAAGTCAAGATCATTCTGTGAAATGAAGCTCTCAGTTACAGGACTATCTCTTGGACTATCTCCTGTTCAGCCCGGAGAAAACACCAAGGAGACCTAATAACAACCTTCCAGTAAGTGAAGGGGGAAAACAAGAAAGCAGGAGAGGGATTCTTTATCTGGGAGTGTAGTGATAGGACAAGGAGTAAAGTCTTTAAATTAAAAGAAGGTAGATTTAGATTAGCTATTTGGAAGAAGTTCTTTACTCTGAGGATGATGAGGCACTGGAACAGGTTGCCCAGAGAAGCTCTTGATGCCCTGTCCCTGGAAATATTTAAGGCCAGGTTGGATGGGGCTTTGAGCAACCTGGTCTAGAAGAAGGTGTCCCTGCCCATGGCAGGCAGGTTGGAATTAAATGATCTTTAAGGTCCCTCCCAACCCAACCCATTCTGTGATTCTATGATTTTTTTTGTATCTAGGGAATATGATAAGAATGATTTGTATTCTTCTGGCAATAACAGTTTTGGACCAATAAAGAAGTTAATCCCATGGTGGATGTTTCTTCTCCAAAACATCTTCCCTCTATTCCAGCTGTCTTGCTCTCTATCATCAGCTTGCCATAATGTTTGAGATGGAAATAATATGGATGAAAAAATTAAACTGCAAAGGCTTCTTAATTAACTCACTTCAGAAATATATTTAAAAAATAATTTTCAGCTAACTATTCAATAACTGCAATTTTGCATGCATTTCCAAGGTGTAATGACCACAAGAAACATCCTTCAACCAGTTATTTACACTCAGTTATACAGGAAATACCAAACAATACTGTCATAGCAATTATGGTAGGTTAATTAGACAAATGACAAAATGGTAAAAATTTGGATGCTTTTATTTGTAGTGAGATAGTTTAGTGTATTGTAGATAGCGCATTTGTGTAACATTTAGAGCTAGTTATTAAACTAAGAGGGAAATATGTACAAGATAGGAGACCCAACTAGGATAGCTTTTATGTCATTACTTCTGGTGTAAATACAGTGAAGGCATTTTGATGTGTTTCACACTTAATAACTACCTAAATTCCTTGTAAGATTTGTGTAAGTGCACTGAACACTATTATTTCATTTTTTAAAAATTATTATTTTTATTTTATTTATGTTTTTTATTTTTTTTCCCCTTGGGTAAACTGTAGCTTGTTATGGTGGTGTACACCTTGTTGCAAATGATGTTGTTCCCAGAATAAAATTTTTGAGACTCCTTACCTACCTCTTGAATAAACACTGCTAATTGTGGCAATTAACAGCTTGCATTTCAGAATAAGCAGTTTAACATAAACATGATTTTGAGTCATGTTATTTTCAAAGTAAGAAAGTACTATTCATTTCAATCAGATTCTGCTTACTGGCAGAGGAAATGATTTACATTGGGCAGGTGGAGCCATGCAGCAAAGATCAGCCAACCCTAAACAAAGTCCACAGTAAAATGATTTTGGCATCTTATAAACATCTATTTTTGTAGACATGAAATACACGAAAATATCAGGGTGGATCTAACAGCTCCTTCCCCAAGTAACCAGTTTCATCATGAGATGTAGAAATTAAATAAGAAAATGAGTTAGTTATCTAGCAGTGGTTCTAGTGGCTCTACCAAAAGCAGGTAACACTCTCTACAAGGGTATTTAGCAAGAGTCATACCTTCTTTTAAGAATAATAAAGGCTAAAGATTCTATTTAAGGATTAAACCACAAAAGGTTTTGAGGTTTGAATAGCTCTATATAAAACACAAAGACAAAAATTGAAGATTTCACCTCCTACTAATGTTGATAAACCTAAGAGGGAATCTGAGTTTAATTCGGAGAGAAGATATCTGTGAATGTATTCTGGATATTTTTGTTACAAAGTCAGAGGTAAAAGACCTTCAGATTGAGGAAAAAATCATATACTTATATACATAGTGGCATAGGGCCTATTCATAACCTAAAACTAGCCAAGCAATCTCATGAAGGTGCTGAGAAAATGAAAGAATGACAGCGAGTGATACTTTAAATTCAGTAAGCCATGACAGAAATATGCCTTCCTCTTTCCAGAAGAAAAGAATATAAAATTTTCTGCAGTGAACAAGCAGCAGCATGCTCTGATCCCATCACTCAACTTTACAGCACAGCTCTTTCCTGTTCCTCCGTGCCAGCAAGCCACTAACAGCAATCAGACCGAACAAACAGAAGCAGAGAACATCAAGAAAAAGTAGCTTTCCACTTCAGCAGCATAGTAAGATGAATTTTGCCATACTGCTGATAGGAAATGAGATTTATATTTTCATTATCACCATTTTAATTTGATACTGAATTGCAGTTTACAGTATAGTGATAACTTCTCCTGTTAGTAAACTTGGACTTTGTTGATGATAGGGAAGCTCATGATTACCTTGACGAATAAATAGAAACAATTAGATTGGTTTGAATTCAGCATTCTTAATATTCACTACATTTCCTTGATTATTCCTTTTGAGTAAGTAGGATGGATTATGTCTCTCAACTTTAAAGACTAAAATTAAACTGGTAAGTATGATCAAGTCTGAGAGAAAAATGCCTTCACTGCAGTGGTCAGTTCAATTTTTTTGCAGCTACATGTTTTATTTACCTCATGATTAATGAAATCCTTCTGATTTGTTCCAAAATTCTTTTGGTTCAGTAGGACTTAGCTAAAGAAGTTCCCTATCTTAAACTTCTCATAAACTTCTTAAGTTTTCCCACAGTAACTCAGCCAGGATTTTCTGTCCTAAGAAAAAATGGTTTACTTCAGTTTTTGACAGCCTAAACTAGCTATTGCACCCGAACATAGCAGAGGTCTCTACTAGTAATCTAACAATCTTTACTAGTTTATGGAATAAGGTCCTTGAGGTTCTGTTTTGTTTTGTTTTGCTTTGTTTTGAAAAGCAAGTCTGAATTCAAAGAGTATAAGCTCTACCTAAAGCTTCTATACTGGAAGACATACCCAAAACCAAAACCAAATCCAAACCAAATGAAACCAAAACAAACCAAACAAAACAAAATAACTATTCTTTCTTTCTTCCTTTCTTCCTTCCTTCCTTTCTTTCTTTCTCTTTTTCTCTCTTTCTTTCTTTCTTTCTTTTCTCTTTCTTTCTTTCTCTTTCTTTCTTTCCTTCTTCCTTCCTTCTTTCCTTCCTTCCTTCCTTCCTTCCCTCCTTCCTTTCTCCTCCTTTCTTTCTTTCTTTCTTTCTTTCTTTCTTTCTTTCTTTCTTTCTTTCTTTTTCTTCCTTTCTTCCTTTCTTCCTTTCCTTCTTTCCTTCTTTCTTTTCTTTTCTTCTTTCTTTCTTTCTTTCTCTTTCTTTCTTTCCTTTTCTTCCTTCCTTCCTTCCTTCCTCCCTTCCTTCCTTCCTCCCTCTCTCCCTTCCTCCCTCCCTCCTTCCCTCCTTCCTCCCTCCCTCCCTTCCTCCCTTCCTCCCTCCCTTCCTCCCTCCCTTGCTCCTTTGCTCCCTCCTCCCCCCCTCCCTCCCTGCCTCCCTGCCTCCCTGCCTTCCCTCCTTTCCATTTTCCTTTCCTTTCCTTTCCTTTCCTTTCCTTTCCTTTCCTTTCCTTTCCTTTCCTTTCCTTTCCGTTCCGTTCCGTTCCGTTCCGTTCCGTTTTCATTTTTCCTTCCCTTTTTCCTTCCCTTTTTCCTTCCCTTCCCTTTTTCCTTCCCTTCCCTTCCCTTTTCCCTTCCCGTCCCGTCCCTCCCCTTCCCCTTCCCCTTCCCCTTCCCCTTCCCCTTCCCCTTCCCCTTCCCCTTCCCCTTCCCCTTCCCCTTCCCCTTCCCCTTCCCCTTCCCCTTCCCCTTCCCCTTCCCCTTCCCCTTCCCCTTCCCCTTCCCCTTCCCCTTCCCCCTTCCCCTTCCCCTTCCCCTTCCCCTTCCCCTTCCCCTTCCCCTTCCCCTTCCCCTTCCCCCTTCCCCCTTCCCCTTCCCCTTCCCCTTCCCCTTCTCCCTTCCCCTTCCCCTTCCCCTTCCCCTTCCCTCTGTTCTTTTCCTCACTTAAAAAGTATGGAACCATGGTTAATGAACACCTGTGTTTGTTTTGCTGATTGTTTTCTTTTTCTTTAAATCACATCGGTAAACCGTGATAGAGATCTTGCTGTCACTTAAATAGCATGAGATATTCCCTGGATAACTATTAGAATGACAATTAGTAAAATTTGGTTCCCAGTTTTTGCCTTCCTTTACGTTATGAACTATGTTTAGTCTTTTAAGATGGAAGTATTTGCCTAATGGACTGTCAAATTGCATATATTATACTGATATTTTGTTTACTTTATTTTAGTAACAGAGTGGACTGTTGTAAGTCAACAGAAAGAACATAGTCAGCTTAGTTGCTTCTACAACACCACTCTCACCTTAATAACAATGAAAAACAACAATAGTGAATTACAATTGATAATGTAACTGCAGTTAATTATCTGAACTATGACCTCTAACAGGTTGCTAATATAAAGCATATTTCACACTTTTGTGGTGGATGCAGTTCTTCAGATCATTATACCTGTGTAATAATAGTATGACAATAAATGATGAGAATCAACACTATTACAACCAAACTCAAGCAGAAAATGAAAAAGACATTGTTAACTTCATGTACTTTGGGAGGCATAGTGTTTTCTGCTACCAGTAGTATACATTTACACCAATTGTATTGGCCTAAAATATGTGTTTGGGAATTATTCTCTACTTTAAGATTTTATTTTAGGTATCAATGGAAAAATGGAAAGCAATGTCACTCATTCTCTCAGCACTGTTGTAGGCTGTCATCAGTTTACTAAGCTCTTAATTGACATAAAATAAAATAAACAGTACTAAGATAAAATGTACTGAGGAGGCAGGTTTGTGCATATTATTGCAATCACACCCCCCAAAAAACAGTAATCCCATCCTTAAAGGACTCAGAGAAAAAGAAAAGCTACTATGCAACCAATTAAACACAGCTGATAATAATAAATTTGCTTTTAATTATCTATAAGCAGCTCTGGTTTCTCTGGACCAATTAATAGTTTATTTTCTGGTCAGATGCACTATTGATTCTTCTGCACTGAAGCTATTTTTTCCTCATTAGCTTTCCAAACTTTTCCTTGGCTCAATTTTCTTCAGATACAAAAGCTGAGCAAGATTATGTGAGACTTGTTGCTTAGCAACGGTCCTATTCCTAAAATGATAATGGCTGAGCACTCCATGTCATCTTGTCTTTAAAGAGGTCATACTACTCCTTTGCTCAATGCTGTTTCAGGTCCTCTGTCTCTCTGACTTTTTTATTTAAATGGATGTGTAAAATGGGAATTATCAATTTATATTATGCTCACATACACAAATAGCATGCTATATAAATTTAGGGTGTCTGTGTGGGGAAAAAAATAGTAATAATAATAAAAAAAACACACCACTGTTTATGTTTCAGAGGGGAAAGAAGCACTGAGAAATGTTGACTGCTAATGAATGAAGGGATGGGAGGAGAGAAGGGGAAGGGTTTGGGAGAAAGAAAGCCCCATGACTTATTACTCTCAGAAATATTTACGTTGCAAAGATTCTTGATACTTTTATCAGTAATGGATTGCTGGCACATTAAGTCTTACAGAATTAAAGAATGCAGAGGCATACAGGAAAATGAACTCTCTATCTGAGAAATGTTAAAACAAAACAAAAATATCCTAATCCATTCATCTCTCACAAAGCAGTCCATTTACATTCCTGGTATACTTTTCAATACATAAGTCTTTCTTTTGAAAGCAAAGCAAAACAAAACATAACAAATTAACCCACTAGTTAGGGAAAATGTGTATGTCCTGTACAGTACAGATGATAAGTCCTGTGGGGGAACCATTTGAAAAAACACTGGGAGAATATGAATGACAAGAAAAATAAACAGGCATAGAACTGGGAAAAGACCTCAAAGATAGTGAATGGGGATGGGCAAAAGAAAGCACATCACTTTTTGTGGTGAGTCAGAAACACATCTGAAATAGGAGACAGTGTATTCGGTGTATGAGCGAGCCCAAGACTGAATGAATGCAGACATTCGTTGACTCCACTGATGTTAAGGACACAACAGAATACACCTGTGTCTCATAGCACAGTTCTGTAGCACAGTTTCTCGGTATTTTACCATTTATATGCCTAGTATCTTTAGTGATTTTATTCCTGTACAGTTATGTCCCTTGATCATGGCAAGGACTGACAATCACTCATGGTATCCTTCTTGATAAATTTCCTGTTAGATAAACAGGTTCATGCTACACTGGGTGATGAACTGGCTCAGTGATAAAGCTCAAATGTTTTAGTAAATAGAGCTATGTCTGGCTGGTGGATAGTCACCAGAGGTGTTCCCCAGAGCTCAGTTCTAAGGCCAGTCTTATTTAACATTTTTATCAATAATCCAGACGTAGGACTGGAGTGCGTCCTCAGCTAGTCTGCTGATGACCTTAAACTGTGAGATGCTGCTGACTTTCTGAAGGGACAAGAGGCCTTTTAGAGGGATCCAGATAGATTGGAACACTGGTCTTCTAGCAACAGCATGAAGTTCAACAAGGGAAATGATGGGTTCTGTACCTGGGATGGTGTAATGCTGGACACAGGTACAGTCTGGGAGACAAGTGACTGGAGAGCAACTCAGCAGATATGTAGATATGGGGATGCTGGTTGAAGGCCAGCAGAACCAGCAGTGTGCCCCAGCAACCAAGAGGGGAAACCACATTTTGGGATGCATTAAACACAGTATGGCCAGCTGGTGAAAAAAGGTGAAGGTGATTCTCTTAACATATTTGTCATTGATATGGCCTTATCTTGAATATTGTGTGCAGTTCTGGTCTTCACAATATAGAAGGGATGTTAGGGTCCTAGAAAGCATCCAGGGGAGACCAGCAAAGCTGGCAGAAGGGTGGAAGGCCTGCCTTATGAGGAGAGGCTGAAGAAACTTGAGTTGTCTAGTCTGGAGAAAAGGCCAAGAGGTGACCTTGCTGCTCCCTGCAGCTTTCTGAGGAGGGGAAGCAGAGAGGGAGGTGCCGGTCTCTGCTCCCTGGTAAGTGATGAGAGGATGTGTGGGAAAGGCACACAGCTGCACCATGGGAAGTTCAGTCTGGATATTAGGAAAAATTCCTTTACGTTGAGAGTGGTGAAATACTGGAACAGGCTTCCCCGGGAGGCTGTCGATGCCCCAAGCCTGTCAGTGTTCTTGAGACATTTGGATAGTGCTTTATCCTTTGTTTAGTTCAAATATGATCAGGTAGTTGGACTTGATTGTCTTTGAAAGTTCCTTCCAAACTGAACTATTCTCTTCTATTATAATATTTTTCTTCCACTAAAAATACTTACTGAGGGAAACCCAGAAAATAAAAACATGTTCATCAACCCAGCTGCAAAAAGTCCGGCAGAGAAAATGTGAAATGTAAACCTTATGGATCTCATCTTTGGAGGTTTCCAAAACAGTGATTCCAAACCCAAGAGATAATAACTTTTATTTCTGAAGCTGGCCTACACATCATGCTTTTAATCTTTTTTTTTTTTTTTTTTCCCCTGTATTTGTTATAAATCTATTTGAACTATTGAATTCTCGTGCTCCTTTCTACTATTTAAAGGACTTTTGTGGCACTTCTGTTACTCCCCTGGCTTATAGATAAATTATTATAACCCTTCTCCCACCCTCCCATTGAGTTATAATATGTCAGCCAGTGTCCATAGCAGGAAAGTAAGAAAAGCAGGATAAGGATCATCTCTGTAGCATAGAATAAGCTTTTTCTGCAGATGATTCTCCACCAGAAATTTGCAGTTTTAATGTAAGAAAAAGTTGGCTCTGGGGACCAGTATAATCCAAAACATGCAAAACTTCTTTCAGTTAGTGATTTGTTTAGATATTATTGGAGGGAGCTGTCTTCATGTAGAGTTAGCTTTACCTGGTCGAGGAGGGTAGAATTGCCACTGTGATACAGATTCAGCACTTGTCATCATGCTGAAGTTTGGGTTTATGCCTCAGAAGCCACAGAAGATAATCTGGACTGTTCTTACACCTTAGATCCTTTCCATCTTTTCCTTTCCATCAGGCCAGTCACTAGTAGGTTCCCCCAGGGCTCCATTTTAGGGCCAGTTCTTTTCAATTTCTTCATAAATGATTTGGATGTATGACTGGTGTTTTGAGTAAGTTTGCTTATGATACTAAACTGGGAGGAGCTATTGACTCTGTCGAGGGTGGAAAGGCCTTGCAGAGAGATATGGACAGATTGGAGAGCTGGACAATCACCAACCACTTGAATTTTAATGAGAGCAAGTGCCGGGTCCTCTACCTGGGAAAGGGCAACCCTGGCTATTTGTACAGACTGGGTGATGAGACACTGGAGAGCAGCCCCACAGAGAGCAATATGGGGGTTTTGGTTGACAGCAAGCTGAATATGAGCCAGCAGCGTGCCCTGGCAGCCAGGAGGGCCAGCTGCATCCTGGGGTGCATAAAGCGCGGCATTGCTAGTTGGTTGAGTCAAGCTGTGACAGGAGATGTTCAGGTTGTATATCAGGAAAAGGTTCTTCAACGAGAGGGTGGTCGTACACTGGAACAGGCTCTCCAGAGAAGTGTCACAACACCAGGCCTGTCAGTGTTTAAGAAATGTTTGGACTATGCTTTCAGTCATATGGTCTGAATTTTTGTGTAGACCGGTGTGGAGCCAGGAGTTGGACTCGATGGTCCATGTGGGTCCCTTCCAATTAGGGATATTCTATGATTCTATGATGCCAACTACTAACCACTGTGGCGATAAGATAAGCAGAGGCAAGATCTGCTCAGCAACCTCACAGAGTTTCTCCAAAAAGATGTCCTAGGTTGCATTAGCTATATATTGCCAGCAGGTCAAGGGAGGTGATCTTTCCACTCCACTCAGCACTGGTAAAGACACAACAGGAGCACTATGTACAGTTTTGTGCTCGGTAGTACAAGAGAGACATGGATGTTCTGGAGAAATCCAGTAAAGAGCCGTGACAATGATGAAGGGACTGCAGCATCACTCCTATCAGGAAAGGCTGAGAGAGATGGGGCTCTTCAGCCTGGTCAGTCATAGAACCATAGAATGGTTTGGTTTGGAAGGGACTTTAAGGATGATCTGCAGAGCTGCTCTCCAGCAGGTCAGCCCCCAGCCTCTACCGGTGCTTGGGGTTATTCCTCCTTATGTGCAGGACCCTGCAGTTGCCTTTGTTGAGCTTCATGAGGTTCCTCTTGGCCCGATCCTCCAGCCATTCAAGGTCCCTCTGAATGGCAGCACAGCCCTGTGGGGTATCAGCCACACCTCCCAGCTTTGTGTCATCAACAAACTTGCTGAGGGTGCACTCTGTTCCATCACCCAGGTCATTGATGAATAAGTTGAACAACACTGGACACAGTACTGACCTGTGGGGGACCTTGCTAGTTACAGGCCTCCAACTAGATTTGGCACCACTAAGCACAATCCTCTGAGCTCTACCATACAGCCAATTGACAATCCACGTCACCATCCACTCATCTAGGCCGCAATTCCTGAGCTTCTCTATGAAGATGTTATGGGAGACAGCATTAAAAGTCTTGCTGAAGTCAAGGTAGGCAACATCCACCACTCTCCCCTCACCTACCCAGCTAATCATCTCATCTTAGAAAGCTATCAGATTGGTTAAGCATGATTTCCCCTTGGTGAATCCATGCTGACTATTCCCGATCACCTTCTTATCCTCCACATGCTTGGAGATGACCTCCAGGATAAGCTGTTCCCTCACCTTTCCAGGGATGGAAGTGAGGCTGACTGACCTGTAGTTGCTTGGGTCTTCCTTCTTGCCCTTTTTGAAGACTGGCATAACATTGGCTTTCTTCCAGTCCTCAGGCACCTCTCCTGTTCTCCATGACCGTTCAAAGATGATGGAGAGAGGTCTAACAATAACATCAGCCAGCTCCCTCAGCACCTGTGGGTGCATTCCATCAGGCCCCATGGATTTGTGGATGTCAAGTTTGCTTAGATGATCTTGAGTCTTGATTTATCTTCAGGTCTTCACTTCCAAACAAAAAAGGTGCTAGTGACATGAGGACAATTTGCTATCAACATAGTACTATGTTCAGTGATCTACTATTTTCCAGCCAATGTAAACATTCATTAATTATTTCAAATGCTATTCTTGATCCTCTTTTATACTTCCAATAAACAAGCTGTCCCTCTCTGTCCATCCACAGCATTGCCTTCACACAACAGCTTGTTTGGCTTCCTCACTGTTAAAACAATAGATACAACTGCATGTGTGATATGATTATTAATGTCTAATGAATGTCTAAGAAATGATCAAAAGCTACCAGGTAAATAAACCTTTAAAATTATCTTCCAGTACTTTCCTGGAAGACTAACTCCTATACTTTTTTGATTCATTATCCTCATTTATTACAGAGCAAGCCGAAGTCAATGGCTCTTTTCTGGAAGGCACTAACTGCAGTAGCATACACAGAAACAGGACTTTTTAAAAAGACCAAAGTGATACTGCCTGTTTGATGTATTAAACAAAGGATGTCACAGTAATATTAAAGGCACTTTATGTAGCAGGAACTTTGTATTCTGACAGAATTTATAATGAGCAAAATAAAATAAGAAAAAGTAATTTTCACAAGTGCTTTTTAGCTTTTCAACTGAGCAGCTGCAAAATGCGTATCATTTTGTGTTTCAAAGGCAAAGAGAAGAAAAACTTCTTCCTTTACTTGTTCATCTCTGCAACTTGTTGATTTTTTTTTTCCTGATATCTATCATGACCTTTCCTGCAGAGCTTTCACAGCTAATTTTCATTTTGGCTATCTGCTCTCATAACCTGTATTTACACATGGTCTCCTGTTACTCAAATTAATGTGGTCTGATCTACACAGCTATGTATTAAATGAGGCTTACTGGCAGTATCACAAGTGATTGAAGGTATTGCCTCTGCTCTTCCGCTAACTTCCACTCACTGTCATGTTTCTTTCAACATTTCCACCACAGCATTTGTCTGTACCAGTTACAACTCCAGTAACTCCAGTAACAACAGTAAAAATTAGTTGTGTATTTCCATGAAAAAAAAATAAAAATAAAATAAATAGAAGAATTTGGTGGAGGAGGTGGTTATGTTTTATTTTGGGCTGTCTTCAGAAATATAATTTTCTTGACCTACTTCCCACAACAGCTCTACAAATAGTGTGTCATTAGAAAGGATATAAAGAATGTGAGGGAAAGAGAGAAATCTGGGTATGTGCTGTGCATAGGTTGTTCCCTGAGACAGAGGTTATTTTCTATGCAAGATATAAATAGGCTTAGAGTCACAGCCCATCCCTCTATGTTACTTCCCTAGAGTCAGTAAATATTGAATTGAATATTGAGTGAACTTACCACATCACTGCCAAAACTCATGTGAGCACAAAGTGTGAGATATTGCAGCAGTTAAATGAACCAACAGGGAGAAGCAATCACTGTTTATGCCAGTGCTGCTATGAAAATGATTTTTGTTTTGTTTTGTTTTGTTTTTTTCTTTTTTTTTTTTTTTTGAACTTCACATGAGTAATACGTTATTCCTAATTTTGAAGTGATTATAACACTGGTGGAAAGTGAGGTATCAAGTACTCCATGCTGTAATCCTCCTATATTTTAAATTATTGTAAATAGGGAGCAGACTTGTGCATTACCTTAACTTGCAGCTGATTTTGAGCCAAATGCTTTCAATATCAAAGTCATAAACTCTTGTTTCATAATCTAAAAACTCATCAGCTTTAACAATACTGTATTTGTCTCCATGGTATGGTTATACACGTTTTGCTTTCACTTCAAGACACTTACGGGCAGATTGTATGGACAAAAGTTGACTACTGCAGGAAATCAGGCACCAAGGCTGACTTTAAACACTTACAAAACCATTAGAAACACTACTTTTACCTATAACTACCACAAATATCTGGTTGCTCACATGCAAATGCAACCTTGGAAAACTATGCTGTTGAGTTTGAAATTGTTTTTTATCTGACTAACTACCTCCATTTTGTTTCTTCTCATTATCCACTTCTACCTGGGAAAACAGAGCTGATGAAGATATTCTTGGTGTCTACAAAGTAGATAAACATGTTAATTGTACATTTATTTTGTTTTGAGCATTGTTGTACAGTTTCAATAATTTAATTTCTTTACATTTTATAGCCTCAATCATTTTGTTCTTAGTGTAACTTATGGCCATTTTAGTATTATTGCATTTGGAATAAATCATAGAATCGTTTAAGTTGGAAAAGACCTGCAAGATCACCAAGTCCAAAATGAAATCCTGCATTCATTCTTTCTTAATACATTTTATACAGCTTCCTGAATTCAATATCTCGTTTTTTTTTCTTTTCATTTTTTTTTCTCTCAGAATATTATTTAATTTAATACCTTTTTGATCTATTGAATTATGTTTTCTCTTCCTTTAATTTTGTTTTTATTAGAACTTTGGCTTTATCTCTTCCTTCGTAATGTAGAAGCTTCATCTTGTAGAATGATAATTTTAGTTTTATGCTTTCAAGGTTATTTGATTCAGTTTCTTGTTTATAGTATTTTTGTATGGTCATTCCATTGGTCATACATTATTTTATTTTGATCTTCCCTGTCAGTTCTTATTCTGTTAATATTTCTCTCTCATCAGTCAAAAGCTATTACTTTCCCCATTACAACAGTCTTACTGGTATCTCATGAAACCAAAGCTCATGCTTTATTGTAGAATTGCAAATAGTTAAATCATTTATTCTCCTAATAATAAATACAAGATCTTATAAAATAAACACTTCAAATGGTCTGGATGCATATTTTGTCTTCCTTAAGACACCCTTTTAGAGTGTAGAGAAGTCTACTCATATCATAATGCGAAATCACAAAATCACAAAGTCATGAAAAACAAACAAAATAACCTCATGTGTGGAAATCTGATACTAAATCTGTAGTTGTTAAGTCCATTGCCCAGTTGGGACCAATTTTCCTACTCTGTCTTAGTGTGATCTGCATAAGACCAGTAGGCAATGAAAGTTTTCTCATTGTTCTTACTGTGGGAAACTGAGGAAACAGTGTAAGAAATACTTAGTTTGAAGATACAGTAGGATTTTTATAGACACACTTTTTTAATTTTCCCTAAAAACAAGTTTTGAGGAGTACTAAATTTAGAAATGCTGAACAAGCACAATGTGGAGAGGGAGAGAATTAGAAAAAGTTTTCTCTTTGCTCTCTAAACTCTCCAAGGTGAACAACAGTCTGGAAATTCCAAGTTCCTTCTTGCTCCACATGAGCACAAATCTACACTCCTACAGCAGGACATTCTAGAGGAGATCCGAGGAATCCATTGATTTTCCTATGCTTCTTTCAGGTTTTTGATGATCTGGCTATCTTTTTTTTTTTTTTTTTTTTTTTTTTACAGGAATATAGTAATTTTGTCTTAGTTTGATATGTCTGGAAGCTGCATGAAAACTTTCTGATGCTGCTACTAATTAATTCATCTTGATATTTCAGTTAATTTAAAAGCAGCAAAATAAAATCCAACTTATTCTCATTTCATGGCACTTGCATTGAGGGTTGTCCTCTATGTGACATCTTGGGGTTCCCAGGGATTTTTGGTGAAAGCTATGGAGAAATATCCCTTTCTTTTACCTTTCTCACCTTTTCCTTCCCCTACAAAGACTATGAAACTCCAAAGAAATATGTATGAGATGTAGTCTGTTGCACCTTGTTTCTCAGGCCTGTTGAAGTTGAAAAGTACAGGGGATATTCTGAAGGTTCACCCTTGATTCAGCTGCCACTGAAAAGTGAATTCAGTTTCTAGAATGCCTCATTGACTCTTCATCCTCGGCTGAATTGTGATAAAGCAAGGAACTCAAGATATCTCCTAGCTTAGCTATAGCACTCTGGCTTAAATTCCAGTTTAAGACTCACTCAGTCCTGATATCTATGTCCATTGTAGTAGCTGTAATGATGGACAGATCACAAAAATAACCTTTCCTTGCCTTGCCCTTTTGCTTGCCCCTTGCCCTTAAACCCCCCTCCCCTCCCCTCCCCTCCCCTCCCCTCCCCTCCCCTCCCCTCCCCTCCCCTCCCCTCCCCTCCCCTCCCCTCCCCTCCCCTCCCCTCCCCTTCCCCCTTCCGCCTTTCCCCTTCCCCCTTCTGCCTCTTGCCTCTTCCTTTTTTTTTTCCTCCTTCACTTTCACCTTTGCCTATTCCTTTTCTTCTCCACCTATAGTCACCACCTCTTCCCTTTCCTCATCCAGTACTCTTTGTAAGTAAAATTTTTCCTCCTCTGATAAGTTGCCACCCTTCTCTTTCCTCCTAGCTCAGCAGTTAAATTAACTTTTATTTGCAAAAATCAGATGTAATTGTTTACCAGTGCATTCCTTGAATTCTTGTGCAGATGTAAGTCCCAGCGGCAGTTCAAAAGTATTTTATGTACTAGAATAATGCACCAAACGATGATCTGCATTGCAGCAGAAAGGACAGAAGAACACAACTACACACTTCTGTTGTCAATGTTCCCGCACCAGCATCATCACAATAAGCCCCATAGAGTTTTCCTGCATTTTTTCTCTTTCTCTAACCCCTGGTTGGGAAATTGGGTTGAGTAACTTGCCAAGGCCTTATAATGAGATTGCAGCCCTGCTTGAAATTCCCTATAGCAAACTCTTGTTGATTGTCAGTCTGTTGATCATGTTGAATACTTTCTCTCTACACTACATCATGGTTTCAGGAAGGCAAACACTCCAAGAATCAGTCTGCTCTCTGTGATGAGCTTTGGAAACATGCTGCTAATTGCCATGGCTGTGATTCTCGGTTTGACTGATAGCTCTAGGAATCAAAGCACTGTCTCTGGAGTTCAGCATGATTTACAAGTGAGCCCTCTGGCTTTCTTATCGAGTCACCATGCCAACCATTAGTAACATTTCTCACTAAATACATAACACAGTCTACAAGCTTTTCAACCTTCAGCACATGTGACTGTAAATGGTCTAAAATACATTAATTTCTGTTTACCACAGAATATATTTTTTCAGGTTAGGCATTATATATTTATGAAATAAATGTACACATAGCAATAACACTAGTACAGTATTATGTGCATAGTGTAATTCTTTATTTGATTCACTATGATGTTTTTCGTTGCTCTTATTGATGTATATTCATTTAGTTAAATCATGTATTGTAACTGCATAGATTTAGATAAATATCTGGGCTTGTTTTGTTTTCATAATATCTCCCAAATAACACTCAATTTTTTTCAAAGGCTCTCAATATTGGAAACCATTTCTATAAAACAAAATACAACAGGTTAAATATGGAAAGTGAAATTTTAGAAAGAAAAAAGATGGATGTCCACATGATAATAAGTTAGAAAAAATATATTTGTGGTGTTTAGTGAGACTTTACCATCAACACTTAGGTCAGAAAATGAGCATGTTTCTTAGTGTGAAATTCTAGCACTGATGCAAGCAAGTGTGGGATGTGAAGGTATACGTGCTTTTATATTGTGTATGTATGACATAAGTCTGCATAAAAACAGGACTTGTAGCACTGACATTATTTGACAGATTTTTGTGTGTAGGGAAGGCTTCGTGCTATTGCCTCCTACAAATTGGCATCTAACAGAAAATGGATAAAGTAAAATACAACTAGTCTTTACTAATTTCCCCACAGCCACTGTGCTTAGAACAAAAGTGTTGAAGAACAACGAGCAGTAGATGAGGACTGAGTCAGGGCTTACCTGTACAAACTCAAACCGTATAACTCTGTAGGGGCTGCAACTAAGTATGCTGAGGCAGCTGGCTTCTGTCCTTGTAAGGACATACTCAAATGCATTTGAATGGTGGTGGAGATTCAGGGAAATTACCAAAAACTGGATAAAGGCAAACATCATAACCACTTTTAAAGAGTATAAGAAAGGTGGTTTTGGGAAGAGTCAAATGCTCAGCCTCACTTTTGTCCCTGCAGAAATCAGACCATGTGTCCTCTTGGAGCATATTCCTGGGCACAGGAGGGAGAATAAGGTGACTGGGACAGTCAGCAAGGCAGAAAAAGGATGAATCATGTCTGAACCATTTGGTTACCTTGTACGATAGGTTTATGGACAAGTGTTGAACAGGGGATACCATTTACATTGACTTCAGCAAGGATTCCAACAAACTCCCAGAATGTCTTTGTGTCTGAGCCAGATGTTAGGGTCCAGTTTGGTGCCCCATCCTGTGGGTGAATTACCTGGTTGGGTGGTTGGGCTGGTGTTTACTGGGTCAGATCTGCCTAGAGTTCCCCACAGGATGCCACTGGTTCTGCCTAGTGGTCTGTCTTATTTAAAATCTCTACTGGTGAAACTGGGAGGAAACTCTGCCAGAATTGCAGGTGATACCAAGTACAGGGACCACCTGTTGCACATGAGGACGGGGCTGCCATCCAGAGGGACCACGACAAAGAGAAGGAAGAGGCCAACAGGATCTGCATGCACTTGGTACACGAGAAATGGGCAAAGGGCTAGTGTCAGCTCTGGAGAGAAGGCTCTGGGGCTTGGCAGGCAGCAAGCTGAGCAAGACCAGTGGGGCTGGAGAGATGAGGATAGCCAGGCAGTGAGACAGAGCCTGGAGAGGTGATTTCATGTCTCTCCTTGAAAGGTTTCCAGCCCCCCAGAAATAAAGCACTGAGCAGCCTGGACTGATCCCACAGCTGTGCTTGCTCTGGGAAGGGGGTTGGAATAGAAAGCTTATGAACATGCCAAGCCTTATTTTTTTTTTTTATTTTTTTTACAAAAACAGAAATATCATTTGATTTCGTAACGCATATACCTTAGAAGTGGCAGAAATACAGACTTTCCTGATAAAGCTTTCTCAAGGTTCTGGTGGTGAACTGCAGCTTCAAGATATATCTTCCCCACCGAAGAATTTTTTGTGGTGCAAAAATGAGATAACAGAAGGTGAATTGTTTCCAGAATTATTTGGAATAAACAGGCCTAAAAATATGTCATATCTGGAATATATTTTACCTTGTTTTATTGTAGCTTTTTTTCCAAGTTTATGCTATTAAAAAAATAATGTCTAGGAAAGACAAAGAGAGCTGGGATCTCAGTGACAGGTGACATTCAGCCAGTGGAGGGAGCTGACACAAGTTTTCAAATCCCTCTGGGGTCAAGAACTGGAGAAAACAGGTTTATTTATTTATTTTTAGAAAGTATACCTTTAACTTCTAGGAGCAGTTTTTACAACCTTTCTCAGTTGGCTGTGGTCCAGGTAACCTCTAAATAAATAAACATTGTAAGTCATAAGAATGAATTTCACTGCAACAGAAAAGCTCTTCAGAGCAATGAAGGGTCCTTATCCTAACTTCTTGTTAGTATAAGACTTGCAGGGTGGGTGGGGCTAGACAGGAACCATTCGTAGCTTAGGCACACAGGACTGCCAGGTGGGATGGGTCAGAGCAGGGCATCTGAAAGACATTGAAGAGATTGTAAAGAATATCAACTTTTACAGTTGTGTCCTTTTATTATTATTATTATTATTATTATTATTATTATTATTATTATTATTATTTTAGCAATTTAACCGTTCTGTGGAAGTCATGATATCATGAACAGCTTTAGCATAACAAGAAACTCATAGTAAACAGGCCGTCTTCTTGAAGATTATTTCCTCTCTATTGGAGAAATATCATAGCTATTCATAAAGCAGACAGGGTTTGGGTCAGTGTTATTTTAAAAGATGGGATATTTATTAGTGTCCAGATGAAACACATACATAGTACATAGTCCAAGGTGAAAATCATAATGTATGGTGAGAAAGTCTGTTTAATTGCACAGTTAAAATGTTCTTTTCAACGTGTAGTCCTCAGAGTAAGATAACAATCTTAGCAATAGACCACCAAAGAAATCTAAAATATTTTGCCTACTTTCAACCCAAACTAACTTAAGATCATCCCAGGCACCTTGTACAGTACTTCAATATGTCTCTTGGGCTTCTCTTAACTCCACAAGTGCAGATCACTAATTGCTTCATTGTTGCATTCACATTTTTTCTGTTCATGACCCTAAAGCTGTTATATAAATAGTTAGGTTTTCTAAAGAAGAAAAGGAAAAGAAAGGAAAAAAAAAAAGGAAAAAAAAAAGAAAGGAACAGGGAAGGGAAGGGAAGGGAAGGAGAGGAGAGGAGAGGAGAGGAGAGGAGAGGAGAGGAGAGGAGAGGAGAGGAGAGGAGAGGAGAGGAGAGGAGAGGAGAGGAGAGGAGAGGAAAAAAGAAAAAAGAAAAGAAAAGAAAAAAGAAAAGAAAAGAAAAGAAAAGAAAAGAAAAGAAAAGAAAAGAAAAGAAAAGAAAAGAAAAGAAAAGAAAAGAAAAGAAAAGAAAAGAAAAGAAAAGAAAAAAGAAAACTTAAATTTTTATGACCTGGGTTCAGTAAACAGAAGTGATCAATCCTGCTGTAATAAGAAAATAAGTTCATGTGATCAATAGACCCTGTCTCAAATGGTCTTAGTTATAAATAAGATTTTTTTTTTTTTGGAAGAAAAGTTCTTGGAATAATGATAGATACATGGATTTGTATGTGTGTGGTGTTCAAACATCCAAGAGCTGACATTTATTTTTCTTAATAGAAAAATGACAAATGGGCAGTAATATACTGGGTATGAATACCTTAGTGCAAGAACCCTGGAGATTAAGTTTTTTTAAAGATGAATGAAAACCAACGTCACAAACCTTAGATTCTCTCACTCTAAGATTGATGAAATCAGTTGGTTTGTTACAGTATGTGCAATCACGTACAGGGGGTACATGTACACTGCAAATGAAGGACTGCTCAAAAGTCAAGGTGCTGCAGCTACAGCAGCAGTCCTTCCATAAAATATAATGTTTTAGATACCTTATACATAGTAGTAGGCTATTCATAAAAGAAATGATTGGCAAAAAATAAAAGCCGTACATAGTAGGACAAAGCATTAGAAACTGAGCACTTCAGAACTGATGATGTGCCTATGAGCAAGAAAGAATTTTTGCTTGGTTCTAAAGGCAAAAGAAAACAATGATATTTAAATTATGCACTGACTGAAAAATGCTGTGGTTAGTATTCCATTCAAAGTACAAATACAGGTCCAGTCTCCCCGGCAAGCCAATAATTACTTCACTGAACTGTCTTAATTCATAAATAATACTTTTCCCAGCTTGACTCAAGTTAAGAGAGGATAAAAGAACTGATACTTCATGTAAGAAGAAATGGTTTCTACACTGTCTATTTTGTGAGATGGAGCAGAAGAGAAATATTTCACAGTTATCTCACAATAAAATGTCCTCCTCTCACTTATTAGTGAAAGCAGAAGAAACATCAGCATTTGTTGTTCTTTTCATCAACTCTTTTTCTTGGGTCTTTGTTCAGTGGCCCTCAGCCCTGCTTCCGCTCAATCTGTATTGGTAGCTGATGGCTGAAATCCCTTTTGTGCCTTTGAAAAATCTCACCTGCCAGAAGCAAGTACAACAATATAATACGTACTGAAGAAGTTTATTTATTTATGTAATATTTGTCTTACAAAGTGTCTATCAGAAGACTATTTTTTTTTTTCTTCAATACAGCTGGTTGATACCATGGTTCTTTTGCTGTTCCTGTACCAGTATGAATAGTTTAAACAATAATCTTAACTTCATAGGGAAGTTCAGAGATCACAACATCTGGCTGCTGTGAACTGTTAATGCTGAAATATAGTCCTCAACACAGAGGAGAACTTTACCAACGTAATAATATAATGTTATTGTTATCAGTTTTCTTAATCTATGTTAGAAAGGTTTTTTTTTTTTTTTTTTTCACAGTAATCCTTCCACATTTTCTGTGATTGCCAGATTTTCAGGTCCAGCTGCTCCACTACCCTTCTACCCTTTATTAATTTTCCAAAATTTAAGTATCTTCTTGCTTCCTTCCACAAACTTACCATATTGACTGTTATGCACTCCAGCAGAGTACCCCACCCTGTAGCCCTCTTTGCAACACATTGCCATTCAGATGTGTAGGATCAGCAGTTAACATAATCCACAAGTTGTCTTGATATAGCAGTAATTTACAATGTTAAAGTTGACCAGAAACAAAACTCCACAGGCCAGAATAAAACAATACCCAGCACAGCATATGAAAGAAATATAATCTTGAGAGAGTAAGATACAATTTGTGGAGTGTTAAAAAGTGGATATTCAAGACATACAGAGTATAGCATAATTTCTTAATTACTGAAACTGTCTCTTTAAGTCTACTACAACCATGTAAGAGATGTTGCTCTGAGGTACCTGTCTGAAATGTAACATTTTATTGTTCTTCTCTTGACATAATGATGGAAAACTAAGACATGATCTTTTATTTCAAATTTAAGAGTATCTGAGGAAACAATACTGCATATCTTTCAAAATAACATCACAAAATTGTCATTATTCCTCTTAAAAGATACATTTGGTGAAAACAATTTAATCTTTAAAATAAGATTTTTTATTTTTTTTTAACCTCACTTCTTTAAGAGAAATAAACAGAATTTGACAGAAAAATAAGACACACAAAAAAAGAAAGAAGCAAACAAAAAGATGGAAAGAAAGCAGGAAAGCAAGAAAGCAAGAGAGAGAAAGAGAGAGAAGAAAGAGAGAGAGAAAAAGAGAAAGAAAGAGAGAAAGAGAGAGAGAGAGAGAGAGAGAGAGAAAGAAAGAAAGAAAGAAAGAAAGAAAGAAAGAAAGAAAGAAAGAAAGAAAGGAAAGAAAGATTAAAATTACCATTCAGCATAACTCATTTTTTTCCAGCAGTTTAAAATTATTACTTATAGCCCATGCCAATCAATCAATTGCTTTCTCTTTAGGATCTTAATTACCTTCTCCTTTTCGCCTTATTGTTGTCCACTTTTTATACAGTTTGTACTACTCATTCTACCTTTTTACAGCAAAGAAGGCAGAACTTCATTTGTCTGTTTTAGTGTCTCTGGTGGGTGCAATCTTTAAATTAATTGTTGTATGTACTTCCAAGTTAAATGAGCCTCTCCTAAAAGAAGGAGAAGCACCTGTTCTCTTGCACGGAACAACAGAAATCAAATGCATAAAGCTATTCCATCTTCCCTTTTGCACAGAAATCAACAGGCATGAAACACAACCATGTTTAACATGAAAGGAGGTGAAACAAATCTGTTTGCTTGCTATGGAGTGACTTGTAAAATAACAGAAATGCATTTCCAACCCTAAAATCATCTCAGAGAGTGGGGAGTAGGGCTGATATTTTGCAGTGTATGATAGGGTTCGTCTTCACTATTTCCCTTTCACTTTGTTGTTGTCGTTTTCTTCACCATGGAAATAATTGTAGAAGTACTACAGTATACTTCATATACAAATCCATCTGAGGTGAGAAGGTAATAGGCAATACCTGAGTTTTTCACAGTCAGTATTTGTCACAGGCAAGCTTTAGCTGCAAATTTAAAAAGCATACATAGAAACAATTTTAGTCAAAGGCTTTTAACAATATGCACAGACAAAAGCAACAGCAAGCCAAAAGCTGTTAAAGAGCTTTGTAAGATAAGGTTCATGGATTATTATGTTTTTAGTTCACACAGGTGAAAGTAGACATCTTTGATTTGCATATTTCCTTGTATACTACTGCTTAAGAAGGCACTCTTCTCCCAGAGTGAGGAAATCACTCAGACTTTGCCTTTGCATAAAGTTCTGTTTGAGCTTTGCCTCTGAAAACAGTAGGACTCTTGAGCATACAGGTGTGAGTAAACATTTCAAGGTCAAAGCCACCTTCCTACCAAATGGAGCTATGACAGATGTCTCCTCCAACCGATCACTGCAATGCTAGAGGTCCCAGACATGGCTGACACACACCAAGTATATTTGGTGGCTGTCACCCATTTTCCACTCCCAGTGAGCCAAGTCCAAATACCCAGTCATTGGCAAAGGTATTTATTTTGACAACACATCTGATTTCAGACTATTAATGAATGCCTAGTTATTTGCATTTACTGCTTGTTGTTGGTTCTGAAGACGCATGGCATCAACCATTTCTTACTGAGTTTTCCATATATTCAGACTTTCTGTAGCTGCCTGCTAGGCAAATAAAGTCAGCTGGTGTTAAATTCAGATGAAGTTCACCCATCTGGCACCAGAACTTGAAGGTTCCTTTGTGTTGCTGCAATGAAGATCTGGCAGCCAACCAATAGATAGTAAGACATAAGTTCACTGAACTCAACACTAGACTGTGCAACACAAGAAACCTTGGGAGAGAATTTGCACTCAGAAGAAATCCTGTTAGAAAAATGTGATATTTATTGCCACATCACCCTGGGGGAGGCCAGATGTAGAAGACAAGAATTCAACTCTGGAAATCTCTGGAATGTTTTGTGAAGCTGCTTGACCTGGTAACTGGAGAGAACACATAAGACTCTTTAAAAGTTAAACTAAACACTGTTAAGGAATATTTCATATTCTTTTTCTCAGGTTTGTATAATAGTATATTATATTTGTGTTTTATATATTTATAAAAATATAATATATTTAAATACTAATAGGACACCATATGTTTATAATATATTATATAAGTATATATTATATAAGTATAGATATTTATATAATTTTTTTTTCTTCTTGGACATTGAAACCATGCTGTGAAGCAAAAGATAGGCACTGAATATATTGGTGATCACATACATCCTCAAAAAGTCTTTTGACCAAAAATAACATTATAGGTGCCAATAAAGGCTGGCTTGGGAAATTGTGTGTTAGTTCTGTAGACTGTCTTGATTCAGGAGAGGCAAAAAGAGAAATCAAATAATGTTCATTTAAAAGTAACTCTCTTCTTTACATTAACCTCCCTGCTGACCACACTGAAATATGCTGAATCATAGTATTATGTGACACTTAGAAGACATGGGTAGAAATGGAGGTTGGGAAATTGCGAGACATGGTCATCTGTTTGAATTAAAATCTAAATATTACATAAAACTGAAAAATGCAGACAGGTGGTTGAGCAGACTCAGTAAGTTGGATATGACTGTGCAGAAATACCCTTTCGGTAATGTGAAACTTAATAGACTGGAAGCATATTTCCCATTATAATGAATTCAGTGACATCTGTTGTTTCAAGATATATGGTGCTTGAATAATTGCAAAGCCACCAACAATGATAGCTAGCTTTAACAAGCAGAAATCTCATTAAAATACTGAGAGCAGTTCTGTAGCTTTAACACAGAAGCTTATAAAATATCGAGATGGGCTGCTGCTTATAGGTCCTTGCAGTCTGTGGATGCGCCTCTTCTCTCCACCTGCCCTTTCTTCCAAGAAGCATACTTCTGCATCTGTCAGAATGGCAGAGAATTAGCTGTCTTGAAAACTTTTCTCCATTATCAGTAATAATTAATATTGCATTGCAGAACAATCTAGCACTTCATCTAAGATAAAGCTAATCTCTTATACTAACTCCTTGTAAAGAGTAGCACCCAATTGGGACAGCTTAGGGTCTAGAAGAACAAAACAGGATTTTTTTTCACAGGCTGAGGTGACACAGCTTGACTACAGCCAGATGGCAGTTTGGTAGTAGTGCCAGAGCAAGCAGCCAGTTAGTGAGTCCCATTAAACAGGCATCCCATTTTGGGTGATTTGGCTCACCTTATACAGGAATACACTGTTCAGACAGACAAAATGACTGAGGATTCATTGTTTCTTTCCTTCTTTCTTTCTTCCTTCCTTCCTCCCTCCCTTCCTTCCTCCCTCCCTCCCTCCCTCCCTTCCTTCCTTCCTTCCTTCCCTCCTTTTTCATCCTTCCTTCCTTCCTTCCTTCCTTCCTTCCTTCCTTCCTTCCTCCCTTCCTTCCTTCCTTCCTTCCTTCCTTCCTTCCTTCCTTCCTTCCTTCCTTCCTCCCTCCCTCCCTCCCTCCCTCCTTGCCTTGCCTTTCTTTTCCTCTCCTCTCCTCTCCTCTCCTCTCCTCTCCTCTCCTCTCCTCTCCTCTCCTCTCCTCTCCTCTCCTCTCCTCTCCTCTCCTCTCCTCTCCTCTCCTCTCCTCTCCTCTCCTCTCCTCTCCTCTCCTCTCCTCTCCTCTCCTCTCCTCTCCTCTCCTCTCCTCTCCTCTCCTCTCCTCTCCTCTCCTCTCCCCTCCCCTCCCCTCCCCTCCCCTCCCCTCCCCTCCCCTCCCCTCCCCTCCCCTCCTCCCCTCCCCCACCTCCCCTCCCCCACCTCCCCTCCCCTCCCCTCCCCTCCCCCTCCCTTCCCTTCCCTCCCCCTCCCTTCCCTCCCCCTCCCTTCCCTTCCCTTCCCTTCCCTTCCCTTCCCTTCCCTTCCCTTCCCTTCCCTTCCCTTCCCTTCCCTTCCCTTCCCTTCCCTTCCCTTCCCTTCCCTTCCCTTCCCTTCCCTTCCCTTCCCTTCCCTTCCCTTCCCTTCCCTTCCCTTCCCTTCCCTTCCCTTCCCTTCCCTTCCCTTCCTTCCCTTCCCTTCCCTTCCCTTCCCTTCCCTTCCCTTCCCTTCCCTTCCCTTCCCTTCCCTTCCCTTCCCTTCCCTTCCCTTCCCTTCCCTTCCCTTCCCTTCCCTTCCCTTCCCTTCCCTTCCCTTCCCTTCCCTTCCCTTCCCTTCCCTTCCACTCCCTTCCACTCCCTTCCCTTCCCTTCCACTCCCTTCCACCCCCTCCCCTCCCCTCCCCCTCCCCCTCCCTTCCCTTCCCTTCCCTTCCCTTCCCTTCCCTTCCCTTCCCTTCCCTTCCCTTCCCTTCCCTTCCCTTCCCTTCCCTTCCCTTCCCTTCCCTTCCCTTCCCTTCCCTTCCCTTCCCTTCCCTTCCCTTCCCTTCCCTTCCCTTCCCTTCCCTTCCCTTCCCTTCCCTTCCCTTCCCTTCCCTTCCCTTCCCTTCCCTTCCCTTCCCTTCCCTTCCCTTCCCTTCCCTTCCCTTCCCTTCCCTTCCCTTCCCTTCCCTTCCCTTCCCTTCCCTTCCTTTCCCTTCCCTTCCCTTCCCTTCCCTTTCCCTCCCCCCGCCTTCCCGTTCCCTCCCCCCCTCTTTTTTTTTTTTTGTGTGGGGGGGGACGGGGATTAGGGAGGAAGGGAGGGAGACGTTGGGAGGGGTGGGCTGGGGCAAAACAAGAATTCAGAAAACATCTGTAGTTCTACCACTTTCAAATTAAGTAAAGCTTTTATTTCCTAAAATCTCCGCCTAGATTCCTGGCAAGATATTGTATGTGTTACTATTTCCAAGGTCCATTCTTGTGATCTGAAAAACTTGTGTTTCAAGGAGCTCTGCTTTCAAATCTCACTTACAAATGAAATGTCTTCTCAAAGATTAAGAAATTCTTAATATTTAAAGTTGTCTTTGGCCATGGAAAGAAAAGGCAGCATCTAGGACTCCTTGGTCTTGTTAGTAAATTTATATCTGAAAAAGAAATTCTCTAGCACTGCTACAGTCTGTGAACTTGTCTTGGAAGCCTTCTGTCTTGCATCTCATTCTTGTTTGCTATGTGTATTTGACACAGACTGGCTTAAAATCCTTTGTAAATTGTCATGGCAGAAGAATATATTTATTTATTTTTTTTCTGAAGAAATTAACTTTATGTATAAATCTACTGACAGACCACTGAAGAGCTGATATTAAGATCCCGCTCAAGGTTTGTATCTTGTTACAGAACAATTAATTTTCTTTCTTGAAAAAAAAAAAGGGAAGAAAGAAGAAAAATGAAGAAAGAGAGAAAGAAAGAGAGAAAGAGAGAAGGAAAGAAGGAAAGAAAGAAGGAAAGGAAGAAGGAAAGAAAGAAGGAAAGAAGGAAAGAGGGAAAGAGGGAAAGAGGGAAAGAGGGAAAGAGGGAAAGAAAGAAAGATGGAGAGAAAGAAAGAGGGAAAGAAAGAAGGAAAGAGGGAAAGAAAGGGAAAGAAAGAAAAGGAAAAAAAAAGGAAGAAAGGAAGAAAGGAAGGAAGGAAGGAAGGAAGAAAGAAGGAAAGAGAAAGAAAGAAAGAAAGAAAGAAAGAAAGAAAGAAAGAAAGAAAGAAAGAAAGGAAAGAAAGAGAACACCAGAAAGACAAAATAGGATACAGTATATTCTTTAAATATTCTAGAATATTCTTCATACAAAGGATATATCAGATTGTAGCAGTTTGACAGAAAAAGACAGAAAACTAGAGGGCCTATTAGCAGAGAAACTCACCTCTTTTGTTTTTTCCTGTTATTTAAGATGTAAGAACATATTCAGCTGAATGAAAACCATTAGTTTTACTGGTTCATGGATATCTTAAACTCTAGTAATTTCATTTCTGAAATTATAAATTTATGTTCTTGTTTGTTGATTTTTTTTTTTCCATTTCAATTGAGAATCTTTTTTTTTTTTTTAAATAAATCTAAAACTGGATTTTGGTAGTTATAAAAGCATGGAACCAAATCATATTATTATTATTATTATTATTATTATTATTATTATTATTATTATTATTATTATTATTTTGTTTTCTATTGTATGAGTTGCAAATACAGGCAGGCACTTCTGTATAGTATAAATAAGCTGGCTGGGAATAAAGTGTAAACTTCTGCTCTGGGTTGCTTTGCAAATTCTAATGACAGTTTTCTTGTAAGCAGAATGCAATAGTGGGGGAAAAAAATAAAAAAAATCTAGTACCACACAGCCATCTATGCCTCTCACAAAGAAACTATACATTATCTCCCTGAAGGTGGCACCATGGTAACTCTGCAGTTCTCAATGGATAAAAAGACACAACCTCTCCCAGTCAAGTCCTGCTCTAAGATGTTATTCTTCCTCACTCTGATGTGTCTCCTGATTCCTGTATGTACCAGTCTATTTCTGTATGTATTATATTCCTATATGTATTATATACAGGAGTATATATAATATACAGGAATATGTACAATATACAGGAATATATATTACATTCAGGAAAATATATATGAATATATATGAATATATGAACTGCATATTTCTTTAATTGCTGGTAACACGGTTGAGCAAAGAGGATGGAATTAAAACTTTGTGACAGGTTCTGCAGAAGAAGAATTGAAAGGAAGTTATGTGTGAGAGTGGCAGCTTAACAGAAGCATTTTCCTTGAAGTTGACTTCCTGTTTTCTTTCAGAACAGAACTTATAAGGACAGTGATTCTGGCCAAAAAGCGGGTGTTTTCTACAGCTAGACAGCAGGTTTTACTCAAGTACTACAGCAAATGCCTGGCAATATCCCAAAACAAGCACATGTATTGAAGTTAAAAAGTTAATTAGAATTATTCTCAGAGAGTGGTGAGGCACTGGAACAGGTTACCCGGAGAAGCTGTGGATGCCCAATCCCTGGAAGTGCTCAAGAACAGGCTGGATGAGGCCCTGAGCAACCTGGTCTAGTGGGTGGCATCCCTGCCCATAGCAGGGGGGGTTGGAACTAGATGATCTTTAAGATCCCTTCCAACCTGAGCCATTCTATGATTCTATGATGACGCTCAAGGATCAAAATTTAGTTTTACGTATCTCTATTTTATTGTGTATTTCAGAATTACCAGAGCAATTTCCCTGGAAGTTCTCTGAAAGAGAAAGAACGGAAGTTTTCTGAAACATATATATATATTTTTTTTTTTCTTAATTGAAAGTGAAAACATCACTGTAGATATGATTAAGATATGGTTAAAGCTTCCTGCATAATAGAAGATGGTCATAAAACTGTATACAACTGCATTCCTGATTTCTGCATGTTTGTCTCTTTTTTGATAAGGTTTAGAAGCAGAAGTGTACCACTGTGCTTTATATACCCTGTACTTAAAGACCTTTATATTTTAGAAAAAAAAAAAAAAAAAAGTTACTTTCCTAGATTTCACCTCTTTGTTTTCCTAATCTTATTACAAGTTACAATTTAGTTGTTTCACTTATTGCTGTCTTTCACAATGGAGAGAGAGGTAGTAATAACATTACACCTTATCCAGTTTTTTTTTTCCTGACTGATGTCATGTTTTAAACTTGGTATTAATTTGATATTAAGTCTTTCATGATTGGAGTATGTTGGGGCACTGGGAGTAGGTCAAGTCTTATCACCCCTGAACTGTCTAGAAAGAACAGAACTAGAGGAGTTGATTGATTCAGGGGCCAAGTAATTTCTAATTCCTTTTATATGTTTATTATAACATGGAATGCATGAATATAAGAATTTTCAGAGCAGTGGCTGTCTAGTCTGTATGAATACCCTTGCTGATACATCAAATACCTAACAATCTTAAGGAAGGATAAATTCAGTACTTTTAATTTTTACAAACTATAGTTAGTGTGGACAGTGCTAAGTATAAAAGGATCACAAGTAAATGCACTGATTTTTCATTATGAACACATCTAAATGAGTTAAAAACTACCTCTGCCTGTCTTCAAAGTTAATTTTGTGTTAAATTTATCCAGCTCAGGTGCATGATTTTAGAAATCACGATAGCTTAACCTACCTTAGTGTGCCTATATATCGTATTGTAGCTTAGACAATCTGAGTTACTTATTACTTATTTTCTGGTAATTAAAAGGTTTCATGCTTACAGGATCAGATTCTGAAATGTTGCTGATTTTCAGTGGAAAGTAATGAGATTGTCTCAAGGAGACTCACTTTGTTCAGAAACAGATACTTCTTCAGCTTTCACTTCCAGAAAGTGACTATTTTTTATTTTTATTTTTTGAGACTTTAATCCACCAAAATGTTTTGTATTACTTTGTGTGTACACATATATATATATATATAAATGCATACATGTATATATATATGTATGTATTTCTATAAACTCCTATATTACAGCTTACTGAAATACATAGATATTCAAGAGGAGATTCAGGAGTGATAGTTACATGATAGATACTGATAGATCCTGATAGATACGTTTCTGCTTTATCTTCATTTAGTAAGAAATAATTCAGCTTATGCATATTTTATGGAATGGAAAAACTTTGAATCCTTAACTGTCCATCTCAGAAATAAGAGCTTATTAGCTAGGACTGTGGATGACAATGTGTGAAGAATCTGCAAGCATTAAAGGACAAGGAGAATGTACTTCCTAAATAGAGAATGCTCTTTGGGAGAAGTGTTCATTAGTTAAAAGAATTAAAGTGAAGCTTTACCCATAACACTTAAATGTTTTCTCTCTAACACCCTTGAGCTTTGATCTGAATTTCACTACCAATAATTTGAAATTATCAAATAACTCCGACATGGACAGACTAAAGGGTTAGGGAAGTATTTTGAGGACAGAAGGAAGCCCTTCAGAACTCAAGAAGCTTTGACAGTAATAGCAAGCTGGTTTGGACATTTGATTTCAGGATGTGAACATAACTTTTCTAGATCAAACCAATGAAGGGGATAAGGTGAAGTGCATGAGGTGGTAATGAGTAAAAAGTGAGTTGTATTAACATAGAAAAAAACAAACGAACAAAAAAAACCCCACGCCTTACTGTTATATAATATTTGTATCCCTTCCTGCTCTAATCTGGATCAGCAATTTGATGGGATAGTGAGGAAAGATAATATATCCAGTGAATTGGGTTCACTTCTTAACTTTTTCATGAAGTTGCATGTAAACACTATCAAGCCACTGAATTGTGGGAACAAGTCATTTCTTCATCTGCAAAAAGAGATGATGGTCACAGAGACAGTGAAATAAAAAGATACCTGATACTTGAATACTATAACTGACCATAAGCATAGACTAAACAATGGCTCTCTGGAAACATTTTTATAAAGAAGTTGCTTAAAACAAAAAGTTTCATATTCAATTTCCTAAAATTTATGTCTTGACCAATAAAATATATTAGATGCGTTTTTCTTGCTCTTGTTCTGCAGTCAGGACTTGAGGGTGGTGGTTACGCCCACAGAATCATTAGTGTACAAAACTCAGTGTACAGAGCACGTCTCCCCTATCTGTGTAAATGTGGACTATAAATAAGGCAGGATTCTTAAAAGGAGGGGGGATTAAAGGCAAAGAAGTCATACTGTTTTGTGAATACATTTATCTTCTGCACATGATAGCTGAGGACTGGATTCAGAAAACCAGAACTCGTGTTCTAGTCCTCCTCCTTGTGGTTTGGATGAGTCTGGCTATCTGGCAAGAGAAATGAAGAAAATAATTGATTCATTTACTGACAATCCTTGTAGCTGTCAAAAGAAATCTTTGGTCTTTACCAGTCAGAAAATGAAGTAGTATGAAAATGAAAGCTATGGCTCTCATTCTAAAGGATACAAGTATTTATCTAAAGAGTTCTAGCCTAAACTAAACAATTCATTAAACTCAGAATCAGTCTATTGTTTTTAGTGCAATATTTGAATTTACAGCAGGATAGCAGAGAACATTCTCAAGGTATTGGGATTCCTTTGCTGGAATGGCCCAGGAAAAATGCAGTTAGCCAGTTCCTGTTCATTCTCATTCAGGTTCTATAAGGAACTAAACAGTTTAATCTTCTTTTAATTTAATAGCAGATGTATGCAATCATACCTGCTCAACATTGGCCCCAATAGTATTCTAGAACCTAAAAGAATGGCACTTGTTTTATTAATTGCCTAGCTCTTCAAGTATGGACTGAAATTTTAAAACAGTTACTTTTTGCTTAGGCTCTCCTTGGTAGTCCATGGCTTTTAGAAACTTTCAATAATCAGATGCTATACTTCCCCCCCCACCCCCCCCAAAGATTTCAAGGGTAAGAAACACACTTACATATTCAGACCACACTCACTACTTAGACTAACTCTCTCTTTTACCTGACCTAAGAGTGTTTCTTGGAGGGATTATGAGAGCGTTAAGCATGATATCAGGGGGTTACAACATGATAATCATCAACTGCAGTAACACTCAAATCTAAATGAATAATTTCTTCAAAGAAACCCAACATAGGACAGCAGAACTGTGAAAGTTGTGTTTTAACAACTTTAACAATCCAACGAACAATCCCATATAAACTTAGGCAAACTGAGGGAAATCTGATGGACTAAACAGAAGCAGAAATTTCCTAACGGATATCTGTAGAACAGATCGATGTGTGTAGCTCTCCTTGCTGTTATTGACCCAAGCTGCTTTCCCCGAGCAAAAAAGAACCCTCCTTCCATTTAGGTAGCAGAATCTTTTCTATATGTGCAAATTGAAGGTAGAAGAAATCAGTTTCATGGTACTTTGTCAAAGCTCCCAAGTGAAAAAAAGCTATGTGGAAATTCACCCACACTTCAAAAGAAGCCTGCACTGAATGTCTTCCAAGGTTCAAGTATTCTGAGCAGCTTTTATCTATCTCTACTAATAATTGATCAGACTGTTAAATGTTATGGCACAGTAAACCAGGTGCTAGGTATAGAGGGTGTGGAGTCACACACAGTCCAACCTCAAAGTGATTTGTAAAACTGATATAAAATTTCTTGGACCATAATGAGGAAACCATGTGTGTGGTGGCCTTCACAGAAAACAATTTAGTGACACATTTTGCAAATCAAAGGATCTCAGATATGTTGCATGGCATCTCACATGGCAAACCTATTATTTGTCCAAATAATACTGTGTACCAGATATGCAAATTTGATTTGGAGGCTTCAGATTACTATAAAAAACCTTACACAGCACTAGTTGCTCTATTTTCTATTGTATCAGCTACTGTCCAACTTCATTTTTGGTGTAACGCTAAAGAACTTTTTTTTTTTTTTTTTTTTTTTTAAGAATACACATATATTTCAACATATGTAAAATATTAGTTATATTAAAAATGAAAACGGCTTTTCATTAACCATGTTTGTTTTTCTCTGTATTCAATAATTTATTTGCTTTGTGTTAAATTCAAGAAACAGAAAACAGAAAACCTGAAATTGACTTCTGAACTTCTTATTATAGTGAAAAACAAATCAAGCCAACCAATCAACCAAACAAACAAAAAGTTAATTTGAAAAATATAACTAAATCCTGGTAAATTACGTGGTCAATTAAAAAGAGGTAAAAAAGGAGCATAGTGAAATTCTTATAAGATTTTCATTACAAAGTTTTCTTACAAAGATGCTCTATTGCATAAACCATTAAATATATAATTAAATAAATAAATAAAGATTGAAGTGAACCTCTAAACTCTGGACTGTATAGTTACATTCTTTTCTTGTCCTAAATGCTGCCAGTCTCAGATAAGATAACATATTTTCTAGACAAAAATAAACAAACAAACAAACAAAAAAAACAATAAATACGTTCTGAGTGCTTACAAATATTAAGTAGGTTGATAGATAAGTGCTGGTATAATCTTTAATGTATATGTTTTAAGGAGGATTTTATGGTTGCTGAAAGTTAAATGTTTCCTGTGTCTCTGATAACTTTATATATTAGCATATGAAACCTTCATTTGCTTTTCAGATCCATAGTAATGTATTTTTCTGATGAAACAGTGTTACTAAGGGAAGATTTAAATGCTGGCCCCATTACAAATTCTAACTTTTAAACTGAAAGTTTGAATTTTCAAATTTGTACAAATCGGTAAGTTATATCTCACAGAACAGAAGAGAGATCTCCACCCCTCCCCCTGCCCCCCCCCCCCCCCCCAAAGGCCTTTGACTGCTTGCTTCACAAACAAAACTCATAGACAAGTGTAAATCTGGCAAATGTAATTCACAAATCTTATGGTTATAGCTCTGCTAATGAAGTGGGTATGCATGATAGGAGAATTTGGAATATAAAATTCAAACAGAAAATACTGCACACTGTTTAGCTGAAAACAAACATTCATTATCTCTGATGAAAAAAAAAGGGGGATATTACTCAATTACTCCACTGGTAAAGACGATGTAAAGAAGTCTACACAGACAATGACAGTTCCATATTTACTCATTTTTTCAAGGGCTGTTCAGTCTCACACTGGAGAAAAGACTATTCTTTAGTCACACCATATCCTGCTGGCTGCAGTGGCAGCCAGCGTGGTAGTAGCCCCAACTTCTTGTTCTTCTTCAGTTTGTATAAAAATAATCTTTCATCCCAAATGGTTCCAAAGCAGACAAAACAGAGTTCTGGTTTTGCCTCTTTTCCAGACAACCTTTTGTTAAATATTTCCAGTTTGAGAGCATAATATCCTTCTGAGAAATTGTCCTTTTACCAAGCAGTTCTAGTATTTAATTAACTCCAAATGCCTTTCTACTACTATTTATGTATTTAAGTACAAGTATGGTTTTAAATGCATGGATATGTAAGGGTGTGTTTAGCTTAGCAAATTTCAGATCTCTTGGAAGTCACTTTTTCTGGCATAACTAGGTCTTCCAAAACTCTTGACAACCAAAAACATCCTGAGGGCTTAGCATTATGTTGATTTTAATAGGAATTATAAATTATAAATGACATTTCATAGTATTATATCATATAAGTGAAATCAGACAGTTTTTTTCAATTTCAGGACCAAAACATTCTTAAAATCCATCAGTCAATCAGTCAATCAATCAGACAATGTTTACATCTGCATTATTTATGTTTTCTTCTAACTCATCCTGATTTTTTTTTTTGAATATTGATGATCATTTCTTATCTTAATGTTTATGTGTTTTTTCAAAGTTTCACAACTGGACTTGTGTTATTAGTAAAAAATAAAAACATATACAGGAGTAGAAATTCAGGAAGAGGTCTATAATGTTTAAACAAAAAGTTCTTTGAGACAAACAGTGACCAAAATCAGGTGTCATAAAAAACACACACACATATATATATATATATATTTAGCTAAGATTCTTTTGCCCAGGGACTACCTGCCTTTCACTGTCTTTTCTTTCTTTTTAAACTCCAGATTGATATTCATTAATTCTTCTTGTGTAGACAAAAATATCAAACGTAAAAATTTGCCAGGTCTTCTTGTGCAGCATTCACCATGTGGCCTTCATTTTTATTATTTTAATTGTACAGGGCTTTTGAAGGCATTGAAGCATTGAAGTGCACCACCTATGTGCTTCAGATTGAGTGTTCAAGCAGTAAGCTCTCTCAGTGTAAGAATATCACTACTGCACTAGAATATCTTGGCTTGAGCAAGACAAGTTATTCTGAACTTAAATGTAACAAAAATCAGAAACACACTCTGAATGTCCTCTAGCACTGGCACATCCTGTGCTCCTGCTGAAAATATGGAATTAATGAAAACAACAAAGTTTCTTCAAATTCCTATCATTTTGTTTGCGTAGGTAAATTCATCTTCCTTGGCAGAACATCCAAGTAAGTTTGTCAAGTGTGGTTACTTAGTAATTTAGCACATCTACACAGAATTCTTTCAGGTATAGTGAGGCTGGATGCATGCAGATTCCATTAGTGTTTTTTTTTTTTTTTTTTTTTTTTTTTTTGACAAGCAGTAATAAGCCCACCTACATATTTCTAGTATACACAGAAAAGAAGTGCAGAAAAAGGTTTTATAGTCTGTGTCAAATATTTTTTCAGTGGAGTCTAAGCATATACTTTGTACATGTATTTTTCTTAAATCTTTGCAACAATAACTATTGACACACATTTCTCCATGTTTCTGTTAATATTTCCTTAGAGGAGGACCCATTGTATTTTCAGAGTTGAAGTAAGGACAACATTTATGTAAATTTTGTAGGTTTATCTAGTTATCGATTTATTCATATCAGAAATACTGTAATTCTACTAATGTTTCTTACATTTATATCTTTCAGCTAAATTCTTTACAGAACAAGACAAATGCTAGAATCATGGAATACCTTCCCAGGAATAACAACCAAATACTCTTTTGAAAGTATAGTATAAAGTAGGTATGTCACATTGAGTTTTAACCCAGAATAAATTTCTGTATAAAAATGTAAGTTTATCATAAGTCAGAAAACCCACTTGAGAAAAAAAGTAAATACTTGGGAAACAAAATCTGATGGAGCATGTCTACAACTGTAATTACAACTCTGACTGCATACCTCCTTCATCTACATTTTCATACCATACCATACCATATCATTTCAACCTTTTAAAATGTAAACCAAACAGGAAACACCTTTGTTATTACATACAATTCTGGAGAACCATTCACTAAGAACAGATCATTTGTACATAAGCTACAGTCTCTGCAAGCATTTTCTGGAAATTCCTCCTGCCTACATGGCTGTGTCTTTTGACATAAGTGTCAATCAAAATGTATGACTGTCAGAAGTCAAAACCTGTGTTGTTGCTTTGATATGATGGCAGACTGTGCTGGAACTGCTTGCCACCAATGAGAGCTCAAATCACTGCAAAACTGCCTTGGATTCCGTAGTGGGCAAAGTCCTCATGGTCAGTGAGCACACCACGGCCATCTCTTCCGCCCTTCTGTTAAGCAGGCAGATAATGTGGGCTGAGCAGTTGTCCTGAACACTGTTACAGATCCCACAGATCACTGCAATGCCTAGGTTTATTATTTCTTTTGCTCCATTTAAATTCAATAAACTATAAATGATGTATTAGTAAACTGATTATGTGAAAAATAATTCTTTCAATTATTTTGATTCACATGCCAGGCTTGTCTGTGTGCTAGCACAGCAATATCAGTGTGCTAGTACCAGTAAAAGTAAGCAGGAGTTCGAGGTTGAATTTTATTAACATTATGGATTTTTAAACCTCATCCACAGAACAGTGCATTTCTTTCACTTATTAAATAACAGAATTAAAATCAGATTTTCAGTATTTCTTCACTGTTAGTAGTTTTTTAAAAGTTAAAGGCATTAAGCTGTAGTTATACTAAAATCAGCCTCCTTGACATATAAGAAGGAAGGAAGTAGAAGGTACGTTTATCTGTCATACCTAAGACATCTGCAAAAAGTTTTTCAATAGAAAATTTGTTATTCAAAGCTTTTTGTGAAAATTTGAGGTGACAAGCTTGACCATTAGAATAAGATAATAATATATGAACTCTTAAACATTAAAACAAACAAATAAAAAAAAAATCTGCCCTGTAAGCAAGACAACCAGGACAAATTAATTTCAAAATATATCTGCCATTTTATTTTTTTTTCCCAGAAATGGAAAAGCTTATACTGCATGTTAACAATTTATTTTAGAAATTAGCCTTACCAAGGTGAATATATGACTTTATTTTCATTTTTGACTACTTCTTAAAGTCTGGGGATTGAAAACAGATCACAAGAACTTCACTAAAAACATTTGTTAAACTTCATCTGTATTTCCATATTTCCCTTCCCTTCCCTTCCCTTCCCTTCCCTTCCCTTCCCTTCCCTTCCCTTCCCTTCCCTTCCCTTCCCTTCCCATCCTTTCCTTTCCGTTCCCTTGTGTTGGAACTGGATGGTCTTTAAGTTTCCTTCAAACCAGGATATAGTATGTTGCTGTCAGGATATGATGTAAATCAAGCATGAGGCTGACAGTGTATACAAATACAATTATTCTTATATGAAAACCTCTGTCAATATAAGTCTAGAGTAACCCCCTAAAGAAACAGAAAACCTAAGTTATGAGAAAGGGAAGGAAGGAAGGAAGGAAGGAAGGAAGGAAGGAAGGAAGGAAGGAAGGAAGGAAGGAAGGAAGGAAGGAAGGAAGGAAGGAATTAGCATATATTATATATATTATAACTGGAACCCTCTCTGTTTACCAAAGGTCATGGGAGTCTCAGGATGTCCCTGCTGCCGGGAAACTAGCCAATGTTATACTTATCTACAATAAGGGCGTGAAAGAAGACCCAGGAAACTACAGACTTGTTAATCTAACCTCAGCCTCTGGAAAACAGTTATGGAGAAGATTGTCCTGAGGGATATTGAAAGGCACTTTAGAAACTAAGCTATTATCTGGCATATTCAACATGCCATTGGTTCTTCAAGGGAAAGTCCTGCCTCAATAATATGATCTCCTTCTATGATAAGGTCACCTGCCTAGTGGACGAAAGGAAGGCGGTAAAAGTAATCTTCCTTGATTTCAGTAAGGCCTTTGAGATCCTTGCAAGATCTCCCTATGTTTTCATCCCTGTGTTTTCAAGGAATAAAAATGTGTTGGATTTATTTGTTTTCTTCTTTTGTTGTTGTTGTTTGTTGTTGTTTGTTTGTTACAGAACATCCGCTGTTTTCCATATGGTTCAAAAATGTTTAAAAAAGTATATATCCAGCATTCAGTTCTCTCTTTTTTTTTTTTTTTTTTGTATCTTCATCTGAGACATCATTTTACTGTTTAAAATTAGTTAGTACTATCTTTTTTTATATGTTATTTAAGTCTTTATTTAAGTGGATACTTTCTTGGAATGCCTAAGGGTTTTCCTATCATCTGAGAAGGTGAAACAGACCCCTGAAAACAAACATAATTTGTTTGCTTAGTCTTTTAATAAGTCTGCCCAAGTCTGGGAGTCAGTTAAATAGAACTTCAATGGAATCAATGTGGAAATTCAATACAAGAATCAAGGGTAGTGGAGCTCCACTTTGGATTGGTGAGATTTTTTAAAGGTAGAAACCTGTGTGTTTATTTCAGTGACTAAACTCTTTCTACAAAAAATTCTAATATATAAGAATTTAGCATTTATTTTGATAGGGATTCCTTCATCAGCTGCATCACTATCAACAAAGATAAACAGACATCTAAGTGTGACCCATAATTTTTCCCCTATCCTACAGAGATAACTTCTTCCTCACTGGAGAAAAGAGGTGTTGTGTCATCTAGGCTGAAGTTTTGTAGCTATATCTTATCTATCAGCTAATCTAAACACTGCCTACAAAGTAGCACAAATGTCTTTCTAGAAAGACAGTTGGCAATTAAGTTTATATCTAGAGGTGTACATTTTTCACTCTCTACTAATGACCCTAACAATTTTATATTTATTTGAGATTTTCTTCATCCATATATAGATTTCTAAATGTATATGTGAATCTAACAGTTCCTTATCCTGAAACACTTTCAAAATCAGAGAGTAAAAAAATAAATATGTAACAAATAAATAATGACAATAAAATGCACTTTGAAATTAAAATGTGATATGTATTAAACAGCTATAGATATTGCTTCAATTATCATTTTCCTTTAAATGTTGTAACCCAGGGAAGTTAACTGGAAATGATGCATATTCTCTCTTATAAATATTTAAAGAAAAAAATATTATTGCAAGGTTTAATTGTTTTTTGAAATGCAATATACATTTATATATATGAACAATGAATTCATACTGCAGTCCATTGATTGTTAGCAGGTCTCTTATGTGTACTACTTTCCCAGAAGTTTACTAGAATTGTGACAACAGTCCCTGGTAAAACAGGAGGAAATTTAAAATATCAAAACAGCAAGATATTCCCCATCCATTTCTTTACAAGTTCAATTTTGCTTTTAATGTTTGAACTCAATAATTAAAGGTATAAATCAAAGATCTCAAAGCTTTAAAATGGCAGATCTGAATGCTAAAAACAATACTATCCATCTTGCTTCTAAAGATTTTCATGCAGTATTTAAATATGCAGGCTAATTGTCACTAGGCCCTTTTCTCTCTTAGTCTAATCAGATTGCCCTGTTTTAAGAATATATCAGAATTGTGGGATGAAATTGTCTATATGTTTTGGATTAACTTGTCAAATAACATGGAGTTTATGAGTGCATGTGGCAAACACCTCTTGAGTCTGGTGGGCAAAGCAAAGAGGAAGAATGATGCTTCAGCTAAAGCAGCTACGCAATGTCTTTTTCCACCAAAGGGCTTGTACAGGAGCCTTGGCAAATCATGTAAAATTGGGTTTTGCAGAGTACTTCACAAGCAGTTTGTTGTACCCTGAGAGATGATTTGCAGAAGAGTTTACTAGGGAAAGACACAAAGTAGCTAAAAATACAGGTAACTGGAAAAATCCGTGCAAAGATCTTCAAAAGGTGAAGGGTAAATTAAGCAGTACACTTAAAGGTAAATTGGCAGTACTTCATGTTTTTGAGGAGAGACCACTACCAATATTTGAGCTACATAGCCCTGTAATCTGGATGTACAACCTGCCTGTTGGAGTTTTTTTTTTTTCTTTTTTTTTTTTTTTTCTGGAAGGCAAATCAATTTTTGTTATATATTTTCTCTTTTGCCAAGAACTAGAAACTGAATGTAGATGATGAATAGGAAGATTATCAAGAGAATATTTCATTGTTTTACAAGACTGTCAGAGCTGTAGGAGACACTGCGCAGAATAGTTTCTGAAGCCTCTGTTGTTTGAATGAAACTGGTGGAAGCTGAACCAAATTCTTACAGGTATAAGTCACAGTTATTCTGAGACTCATACTCTTGAGTGTTTTTCTTCAAAGTACTAGATACTGTATTATCAGTGTTAAATACAGATCTGCATATGGAAGTATGGTGCAAGGTTTAATTGCTGGGCAGCATCTAAACAGCAACATCATGTTACCTAAAATCTATCAATAATTTAATTTTAAGTTTGGGTAGATAATCTTTGATGCTTCCAGAATACGGCAGTATACATCACTAATATTTCAAAACTGCTTACTTATTTAGCCTGAGGATTTACTTATAGAATTGAAAGCCCCAAAACCAACTGTTTCTCTGAGGATAGCTCAATCTAATGTTGAAGTGAGTAGAATTAAAACATGTTGTGTCCCCTTGAGAAGACAGTCACTGTGTAACTTCACAACATCTCTGAGATCAATTCCCCTCTACATCCCAACCACGTCTCTATTCACAGAGCTCATTTTTCTCGTTGCTCTGTGTGGGAGAGACATTGATCTCTCATTTTTGTAAGACCAATCCAATTTTAACCTCTCTTTGCATTCAGCTCCAGTTGAAAATAAGAGGTTTGAAGTATGACATAGTTCATGTATTCAAAGCCATAATCTAATTGCATTAGATCCAGTCATCTGTGCTTTGGAAATCATTCCTAATCCTTTCTGATATTTTGTGCACAACAGCAGCCAGGGAAATGGGAAGGCCAATTCAGTGTTGTTGCTCTGGTTCTAGATATCAAAGAGTCTATTTTCAATGTTGCTTCAGCTCTGGTGTTCATCTGACTGGTTTAGATATTGTTAAACTTTTCAGAGCTGTGCATTACAGTAAATATTAATGTTTCCTTAAGAAACAGTGAAATTAAGCTCTCAAGTGTGTTCCTTTAAGAAATGAGAAAGATAATCTCTCAAATATATGAATAAGAGAAATATCAGAATAGAAAATGAGATCTCAAATAAAGTGAAAATGGAGAATTACAGCCCATTTTCACTGCAGTACTAGCTCATCCATGCCTGAATGTTGAACATAATGTGTTCAGACCATGTACCACACCCTAAAAATAGTTAGGCATCCACTAGATGCTTCATTTTGTTTACACTCAGACAACCCATGATGTGCACTCATCTATCAATGTCATACTGCAAAGCAACCATGAGGCTTGTCTAACGAATGCTGATGACTTTCTTATTGAAAGAATAGTAAATCTGTATGTCATCAGCTTACCTAAGGTAACTTAATCCACAATTAATTTAATTAATTTTGGCAATTAAGACAAAGTTGAAAATCATAGAAGTTGAACATCTGATGTTGTAAAGATGCTCTCAAATCATAATGAATAATTAGTGTCTGATAGTGTTTGATTAGGGTGATTAAAATCAATCTATAGTCACAGAACAAAAGTTTAATTTAAGATGAAGTTAGTTGTAAGCAGAATAATCAACAAGTAGCCAAAGAGGTTTCCCAGCTATTTTCTATACATTCTCTATCTGATATATGCAATCATCAGTAAATGTCTAGCACTTCTCATCTGTGAAGTTCGTAATGCCATGTGTTGAGGATAAACAGAAAACACTGAAGTGAAATCTTGAAAACAGTCCAGGTGTGCTCTTTGTTTGAATAGTTAAATTAAAAAAAAAAAAAAAAAAAAAAGGTATGAGTGTGAGCATATTATCTCTATACATGATTATGCATGTAGCTCACACAGATATAAGTGATAGAAACTGAAAATGAACCTTTGTTGAATAGACTGTGCAACTGGAAAACAGGACTTGGAACGGAAGGGGCGTAGATATTACGTACTGTCTCGGTGCCTAGAAGCTTATGTTCTTCCTGTGCAAAGAAAGTACATGTCATGTTCCAATCCGCCTACCCTGCTAAAAGTAAATAAGTAATTCTTAATTATTGCTACGTGTATTTAGAAATAAAGTTCAATACTCATTAAGTCTGTTCATTGAAGTCAAAATGGTGTTTTCAGTGGATGGTAGGGGATAAAGGAACAAAATCAGTATTATAATAGTGACAAAAAGGCAAACACACACCTTACTTAAAATCTAAATATTGTAAGCTCTAACAAATATTCTACTTTATATTCTACTCAATATACTTTATATTATATTTTACTTAATGCTAATAGATTATATCACGGTCCCAACAAAATAATCCTTTGATCTTTTTTATTCTTAATGCTTCATAGACATAGGCTATAAGATTTTTCCATCTCCTTCCCTGAGGAGTACTCTCAAGGCATACTCTAGCCTACTGAAACAGTTTAAGCAAGTCTTTTGTGTGAATCAACATTGAACATTATATGCTTCTTTCCTCAAGCTTCTGAAAAACAAAACATTGACTGAATTACTCCACGCTGTTATATTATATATATTAAAATCTTGTTTCTTCAGCACTTATTGCAGTTGAAGTAGTTGTGTAACAGACTCTGCTGTTTCCTTGCTCTGGGTATTGGATTCTCCTGAAACAATACCTTATATATACACATGCATATAGAAATCAATGTGCTGTTTTTGGGGGGGGGAGGAAAGAAAAGAAAAAAAAAGGTTCTTTTATCTTACTTTTCCAAGTCAGGATATCTTATGGCATTTTTGTAACTGACCTGCAATCTTACTATGTTTCATTCTTACTAGATGATTGGTCTGTTCTGATCTGGGCCTCATTTGATAGAATACAACTTACTGGGATACATTTTTTTTTTTTTTTTTCCCCAAGAACTTTCCAGTGTTTAAGTTAGCAGCTGGTTAAAGAATTGTCTTTCACTATTTTTTTTTTTGGTCTCTTAAATTTTGATATTAAATATCATTGTTTTCATAGCTTTTATTCATTCTTATTGCCTGGAATATGTGACCAATCATTCTTCTTTTCAATATACTTCTTACAAAGTTAAGGAGAATAATTTCTCTTTCCCATGTAGAAACAGAAAAAAACTTAGAGGTAGAAACCTCCCCTGTGCCTTGTGAATAATGTCATCAAACAGCAAGAACAAGAGCTTCTGACCCTGTGATTGGTGCTCCTCTTTCATGTAGTTGGGTGAGAGAAAAATTATCTCCCACTGCCAATTTTTTATAAGATTTCAGTCTGAACTCAAATAAAATGCTGTCCTTTCTCCAAACAGGACATATACTGTCTTTTTTAAGCATTTGATGACATCTTAAAACTTGGCCTTGAAAATCACAAGAAGTGTGCAACCGTCTTTAATGTTGGTATGTGTGTCTCCTGCTTTCTCATGTTTTCCAGGATGGAGGACATGACACCAGTATGTCACCTTCTCAGCCAAGCACTTCAGCATATGATTCACCACTAAGAAGGTCCACCTGGAAGAATAAGTAATTGGAGATTCCTATTTTAAGGCCCTGTTTCCATGGAGGTAAAGGGCCTGATCCAAAGTCCAATGACACCTAGAAACCTCTCCTTCAGTCTCATAGCTTATTTTTTTTCTTTTTTTCCTTTTTCCTTTCAGTGATCTGTGTTACTGTGACATCTTGCTGCTTGGGTCTACTCTTTTATTTCACCAACACAATTTACAAACAGTTTTTTCTTGTGCTCTCTTTGTTTTGCATTTTCTTCTTCATTATAGTTTATTGGGCCCTATACTTAGTTGAAGGATTTTATGGGAGCAAAGGCTGGACCCAGATGAACTATTTAAGAATTTTATTTAAAACAGAAATGTTTTAGATGCCAGCTCCATGTTTGAAAAAATTGTGCACCATACCTTCCTAAAGCCATGCAGGAGACACCTAGCAGAACCAAAGAGGTATTCCAATGACATTAACATTGGTATAATGCCTTTACCACAGCCAGATAATAAAATACAATTGTAGTATACTATGATTTCAAGGAAATAAAACAGTTGGAAAAATGTGAATGAATTCTGTCCCTTTGCTTTATCTGACACAAGATATTTTGAAACTTTATTTTCAGTGGTATCTTTCATTTTAAATGATATATGCTAATGACACAATATTTGCATATGCTATGATATTTTAATAGACTAAAAGACCTTGAGCTTTCAAGGCTCAAGACTTGAAAGCCAATCCAAAAACAGCTATTAATTTTCATTTACTTTTCAGAGGTAAAGGTGATCGAGCCAGATGGTGAAGTCTTTTGATTGCACATCATAAAGACATGCATAAGAAAGAATAAAGTTGCTCTGAAGTTCTGATCTGGTTTTGTTATTGCTGTTGTTGTTGCTTTTATTTATGCCACAAAACCACATGAAGTTCAGGGTTCTTGTATACACTGTGAGGGATGAAAATAACTGTGAAGTGGCCATAATTTTTCAATTTTTTTTTGACTGACTCAGTGTAGAAAGTAAAACTGACTTGATCTGATGGTCCACTGTAAAAGAGGCCACTGGAATCACAATGGATAATTCTTATAATTCTTATATTTTTATCCCAGAAACAGTAGCAAACCTCAGATATAATTATGATGAATTTTACAATAAATTAGGGACTGCTAAAACTTAGATATCATGCAGCTGATACACAAGATGAATTACTTGATCTGTAGAGATTTAATAATAAAAAAGTAAAAGAACTTTTTGTATACTAAGTATAAGAACACTAGTTTTCTATGGTTTTATTCTATATTTTTCCACCCATGTAAACCTATATAAGTTATCCTTATTTATGTATACCACATTGACAGATTTTGCTTATCTAGACAGATGCTTACTACTACTACTACTAATAATAATACTAATACTACTACTACTAATAATAGTTTATTTATTTATTTTCCTACTTTTGTGTTTTAATATAATTGGTTTTGTTTTTCTAGTTTTAATACTCCTTTAAATGGTATCTTAACAAAAATCACGAGTAAAATGATCGATAGTGAGAAATGCATTTCTTAGCAACAAACAATAGTTATGTTGCACATACATAAAACATTTAAAGTACATCTGCCTTTCATTTAGTCTTTCAGCAAAGAGTGGTTTGACTTCTAGTTTAAGTGGGGTTGGAGTTTTGTAGGTCTATGTCACAAATACAGCTGAGGATGCATACAATAATGTTATCTGTTTTCTGATAACAACTGATTATACAGTTTTTTACTGAATGTAAATATCATGCTCATGATCCAACACTGTGTGTTGGATCTTGCATTCTCTTTCCCACCCAGCTTTATATAGAGAACTTGTTCAACATACTTAGTCTTTACGTTCTACTTTTTTTTTCTTTTTTTTTTCCTCAAAAGGCAGCAATGTTTATATGTGAGAATAACCTTTAAAACAATGATGTATTGCAAAATCAGCACAATAATATTTTCTGAAAATATTCTGTGTGACAGCTAATGGAGAAGAAAACATCTCATCAGGAGTGAATTTCTCCTCTTGAAGGTGCCTCTTTCTCCTGTCTTTTTGAAGAAAATAGTGTGTTTTGATTATTTAAATTCACCTTTTGTTGGAAGAATCAAGTTTCATTCATAGCCCTTCTATTAATCCATGTGATTAGGTACTTGTCATCTGAATTAATGATAATTGTTCTGTCTGTTCAAATGTTTAGGTATATGTGTGTCCCTCTCCTTGCATCAGTGAATATAAAATTATGCCATCGATTTAGCCACATATAAGTGGACGAATGTCAGAAATTATCTGCATTTGCGTGGAGAAGAAGATTTCTAGGAAGTGTCAAGTTTGATAGCCTGTTTTGAACCTCAGTTCCATCCTCCATTTGTGTTTTGATTATGCATCTAAGTACAACATAGCACACTACCACATCAGAGCAATATCATGGTTACATACGGCGCAGAGTAGGTGGCATGTAATAGCAGCACAGAAATAGTCACTCCAATTGTAGAAGGTTGTGGGGCAGGAAAGCAAGGTTCTATTAAAAAAAAAAAAAAAAAAAAAAAAAAACATTGCTTCAATCAACACTGGCTGTGACAAAAAGATAAAGAATGGCCCTGGGAGATTATTTATGCTGCTCAATTCAGTCTACCTCCATTATCTGAGGGAAGAAAAGTCAAGTGAAATCTGATGTCATTGATCACCATTAGTTCTCAGTAAACAGCAAATATTATAGAATGATCAGACTACAGTAAGGACTAATATGTCTGTCTTCATTTTTAAGTCTTTAACTTACATTTCTCTTTCAGATAAAGACAGAGAAGACTGAAGTAAAATATTTTTGAAAGCTCTTGATCTTTTATTTTAAAATATTAATTTGAAATGGTATTAAAAAGAATCATTAAGAAAAATTTTAGTGAATATCATTGAGTCTCCAGAAATACCATATTCTAGTGCAAGTAAGGAAGACGGGCTTTACAAAAAAAGAAAAATCGGTGCCACAAGGCAGAAAAATAAAAGGATTGTGAAGGATTTGTCTTCATGTAGTCATGTCTGTGGCTGGTCACAGACATCCAGAATTATGATATTTAGAAGATCTTCCTATAAGTCCTACCACCCCCAAAAATAGGTATATCACAGCAAAGCAGTAGTAGAAGAAATAAAAGTGAAATAAGCAATGAGAAAAAAAAAAAAACAAACTCACCCTTTATTTATTCAAGTGCTGCTTGTTGTGATATTGAGGCATAAGACAGTGATTCACTACAATAGACTCTCATTTTGATGATAAGCACATGTGCTAGATTTTTCTCTTCCCATCCCTTTTGCACTAGTTTTTATGTAGGCACTAATTAGTAGATACAAACTGGAATTAACACTGAGTTGAAGGGTTTAGAGAACAAGCCACAGTTCACAATTCCGACTATAACTGGCAGGGCTATATCATGAGGGATACTTATCATAAGTTGCTTTATCAGTTTTAAGTGAAAAATTGCAGACTCATTCCTAAAACCCATCTGGTTCACATCATAAAGGGTTTGGATGAAAATGGAAAAAAAGAGAGAGAATTAGGAGGTAATGGTAGCTAACATTCCCCAAATGCATCCAATTTATTGGTAAACACAAATGTTCTCCTACCCAAATCATCAGAAACGACTTCAGATCTGCTTTGGAAGGAGTCTGTACTGCCAACAGGTAAAGAGGGCCATTCTGTTGTGAAATAACAATAATTAAACAGGCTTGGTAAACTGCTATTTCAGAGTTCTGCTGACCTCCATATGGGCTGAATCAGGCATGTTATGACTAAGGGGAAAGGAAGAATGCAGAAATAGGGGAAAATCAAAGATACAATTTTAAAAGTTTTTTTTTTTTTTTTTTTAATAGGCTTTTAAAAATCCTTGTGCTAGAAGACTGCAATCTCACAGAACATGGATGAGAGATACTATCCTCATGCAGTGAAAAGCTTTACTCTTTTGCTTTAGCTACCACACAGGAAATCTGAAACTGGTCTGAAACTGATTTGAAGCTTTACCTCATAAAATAGTAGCCAAGAATATATAATGTGAATAAAGATGTCGTCATCTACTTATGTCCCATTCCTGAGAAGAAACCTTAATTTTCCTGTAGTTTGTATCAAAACTTCAGTGGTCTCCAGAAATGTAAATGGTTTGACCTGCCAGCCTCAAAGAACTGCCAGGCTCTTATTTTATTTTCATTTTCCATTTTTTTTTTTTTCTTCTCACAAGGAGTAGAGTATCACTCTAGCTAGCATCTCACCTAATTTAGATTGTAATAAACAAGTTAGTTGCAAAGTCTTCTCTTCAGTGTATGCATAGCTTAATGTTCTATTAGAACTCTTGATTAATGGATGTTTCAACTCCTAAGTTCTGGCAATGTGTTAATGATTATAATAACAAAGTAATGTGAACTGAAGAGAAAGAAAAAATAATCAAGTCTTTGAAATGAGGGGATAGAAATAAGCTGCTTTTCCCTGCATAATATATTTGCACAAGTTGTAGTCCAAGTATACGTGTAAATGATTAAAATCTAATAAGCAATGATAGGAGACTGATTTTCATCAGAAAACTTTACACTGAATATATATTAATTTAAAGTAGCAGCATAAATGATTTGGGTGCAATCAGCAGTGCCTATATAGAAAGCCTCCTCTCTTCAAGGTGTGTTAAATGCGCTTCACTTCTGCCTGCAGCAATAAGGTAGCATAAATGTTTAGTTGTCAATGCAAACTACTGCAAAATTACCGTTTTGCATCTGGGTGTCTATAGAAGGAGCTGTTTCGTACTGCTGTTGTGGATAAAATATATGGCAGGGACATGATTCCTTTAATCTGTATCCCTCTTGATATCTTTTCCTTGCTTGTTGTTGAAAGAACACTGTTCACCTTTCAGATCTCATTGAACTTAAAGGGTTGCACTATTTTTAGACAGGATCTGGGGCTTGACTTGTCATGGAGACAACATATGTTATGCTTTATAAATATATCATCTGCTTCTCAGCTTTATGAGAGTAGAATTAAAATGTTTCCATTGCTCTTCAGACCTATGGATCTATGTATTTTATTTGTTGATAGGATGAGTATGATTCTATCACCAACAACGTGAATTATTTGAATGGTATGAAAATAAAATTTGTCATATATTTGTACTATGGTAAAGAAAGGGAAAATGCTTGCTCTGTGAATATTTGAATTTTTCTTTTATTTTAATCACAGGTATGAAAAGCTTGATAGCAGGCCAGTGAATGTTCACATGAGATGATTTCAAGACCATTAGACTACTCATAAATGAATTATAGTTCTATGTGTGTAGAGATTAAATTGAATGAGCAGAACTATTAAACCACTCTGCATTGCTGAAGACAGTAGATAGGGAGTGCAGGTTCATATCTTATTTGCAAGTCAGCAAACACATGACTCATGAGGTGAGGAATGCCTGACCTCATTATCATCTGTCAGGCCCATTTCTTTCCTTCCTAGCAGCAGTGCTGAAAGAAGAAAGAAGGAATACGTTTGTCTTTTGTCAAAAAATCATCTGGATATACACAAAAATTTGCCTTGTTTTAAATCTTAGTTTCTGTCCTTGCCAAGAACCTTCACTCTGTCACAGAAATTAGCATGAAAGCAACAGCTCTCACTGAGTCATCAGATCTTTTTGATTTGCTATCCTGTCTCCAGAGCCTCTCTATCTCTTTCTACAATCCTCTGCCAAGTGATTTTACATCAGAAGAAAGCACACTATTACAGTATGGAACTGAAACATTGCTATATTGCAGGCCATTATTGCTTCAAGGTAGACCAAAATTTTCTTCTGATATCTGTATGTGGCAAGACTCTGTGTTTCTTTTTCTCTCCTTTTCCCAGTGCTGTTAAGATGGAATTCATTTCACTTTGTACTGTTTTTTTTTTTTTTTTTTTTTTTGTATGTATGTCTGTTTTCTGATTCTTCAACTGGGCTACAAATTCCCCTTTTTTTTTTCTTTTTCTTTCATTTTTCTTTTTTTCTTTTTTTTTCCCAAAATAGCTCTTGCTGTCTTGTAACTCGTGTATAATTGAAAAAGCTTTTCTCTGAATGTTTTAGGAGTTATTTTACACCTAGAGACCTACTGTAACTCAAAATTTTTGTTCACATAGGTATTCCCATGTAGGAAGGTTACACCTGAATGCTTGCAAATTAACATAATAATAACAACAACAACAATAATAATATAACAATAATAAAAAAAAGCATACCATCACTTATCCATTTTATCTACAGGTAGCAAATGTGATGTCCATTTATGAGAAGGGATGGCAGGATGACCCGTGTAACTACAAGCCTGTTAGTCTGATTTCAGTGCCAGGGAAGGTTATGGAGCAGATCACCTTGAGTGCCAGTCAACATGGGTTTATGAAAGGCAGGTCCTGCCTGATGAACCCGATCTCCTTCTACAACAAGGTTACATGCTTAGTAGATGAGGGAAAGGCTGTGGGTGTTGCCTACCTAGATCTTAATAAAGCTTTTGACACTGTTTCCAAGAGCATTCCCCAAAGAAACTGGCTGCTCAGGGATGGCAGGCATATGATTTACTGTGTAAAAAATAGTCTGGGTGGCTGGGCCCAAAGGGTTGTGGTGAATGGAGTTAAATCCAGTTGGAGGCCAGTCACTAGTGGCATCCCCCACGGTTCAGTACTGGGGCCAGTTCTCTTCAATATCTTTATCAGTGATCTAGACAAGGGAATCAAATGCACCCTCAGTAATTTTGCAGAAGACATCAAGTTAGACATGAATGTTGATCTGCTCTCGGGTAAAAGAGATCTGAAATAGGCTGGACTGGTGGGCTGAGGTCAGATGTATGAAGTACAACAAGGCCAGGTGCCAGGTCCTTCACTTGGGGCACAACAACTCCATGCATTGCTATAGGCTGGGGGAAGAGTGGCTGGAAAGCAGCCTGGTGGAAAGGGAACTGTCAGAATTGGTTGATAGCCAGCTGAACATGACCCAGCAGTGTGTTCAGGTGGCCAAAAAGTCTAAGGGTATCCTGGCTTGTATCAGAAACAGTGTGGCCAGCAGGACCAGGGAGGTGATTGTCCTGCTGCACTTGGCTCTGGTGAGGCCGCACCTTGAGTACTGTGTTCAGTTTTGGGCCCCTCACTACAGGAAGGACATCGAGGGGCTGGAGTGTGTCCAGAGAAGGGCAATGAAGCTGATGAAATGTCTAGAGAACAGGTCTTATGAGGAGTGGCTGAGGGAGCTGGTGTTGTTTAGCTTGGAGAAAAGAAGGCTCAGGTGAGACCTTACTGTGCTCTGCAGTTACCTTAAAGGAGGCTACAGCAAGGTGGGGATTGATCTCTTCTCCCAAGCACTAAGTGATAAGGTGAGGGGAAATGGTTTCAAGATGTGCCAGGGGAGATTGAAGCTGGATATTAGGAAAGATTTCTTCGCTGAGCAGGTTGTGAGGCACTGGAATGGGCTGCCCAGGGAAGTGGTTGAGTCACCATCCCTGGTGGCATTCAAAAGATGTGTAGATGTGGTACTTAGGGACATGGCTTAGTGGTAGACCTGTCAGTGCTAGGTAGAAGGTTGGACTTGATGATCTTAGAAGTCTTTTGCAACCTAAATGATTCTATGATTCTATATCTTTTGGGGATCTTATTTGGCAGGTTTGGGATAAACTGAAGCCTTTGAAATCTGAGGCAACAAAGGTAACAACGTCAAAATTCACTCTGACACTAGAAAAAGTATACTATGCTGCTAGAAGATTTAGTTAATCAGCAAGTGTAAATGGGTCATAATTGCTTGTGGTTATGAAGCAATTTGAAAAAGAATCTAGAGATACAATTATGCAAATGACTCTAATTAAAACTCCACTGTGAATAAATAAATCCTCATTAATTTTCTTCGTACAGTAATCATTATGCATACAACCTTAACTAAAACCATTGATGCACAAGAGTGATAACACTAGTACTATTTACAGAAAGAAGTTAAGAATGGGTACAGTAAAAGTAACAATTACAGCAGTGAATGAGAGGACAGTTGAATTGAATTAGTACTGCCTGCAAGTTCTGATGAAGACATAAATCACAAAAGCAAACTACATAGTACTGTGTCTCATGCTTTGTGATAGCAAAACTATCAGACTAGGGCTGTGGAGAAATAAGTCTCTGCAGGTTCTCCTTTCATGAACATATAAGAGAGCTTTTGTGGATATTTCTGTGATCAGCTGCCACACTACGATGAAATTCTGGCCCCATGGATGGACAAACGAGGGATTTGGATGTCTTTGTTAGGGAATGATGCCTTTGTTAGGGAATGATGTTATGAGCACAGCAGCTGGGACTGAGACATCTGCTTAAACAGTCCTCCCATCTGGTCAGCTGGTCAGTCCAGACTTCATAAGCAGATTCTCCAACTGATCAGTCATTCCATCTACTTTTGATCAGTCATTCCATCTACTTACTGCTACTGGAAATGGTGACTTGGATGATAGAAATAAATCATCTGGAACAAGCAGGTAAATCATTTTTTATTCATATTAATTATTTTATTTAATTATTTTTTTATTTATTTTATTTTGTTCTATTAAAAATAAAAGAAAAAAAAACTTACTATGGATTAATGGATTATAAATATATACCTGTAACATATGCATAAACTTGTGTTAGAGAAGATAAAGTTAGTCACAAAGCCTCTTGTAGGGAATTTCTCTTATCTTCAGAAACCTTTATCTTGCTGTTCAGAAACATAACTTCCTCTTCCAAGAAATAAATCTACTCCAAAATTTGAGTCTAATACTACCTAAGCTACTCCTACATAGACTTTGGGACAGTTAGAATGTGTGAAACTGAGTGGGTTCATACTATTCCACTGGATTTTGAAATATATCAGAAATTCATCTACAGAATCTACTGCTGTTGGGTAACATAAGGATTGGATTCCACTTGTATTTTACCTTTAATCTGTTGAAAATACATGCCAGATACAGAATAGGTAACACATAAACATTTGTGTGAGTGTGAACACATACAAACCATGAACATGCATTTTTGAGTTGTATTTAAAGAAAAGATTTTCCTAATTGCCTGTACAAAGTAAAATGGTGCTCAATTCTATTACGAAGCAACCAAGTGTGTTTTCCATTTAATTTCTGTGATGATCAGACATGTCATATCCAGGACATTGTAGAGCTGTTGGAGTTATCTCCTCTGTAAACCTCTGACTATATGCCCATGGAGGAATGGACCTTATTTAGACATCTCATATAAAACCACACAAAAGTTTGTCAACAAAATCTTTAATATGGGTAAAAATTGATTCAAGTGAATAGCAATCAGTATGGCATAAACCATAATTCATGACTCAAGCTTTTTTTTTTTTTTTTTTTTTTTGATAAATCTTTGGCAAAAGGAATGATTTTGGTTACATTCTATAAACAGACAAAATAATCCGTGAACAAGAAGATATCTAAGGAAAAGTGAAGGGTTTCATATTGAAAATGGTAAGACATGGTAAAATTCAATCCAGTTTTGCATTTGCGGGGTGGGGTTTTGGTTGACAAGAAGCTCAACGTGAGCTGGCAATGTGCACTTGCAGACCAGAAAGCCAACCGTATCCTGGGCAGCATCAAAAGAAGTGTGGCCAGCAGGTCAAGGGAAGTGATTCTCCCCTTCTACTCTGCTCTCAGGAGACCCCACCTGGAGTAGTGCGTTCAGGTCCGGGGTACCCAGCACAAGAAGGACATGGAATTATTAGAATGAGTCCAGAGGAGGGCCCTGAAGATAGTCAGAGAGCTGGAGAACCTCTCCTATGAAGACAGGCTGAGGGAATTGGCATTGTTCAGACTGAAGAAGAGAAGGCTCTGGGGAGACCTTATAGAAGCTTTCCAGGGGGCCAACAAGAAAACAAGAGGGAATCCTACTCCTACATTTTATCAGGGAGCATAGTGATAGGACGGGAGTCAATGGCTTTACATTAAAAGAGGTAGGTTTAGGTTAGATATTTGGAAGAAATTATTTACTCAGAGGTTAATGAGGCACCTGAATAGGCTGCCCAGAGAAGTTGTGGATACCCCATCCGTGGAATAGTTCAAGACAAGTTGTGTGGAATTTGGGGAAACCTGATGTAGTGGAAGGTGTCCCTGCACCATGGTCTTTAAGGTCCCTTCCAAGCCAAATCATTCTATGATTCTATGATTATTGCTTTTAAATTCAAACTTCTGAAGTGTTAATCTGTTGGTATTGAATAGTGCCTGGCTCTGTGGAGCACATGGGAGTTATGACAAATGGTAGAATTTCTATTTCTATTTTCATTAATGTTGCTATGTCAGCAAATTTAATCTTTAAACTTTCAAGTGTTTTCTTAAAGTTGCATAAATATTTTGTCCTCATTTAGCCCCTTGCTTGTTCATTTTAAAACCCGTTAAATACTCTGCTGCTGCTATTAATATATTAAGACATCAGCTGTTTTGTTCAGAATGATGGGTCTCCATGCCACTTATTACAAGCTTTTCAGCTGTTCTCTAGGCCTCACATTAACTCTTCCAGATAGTTATCATACAAGGATTAGGAAGAAAAAAAAAACACAACATATATAATGAAGAAGCACTTGCATTTAATTCACATCAGTATTAACATGTACCAGAGAGAGAATTTGAATATGTGGGGAAAAAGAAGAGAGAAAAACAGTGCAGGTTAAATGAGAGCCAAACCTACATGAAAAGAGAAACAAAGGTCAATGATTTATTGAATCCTGATTTAAAAATAAAACTGTTTCTGCCTAAGAACTAGGGGATTACTAGCAACTAACGACTGAAGATGTCATGGGATGAAGCCTACCTCAAAGCACATCTTAGATAGATGAGACCTGAAGCACCTTTACCCAGCTTGAACTGATGAAATCAATAAATTAATACAGCATGAGTTGGAAAACAAGGAAGGTTAGACTAATTTTATAATGTAACTGCTGTTCACATCACAGCTGCCATATCAAATTTGGGATGGGAGAGAGAGTGGGAATTGAGACCCTGGTGACAGTTAGTATGGGAAACGCCAAAGAAGTTGGCTGGGGCTATATGATTAGCAGGACCATTGATGACCTTCACCAGTGATCTAATTCACAAAGCAGTAGGGAGCGAAGACAGCAGTCCCTCAGGAGGGAACACAGACACGGGCCTCCAACAACATACTGAGGACTGAACCTGATGGGGAGCCACCAAGTACAGGGCTACAATCCAGACTTGAGCACTAAAAGCAGTGGGAGAAAGCACCCTCCTCCCCTGGTGTTCTGATTTATATGGGTGCATCTTGTTGGTGCCTCCCAGGATAGTTATCTCTATCCACAAGGTAATTTCTGCTTAGGAAAAGAATAAAAACTAAAAGCTCAAGCAAAAGCTTATGCAGCTTATCACTGCATGTTGTGATAGCGGTCTTGTGGCTCTGCACCACTCAATTTCTTTCTGACGAAAGCTAAGGATATGAGAGTGGAGAAGAAAACAAAAAGACAGGATAAAGATAACCCTGAACTAACTACATCAAGAAGCATTACAAGTGCCTGAAAAAGAAATACAGTAGCCCAAACTACAATGCATGTAAGATCAGATCACTCTTGACTCTAAATTTCTTAACTTGTATTACTTGTTAAGTATATTTAGAATCTCTTGTAGTTTTCAGTAATGAAGGGCCCCCAATTTTATAAAGGGAAACTGGTGATGCAGCGTGTCATTTTTTCTCACGTTAAGTCTGAGCATCCACTTGCAGTCAGCATGATGCTTTCCTTGCTTGTCACCTTCACTACAAGGTGGTGGGCAGACAGGCATCCCTGTGTCACTGGGTGATAGGTGGTGGCTGAGCTCAGGTGTTCCATCACACCCAATGCTGGAACCCACTGCCTGTGCACAAGTGAAGGCAGCCAGTGGTCTCATTTTTGCTGGAGCAAACAGCACATTGTTCTATCTAAATTAACTAATTACCATAAATAAATCACATTGCATTCTTACTAGAAAGCTTATCAGGCAGTACTGTTATAGTCTTTCTGTTTGGGCGTGAGAACCTTATCTTCCTAGACCATGCTTCTGAACTATAATGTACCTTTTTGGGTGGAAAAAACTCATTTCAAGGTTTGAATGAGAATTACATTCAGAATAGTAATACCAATATTGTGGTACTCTTGAATATGAAATGTGATTTTATTATTTAATGACTATGATAAGGGGAGTAAATGAAAGTGCCTAACAGCAAAAGATCTCCATAACTCTACTTCAATACACACTATTTTTAAATAATATATACAGTTTCTGAAAGATGTTGCATTTTCATTCATTGAGCTAGGAAGAAAATTTTCTCTACGTAGGCTAGGGGAGTTAAAATGAGAGCACAATTTCAGAGAAAAGCATGAATACTATTGTTCATTACAGATCCATCCACTGATCAATAAAACATTACGCTATAAAAATAATGCAACCCAGTGTTCATACTCTCCTTAATCTTATTAATGTTTTATATAATATTTGTGATAATAATTTAATGTGTGTGTGTGTGTGTGTGTGTGTGTTTCTGGGCTAGTTTCTGTGTAGGTAATAAAAAAATAATGATTATATGCGACCTATAAAAAGCGCAAAATAACATTTAGAAATGTTCAGTTTTTCCTTTCTACTGATATGTTGGCCAAATGTTCTGCCTGTGCCAATGGGAACATTAAGAATTAGGGAACAGTATAACATAATACTATGAATTTAGCTCATTCACTTGCTGATTATGGTATGTATTGTGTTTAAAATCTTTTGAAAATGTAGGAGTAAGTTTTATTTGACACAGAACTGTTCTACTCTCAAAGACTTGTTGTCTAGCTATCAACCTATAGAGTCCAGCCTTTTACCAAACCATATCTTTTATGCAATAGAAAGGCTGTAGTAAAGGGAGTTGTCCTCCTCATCATAAAATGTGCAGTGCATTCTGGTTACACAACTTAGAATTTATAGAAGCCAGATGCTCAGTTATCATAAATCAGGCTAGCCTTGCTGTAGAAGGAGTTGCAGTAGTTTGTTTCCACTTGGGAACTTGCTAGCCATGTACCTAAATGAGCCATAAGATCTTGATTACAAGATCTTTATTGTTATTACAAGATCTCTATTGTCATTTAAATGATTCTAGAAGAATGAATATAGCGTTTTCATTTTCAATGTTCAAATCAAAATAAGATTGGATAGTACCACTACAATATTTCTGTATCTTATCTGAAGTTTATAACATCTTTACCAATGCATTTTGGTAATATCTTGTTTCAGATGAGGCCAAACCTAGTATTCCATGCAATCTTATAGTGATTAATAGCTGTCTGTGTTGTGAATAACCCAGTTTGCCCAATTGTGTGCATAGCAGTCTTGTCCATACAATTACTGGGCATATACCTAACGCAAAGCAATTTCAAGGGGATGTCTTTTCAAATAAAGAATGGATGTGCCCGCTGGTGGAGTAAATCCACAACCAAAAAGTTATTTTCAAAATGCAGAATGAAGATATGGATGAGAAGGAACAGCCCATAGTTTTGTTTTTGTCTTGAGATAAATTATGGTGTAAGCCTTATTTTTTAGGCTTTGCTAACAGTCTAGGACAACTATAGGAAAAACAAAAGTACAACCTCTTCAGACATATTTGGTAGATTATTTTGGTCTTTAAAGAAAGAAGAAGAAGAAGAAGAAGAAGAAGTGGAATATTCATGATATGCTTCAAAATGTGTTTTGAGGAAAGTTTGGGTATAACTCCTCACTAAGATAAATTAATGTGAAATGTACTTACCAATATTTTTATTATTTATAAAATAATTAACATTACTTTTATTTTCCATTAAACTTTCTCATATGAAAGTCAGCATTGTTAAAACACTTTGAAGAAAGAAACACCAAGTTTGTAAAATGCTCATCTAATTAACATAGCTGATTTTCAGTACTCAGATTTTTATAACAGAAACATAACTGACTGGATTTCAAGGGAAAAGGTTGTGTCTGATACTGACAATAATAGGGTTTTGCTCAATTCATGAAAAAGCCTTAGATGCTCAGTGCTTTGTTCTCCTCCATCTCCATTACTAAGATCAGTAATTGGCAATCCCAAGGCCCCTGTTGGAAAGTCTGGAACAAGGAAGACACGCTCAGTGGAGGAGGAAGAGGTTAGGGAACATTTTAACAAACTTAAGATATGCAAGTCTGTGCAACCTGCTGGGATGCACCCACATGTGCTGAAGGAGCTGACCCATGTGATTTTGTAACCACTCCCAATTATCTTTGAAAGGTCAAGGTAGTTGAGGGACATCACTGAGGAACGAAAGAGAGCAAATGCCACTGCTTTCTTCAAAAGAGAAAAGAAGGAGAATCTAAAGAACTACAGGATGTTCAGCTGCACCTTGGTTGCAGGAAAGTTGATGGAACAACTCTTCCTGGTGGAAACCATTTACAAACTTATTAAAGATAAGAGGTGATCAAGAGCAGTCAGCATGGATTTACAAAGGAGAAATCACGTTTGGCCAACTTGACAGCATTCCGCAATGAGATGACCAATGTGGTGGATGAAGTCAGAGCAGCAGATGTTATTTAAGTTGAATTCAGCAAGAATTTTTACATTCCCACAAGATCCTTATAAATAAACTGATGCAATATATGTTAGATAAATTAATAAGGAAATATATAGAAAACTGAACTGACAGGCCCAAAGGGTTGTAATCAAAAGCATGAAGTCCACATGGAGGCCAGTCACAACTGGTCCTAGAGGTGGATACCATGACCGATAACGTTTAGCCTGTTAACTGATGACCTGGCTGGATTGGTCAGAGTACACCCTCAGCTGGCAGATGATAAAAACTGGGAGTCAAAACTGGTACCTCCAAAGATACCTTCCAAACTAAGGAATTCTGTGATTGTCCCTTGAAAATCTATTGCTAGGAAAAACTAAACAAAACAAACAAACAAACAAACATACCTAATACACATTTCTGCCACAGAACAAATACTCTTAACAACCAAAACCAACTAGTGTTTAAATTTGAAAAGATGTTCTGAATCATGAGGGAAGGAGATTCCAGACTGGGCTTTTTATGAAAGAATCAGGATGATGACAGCAGGGGAACAAATCTTATCAATATAGTTTATATGGATTTTGCCTATCAAAGTGAGACATTAGTTTGGTTCATAAAGGGTGATTGGAACACCAAAATTCCAGAAATTACTTTTCTGAACACTTGTATCAGCACCATATCACTTCTTAAGTAGTACAGTTTAAACCAAGGAAAGGCATTTTTTCTTATCACAAAACTCCTTTTGGTAACATCCTTTTATAAACAAAAAACAAACAAACAAAACTGTTGCAATGACTAAGCTACATATATATATATATATATTAATTTTCCTATAGTCAGAAAGCTCTACTATTTTGATGCAAGAACTGTATTATTGCAAGAGTACTGCAAGAAATATATTTTGTCCAAATATGTTTTCTCTAATTGGTTCTTGAACTGTCATTAAACCTTCTTTTCTTCACAGAGGTGATTTTTTCCATTTATGCATCCATTATGATCAAAGAGGACATAGTACTAATTGTGGTTTCTTCCGGAACACATATAAGTGATGCCTTAAGAAACTCTTTTACTCTTTAATCAGACCTTTACCATTTCTTTAGGACCCAAGGGAACAGAATGAGGCTGCATCAGGGAAAGTTCAGATTGAGTGTTAGGAGAAGGTTATTCACTGAGAAGGTGGTAGGGCATTGGAACAAGCTCCCCAGGAAAGCAGTCATGGCAACAAGCCTGCCAGAATTCAAGAAGCATTTGGACACAATCCATATCTGATTATAAATAAATCAATCAATTTTTAGTCAGTTAATTTTTTATGTAACTTTGTCCACCTTCCTTTCAAAATATGATAAACCACACCTTAAAAATGTCTACATCTACATATATACAGACTCTAGAGGGTGATGGAAAAGAGAAGCTAGGGTGTAAAATTATTTGAAATAAAGATAAATGCATATGATTTCAGAATATGATCATTTTGTTATGAAATCTTATTACTCATTTTTAAATCCAGAGTGTTACACATTCTTTTTAGATCTTTATTTTATAATATACATCTTTATCAGAACCTCCTGTTCAGTAAAAGTTGCACTTTTCATACATATTAGTCCACTTCAAAATTACATCATATGTCAGCAAATGGGTGGCTAGATAGTAGGTCAACAACTAATCAGATTTACAAAGTTAATTAAATATCTAACATGTTGCCATGAAAACAACCTTGTGTGAATATCATCCAGAGGTTTGTGAAAGATGTACAGAGCTGAATCTGATATTTTCCTTTAATATTCTCTGAATTGGGGAACACTTTTCTACGCAGATATATTAAATGGAGAGAGTTTAATTAACTCCAGTGATCTGTCCAAAAGTCATTCATTATGTGTGGAAATAGAATTAAAGGAATTCCTAGACCATTCTGGCTGATCATAATCAACAAATTCATAGTAAGGAATATCAGAAACAACTCATATGAGAACAAGTAAATTACATATAGAAAGCATATACCTGTGTCTAACATTGATTAATTTCACAGATATAATTGCTCATTTGACTCTGAATTGCAAATGAAATCCATCGATTACAAGACAAGTTGGGATAACCTTTTTTTGCGTGTATGTGTTTGTTTTTGTTTTTCTTTTTAGCTATAATGTTTCTTTCCCATAAGAACATGTGATTTCAGGGAATCTAAGCAGCTTTTATCTTTTTCTTTCTTTCTTTCTTTCTTTCTTTCTTTCTTTCTTTCTTTCTTTCTTTCTTTCTTTCTTTCTTTTCTTTCTTTCTTTCTTTCTTTCTTTCTTTCTTTCTTCCTTTCTTTCTTTCTTCCTTTCTTTCCCTCTTTCTTTCTTCCTTCCTTTCTTCCTTTCTTCCTTTCTTGCTTCCTTTCTTCCTTCCTTTCTTCCTTTCTTTCTTCCTTTCTTTCCCTCTTTCTTTCTTCCTTTCTTTCCCCCTTCCTTCCTTCCTTCCTTCCTTCCTTCCTTCCTTCCTTCCTTCCTTCCTTCCTTCCTTCCTCCCTTCCTCCCTTCCTCCCTTCCTCCCTTCCTCCCTTCCTCCCTTCCTTCCTTCCTCAGGGCTTCATCTAACCTGCTCTTGAACACCTTCAGGGATGGGACATCCACAACCACATCCTCTGTATGCTACCTGTTCCAGTGCCTCACCACCCTCTGAGTGAAGAATTTCCTCCTAACCTCTAATTTAAATTTCCCCTCATGGCCCTCCTCTGGACTTGTATTATGTTCCTTTCCCTCTTGTGCTGGGAGCCTCCGATCTGAACACAGCACTTCAGGTGGGATCTCAAGACAGTGAAGAAGAAGGGGAGAATCACCTCCCTCAGCCTGGTGGCCACGCTTCTTTTGATGCAGCCTAGAATACAGTCGACTTTCTGGGCTGCAAGTGCACATTGCCAACTCATGTTTAGCTTCTCATGAAGCAACACCCCAAAGTCCTCTTCAGAACTGCTCGCAATTCATTCTCCACCCAGCCTGTATTTGTGCTTTGCCCCAGCTTTTCAGGACGTTGCAGTTGGCCTGGTTGAAATTCATGAGTTTTGCATGGGCGCACCTCTCAAGTCTGTCCAGGTCCCTCTGGATGGCATCCCTTCCCTCCAGCATGTCGAACATGTTTGTGGTAGTTTTACCCAACTGGTCAGTTAAGCTCCACCACAACTGCTCTCACTCTTCCTCCTCAGAGGGAAAGGGGGAGAAAATATGATGGAAAGGGCTCAAGGGTTAAGGGATAAGGACAGGGAGATCACTCAACAATTATTGTCACGAGAAAAACAGGCTCAGCATAGGGAGATTAATATAATTTATTAGCTATTAGTAACAAGCTAGAGAAGTGAGAAGTAATAAAAACAAACTAAAAACACTTTTCACCCATCCAGCCTCTTCTACGTCTTCCGCCCCAAATGAAGCAGGTGAACAGGGGACTCGTGGGTGTGGTCAGTCCGTAACACTTTGTCTCTGCTTCTCCTTCATGGTCACTCTCTGTCCCTGCTCCAGATGGGGTCCCTCCTACGGAATGCCATCCTTCCTATCTAACCCCACGTGGGCTTCCCCCAGGCAGCAGCTCTTCATGAATGGCTCCAAATACGAGTCCGTACCACAGGGTCCATCCATCATAAGCAAACTGCTCCAGCACAGGTCCCCAACGGGCGGCAGCTCCCCCCAGACTGTGAGAAAAAATCTTAGTAATTTTCTTCAGACAGGATCTTCTGTGAAGCTATTTTATTCGTGATTGCAATGGCAGGCATCCTGCCAATCAGGAGCACATTACAGTAAACATATCATAACCTTTTATTCTCTATTACCCCACACCTGATCACCTCCCCTGTTTCCTCACTGGCTGAGTACTACAGGTTCACAAGCTACTTGACGCTCCTCTATACCATATATGTACATTTTTTTTAATCAACCCTTTAATTTCTCTTTTTTTTTTTCCTTCTCCTTTCTTATGCTTAGAGTTTTTTTTTTTTTTTTTTTACTGTTCTCACTGCTCATCTTGTTTTTCTCAGTCTTCTACCTTATTTTGGAACAGTGAGGCCTTCTACTGTCCACTTACCTACTTAGCATTTCTCTTTGTTATGACTACACAACTACCTTTGAATACAGAAGGGTAGTTGTCTACTGCAAAAACACACTCTACTTCAAAAACATGTTCTACTGCAAAAACACAACTTAGTTTCACACAAGATCCCCTGCTTCAGCGTGGGCTCCTCTCCACAGGCTGCAGCTCCGGCCCAGGGCCTGCTCCTGCGGGGGCTCTCCATGGGCCGCAGCCTCCTCCAGGCCACATCCACCTGCTCCACCAGGGGCTCCTCCACGGGCTGCAGCATGGAGATCTGCTCCATGTGGGACTCATGGGCTGCAGGGGGACAGCCTGCTCCACCAGGGACCTCTCCACAGGCCGCAGGGGAACTTGTGCTGCGTGCCTGGAGCACCTCCTGCCCTCCTGCTGCACTGCCCTTGGGGGCTGCAGGGCTGGCTCTCACTCCTCACTCTCCCAGCTGCTCATCTGCAGCAGTTTTCTTTTCCCTTTCTTAAATCTGCTCTCCCAGAGGTGCAAACAACATTGCTTAATGGCTTAGCTCTGGGCAGTGTTGGTTTCCTTTGGAGATGGCTGAGACTGGCCCTTATCTAACATGGGCTAGCTTCTGGATTTTTCTCACAGAGGCCAGCCTTGCCTCACAGTTCAGTAGCTGTAAGATCAGTCTATTTTGCTTCATGAGTGACTGAACTGCAAGAGTTCAACATTTAATATTCTGTGGAAACTTTCTAAATAAAAACAAGGTCTTTGGAAGGATTGTTATTAAGCTCAGTGCAGTGCTCCTGTTATAATGGGAATCCTTGCCATAGAGGAATCAAAGGTTGTTATTTAAGTTATATTGAATAGGCTAGTTAATGATAAACAGAAAGAAGAATTTTTGGAAGAATTTCTCTTCCCTTTTGGTTAAGCTAGGAATTGAACAGCCCATGCTTTGTGCCTAAAATATATGGCTAGGAATGAAAGAAAAGACATTCATCAGAGCTGATTTCTGCTAGGTTTTCCAGCAAGATGACAGTTGCTTCCACAGTAAGGGACACATCACTTTTCATAGAGTTATAGAATATCCTGAGCTGAAAGGGACCAACAAAGATCATCGAGTCCAACTCCTGGCTTCACAAAGAAGCCATATGTCTGAAAGCATTGTACAAAGGTTTTTTGAACTCTGGTAGGCTTGGTTCTGTGACCACTTCCCTGGGAAGCCTGTTCCAGTGCCTGACCATGCTCTCAGTGAAGCACCTTTTCCTAACATCCAGCCTACCCTCTGCAGTTGCAGCTTCATGCTGTTCCCTTGGGTCCTGTGGCTGTCCCCGGAGAGCAGAGATGAGTGCCTGCCCTTCCACTCCCCCAGATGAGGAAACTGTATTGCCGCCATGTAGTCTCCCTTCAGCCTCCTGTTTTTTAAGTTGAACAAACCAAGTGACTTCAGTTGCTCCTCATAGGTCTTCCCTTCTAGACCTTTAACCATCTTTGTTTGCCTTCCTTTCAATGCAGTCTAATAGTTCAATGTTCTTATATTTTGGTGCCCAGTGCTTATCTGATGAAAGACATTTTGTGCAAACTCTTTATAAATTGTCTAATAAAAAGTGCAGTGTTGCAAAGGCTTTCCTCTAATTTATATTCTTTTGAGAAAAATAGTTAATAGAAGGTGAGGAGACAGCTGAAAAACAAGCCAATACCAAAACCACATTTATTGATTTGGGGGCCTATATTTAACTAACAAGCACTTAACAGTGTGTTGTAACACTGCATCTGTGAAACGCATAGATTAAATGTATATATAGATGTGGATATATGCCTTTGGCAAATGACATCTTCTCCTTTCAGAAATGCTATACAAGCATAGCTCTGCTTTTCACTCCACTTGTTGCATTCCATTCGGTCATGTTGCATGTAGGTTTTCCAAGCAAAATTTGTTACTGATAAAAAGTTCCTGATTCTTTCATGTGGCATACCAACATTGCACTCTTGGCCATTGCAATTAACGTTTTATTTTATTTTATTTTATTTTATTTTATTTATTTATTTATTTTATTATTTTATTATTTTATTTTATTATTTTATTTTATTTTATTTTATTTATTTTATTTTTATTTTAGTTTTTTAACATATAAAATTGTGGTTTTACCACTTCTATAGTTTTGGTTTACTGAGTATATGAACAGTTGGACCCCAGAATGGAAATCCAAGTATGGGAGATGGACAGATCCTACCACCTACCAACACATAAAGAGGGTGAAGACATCAGGTAGACCCAGGACTGTGACTTTGGGATGCAGCACTGATTATTTCTACCCAGCAGCACAGACTTCTATTCTGTTATAGACACAGCACACAAACCTGTGAAAATTACTGATGTTTCTTCTTGACACTTCTGAAGATCTATGTCTATGGCCAACAGCTGTAGTCTTCTAGTGTGTGCTATGACAAATCCATATCTGTGAATTTTGTTCCTGCTGTCTGTGTTTCTCAGTCTCCTTTGGTGGAGTGGAGAGTTTTAAAGCCATAAAAACAGTAGTTGAAAAGTGCTACTGTGTAACCAGAAAAAGTATTATTATTTTATACCATGCCACAATAGAATAGAGCCACTATATACTGATTATCCATTTATCTTTACCAGGGAAAGTATAAATAATTTTATTACCTACCCTGAGATTATCACTCTCAACCACTATGTTGGCTACTTCAATAACAAACAGAGAAGTAATACTTCCCCCAGGAGAATGTTAGATGTTTCACTGTTTTACAGAAGAAATATCTTTCTTTCTGCCAACATTGCAAAAACCTAATATTATCTTTAAATTGGACCATAATTCAAAATGAACCATGAAAAGAGGCTACACAACTTCAGCTAAATAAGAGTATAATTTTCTATTTATTTCTGAAATATTTCTAATATTTCATTGCTGTGTTTCTTTGTGGTTCGACACCACCCCGCACAACTCCTGCTATGAAAAGCCTCCTCACAGCATATGCATTAAGGATATTAACAATATCATCCAGAGAAAGACAACTTCAGAGATATGTAATTAATCCACTTCATGCTTTCCAAGCTATCACAAGTAACTCTTTTTTTTTTTTTTCCCCCAGGCAAAATAATCTATACAGAACTCAATAAAATGAAATAAAAACTGTATTTCTAGGTGTAGAATCCTGGAACTTTGAGTGTTTAGGCCTCCTCATGATTTTGACTCTACAAGCTAACTTACTATAAGAATAATTATCATCCACAAGGTTCAGATATGATTTTTCATAGTTTGTGAATACTGGTTCTGAGACTGTAGTTTATAGTAGTGTTTTATCTATCTATCTATCTATCTATCTATCTAATCTATTTTTCCATCAGATAAATTTAAAAAATAAGTTTGCTTGCAGAATTTGAAAGACAAACATGGGACCGTGAGTTGTGTGTACCTATTAGTAAAGCTTAAAATCAGATATTTAAAAATAAGGTTTCAGTTAAAATGACAAGAAAACCTAACCGGTTCTTAAAGAAGGTTCTTGGAAAGGCTAGAAATCATGTTCTCTGCATTTCAACTTTTGGAATTTTCCTATGATATTAGTATCTAGCATCAAAGACTTGTTCTGAAAAAACAAAACAAAACAAAACAAAACAACAAAAACAACAACAACAACAAAATAATACCATGCCTGGGATGGCTGGTAGGCTCACAAGAACAAGATAAGCTGTTTTCAAGCTCCATTTGCATTACATCTTTTTCTGTTTTTCTATTATGTTTATAAGTCAGCTTAAGTATGAGTTCCAACATGGATCTGTACTTTAAACTCTTGCCTTTCATAAGACAAATAATATTGAGGCAACCTCAGTAAACAAATTTCTGAAAGTATATGCTTACCAGGAAGAATATTTAAGCACATTCTATATTTCAGTATAGTGCAGATTTGCTCTTCTGCTTGGCAGTGAGGTAGGAAATGAGGCAAATCTTTTCTGTCCTTTGGTATTCCCTCCTTGCATACAGTAAGACCCCTTGGGGGGTCACTGGGTTGAACTTCTGTACTATATTTTTCCTTCCTCTCTGAGTGAGATATATTATTTTAGATTTCGGAGAGGAAGAGATCATAGAATCACTAAGGTTGGAAAAGACCTCCTAGATCATCTGGTCCAATCATCACCATACTACCAATGTCACCCACTAGACCATGTCCCTAAGCATCAGGTCCAAACTTTGCTTAAACACCCTCAGGGACAGTGATGCCACCAGCTTCCTCAGCAACCCATTCCAATGCCTGACTACTCTTTCTGAGAAGAAACTTACCTTAATTTCCAACCTAAACCTCCCTTGGCGCAACTTAAGACCATTTCCTCTTGTCCTGTTGCTAGTTATCTGCACAAAGAGCCTGACCCCCAGCTCCCCACAACTTCCTTTCAGGTAGCTGTAGAGAGCAATAAGGTCTCCCCTCAGCCTCCTTTTCTCCAGACTAAGCAACCCCAGTTCCCTCAGCCGCTCCTCATAGGACTTGTGTTCCAGGCCCTTCACCAGCTTCGTAGCTCTTCTCTGGACATATTCCAGGGCCTCAATGTCTTTCTTGTAGTGAGGGACCCAAAACTGAACACAGTACTCGAGGTGTGGTGTCACCAAAGCAGAATACAAAGGGAAAATCACCTCTCTGGCTACACTATTCCTGATACAAACCAGAATGCCCTTGGCTACCTGGGCACACTGCTGGCTTATGTTCAGGTGAGCATCGATCAACATCCCCAGATCCTTTTCCTCTGCACAGCTTTCCAGCCACTCTGCCCCAAGCCTGTCACATTGCATGTGGTTGTTTTGGCTAAAGTGTAAGACCTGTCACTTAGCCATGTTGAACCTCATACCATTGGCCTCTGCCCATTGATCCATTCTGTCCAGGTCCCTCTGCAGAGCTTTCCTACCCTCCAGCTGATAGACACTACCTCCCAACTTGGTGTCATCTGCAAACTTACTGAGGGTGCACTTAATTCCCTCATCCAAATCATCAATAAAGATATTCAATAGGATGGACCTCAACACCGACCCCTGGGGAACACCACTGGTGACCGGTCTCCAACTGGATTTCACTCCATTCACCACTACTCTCTGGGCCCAGCCGTCCAGCCAGTTTGTAGTCTGGCTAGTAAAGACGGATATAAAAAAGGCATTAAGAAGCTCAGCCTTTTCTTTATCCTCAGTAGTCATATTCCTCCCTGTGACCAGTAAAGAATTGGCCAGGTTGAGCTCATACTGGGCTTTGGCCTTCCTGATTCTTAATCTGTATATGCTGGCAACTTCCTTGTACTCTTCTGGAGTTGCCTGCCCCTTCTTCCACCAGATATAAACTCTCTTTTTCTCATGGACACTCAGCAAAAGTTCCCTGTTCAAACAAACTGACCTAATCACCATCACGGAAATGTGGTGGGAACACTCCAATGACTGGAGTGCTGCAATGGATGGCTACAAGCTCTTCAGAAGGGACAGGTAACTAAGGAGGGGAAGTAGCATGTCTCTCTACATTAGAGAGAGTTTCGATGCTGTTGAGCTTGGGGTTGGGAATGATAAGGTAGAGTCCCTGTGGATAAGAATCAGGAGGGCGTTGGCCAACAAGGAAGCCATCCTGGTGGGGATTTGTTATACACCGCCAAACCAGGATGAGGGAGCGGATGAGGCATTCTGTAAGCAGCTGGAAGAAGTTGCTCAATCACCAGCACTTGTTCTCATGGGGGACTTTAACTTCCCAGACATATTCTGGAAATACAACACAGCCATGAGGAATCAGTTGAGAAGATTCCTGGAGTGCGTGGAAGACAGTTTCCTGACTCATATGGTTAGTGAGCCTACCAGAGGGGTTGCCCTGCTAGACCTGTTGTTCACAGAGAAGGACTGGTGGGAGATCTTGGTGGTCAGGAGTTGTCTTGGTCAGAATGACCATGAAATGGTAGAGTTCTCTATCCTTGGTGAAGTTAGGAGGGGGTTCAGTTACACTCCTACCTTGGACTTCCAGAGGGCAAACTTTGAATTGTTCAGGGCATTGGAAGGGAGGGTCCCTTTCCACAGTGATTTGACACTTAAAAAAAATAAAAATAAAAATAAAAGTAAAATGATAATAATAATAAAAGAATGCTATTTGGTCCTACTTTCAATCTTAAATATTTAAAGTCTGAAAACCATGGCAGTCTGTACATACCTAGCACTTTGTTAGGCATCGGGGTTGTTCAGAAAACTCTTCAATACCATCTATCTCAAAGGTTGAAGTAACAATTAGTGGAAATTTATTTAAAGCTGTTTTTCACCTCATATTTGATGACTGGGTTAGGAAAGTTAAATATCTCTGGTTTGAGTTAAATGACCTAAAAATGTTACCAGAAGTCTGAAGGTTAAAGTAGAAACATTCAGAAATCACACAATTTGCCAAGGGACTATTTAAGAATACTATATTAGAGGCACAGGTTTGTACACCTTTGAGAAAACAAACAAACAAGCAAACAGACAAAAACTGAAACAGAATTAATTGGACTTCCAGAAGCTTCCCTTTAAAAAGGTGAGCTCCAGTTATGCCAAGTGTAATGAAAATATGGCATGCTGTAAATGCAACAAATAGCATGTAATCAGGTGTACAGTTGCTTAAAAATTCTGATGCATGTTGCAATTTTGATGATTCAAAGGGCAGTTGCAAGGTTTCCATATACTGAGAACATGAAAAGGAAATCAAAATAATGAATGATCTGCTGCATTGCACTATTTCTACCTTGCTTCATGGACACAATGAGAAATACGGTAGCCCACAGTGGTTTCCTTTATTAGCCCTCGAGGTTAAGACAACATACTTCCTGAGGTGCTTTCCTTGTAAAATGACTTTGGTGGTTTTACTCAGGTGGGCAGCTGAGCTCCACCACAGCTGCTCTCACTCCCCCTTCTCAAAGGGAAAGGGGGAGAAAATGCGATGCAAAGGGTTCAAGGGATGAAATAAGGATGGGGAGAGCACTCAACAATTATCATGATGAGCAAAACAGACTCAGAGTAGGGGGATAGTAAGATTTATTGCCTATTACTAACAAGCGAGAGAAGTGAGAAACAAAGGAAAGAAACCAAAAACGCCTTTCCCCCATCCATCTTCTTCCACCTCCTCCCCCCAAGCGGTGCAAGGGAACTGGGGAATGGGGGTTGTGGTCAGTATATAGCGCTTCATCTCCGCCACTCCTTCACGGTCACTCTGCCCCTACTCCACACAGGGTCCCTCCCATGGGATGCAGTCCTTCCTGAACTGATCCTGTGTGGGCTTCCCACAGGCAGCAGCTCTACAAGAACTGCTCCAAATATGGGTCTGTACCACGGTGCTCATCCATTAGGCGCACACTGCTCCAGCACAGGTCCCCCATGGACAGTGGCTCCAAATTCTCTATAAATAGAAACTGTTTCTCAAAGCATTCTGGGATACTATTCAGAAACAAAGCAAATTTTTAAAAAAACTGAAATCACTGGTCTTTCATGACCTACAGATGCAGATTTATAGTATAAGAGTATTTTACTCAGCAGGTCACTATGGCAGAATTTCTGTATGTAGATGCTTTATGTGTTCTACAAATCATAACAATTAAGTCTGTAAAACAGTGGCTCCTTGGGATATTGTTACAATATATGAAATTAAGAATCTAAGTACTCAACAGTCTAATCACAACTAATCAAGTCACTTTTAAACTGTATGTATCACCTGAGACTGCTCCAAATAGAGCTTCCAGGCTGTACTCTATTAAAATGAAACTGGCATATTCTAGAATGCAATCTTGGGAATTTGAAGATATGTGCACCCCTTAGAAATATATAAACACACAAACAGTTCCTTAGAGGTCTATGTCAATATTCCATTTTCTACATGATTCAAAATGAAACTTGGAAAGTGAATACAAGAGCATGTGTGATTACGAATAGAATAGAGTAGAATAGAATAGAATAGAATAGAATAGAATAGAATAGAATAGAATAGAATAGAATAGAATAGAATAGTTCACTTGGAAAGGACCTAGAAATGTCATCAAGTCCAAGACAAATTCAGGGCTAACCAAAAGTTAAAGCACATTATTGAGGGAATTATCCAAATGTCTCTTGAACACTGACAAGCTTGGGGCATCAACCACCTCCCTAGGAGGGTCCCATGTTTCACCACCTTCATGGTAAAGAAATTTTTCCTAATGTCCAGTCTGAATCTCCCCAGTGCAACTTTGTGGTATTTGCCTAACTTGCCTGACTAATCAGATGAATTTACCATAATATAAGCATGGGTAGGCAAGTAGGCAACTGGATATTTACAGGCAAAGTAAAGGCTCTAAAGGGATGCCTGCGTTTAGAAAACCTAAGGTCAGTAGCAATTAACATTGAAATGTGACTGTTAGACACTGAACGTACACAAGTGCTTTACTAATGTCACATTGTCTCATGAAGTATCATGCTTCCTTTCTGTCAAGGCTCTTACTGCTCAGGCATCTGGCTGTTGTATCCTTTGATGACTCCTCTTGACCGTGTTGTCACTCATCTATTGTCATTGTCAGTAGTTGTTTCCTGAATGAGATAACAGGTAATTTGTTTTGTTGGCTTTCGTACTCTTCCAATTCCATTTCACACAGAAACTCTCTGGAAAAAAGAAATATGGCATAAGTATCCTCATGGCTTTTTTTTTTTTTTAAATAAAATGTGATGATTCTTAAACTCCACATCTTCTTTCTCTTGTATCTTTGACAAGGAAATTGTTTTTGAGCTTCATATCAAACGATGTAAAAGAATTTTACATCCCTACAAGGATGAAAAAAATTCCTACAAGGGATTTTTGGAATAAATTGCAACAGATTCACTTCCTGGTATTTTGATCCTTTTCTTTCTTATTGTTGATCTGTAGAGCTTTAAGAAGGCATCTGGGGATGCTTTTGCCTGATATTGACCTGCAAGTCTGTCTTTGCCACAGGTAATTTCACTGTAAAACTCTGGGATTTGGTAGTTGTCAAAACAGAACAGATGAGAACTTTCCAGGAAAGCTGCAACACTGGTGGAGCAGTGTATGCATCTGTAAACTCATTTCTATAAAAGGCAGTGCAACTGACACTGGCCAAGCATGCAGTATCCTTGACCAAACAAACATTTGACAGGAATGACTTTGCTAGATGTTCTCAGAATATGATGACTGAAGAACTATAAAGTTTAGATGAGATATATATGTATTGAATCCAGTTATTCAATGGTTTTTCACTTATTTTAAAATGATAGAAGATGAATTATTGAAATGGAACTGTTTTCTGGTGAGCTATAGGTAGCTTAAAGATAAACTAAATTCTAGTTGCTTTAGTTGTAATATGAATACTGAAGTCACTCATGAAATGTGAAAGAAAACCTGCATATTTTAAATTCTTTACTGAGGCAGTTTGTAATGTTGTGCTTGTAAATTTAGAACAATGCAGATAGCAAATCTGACTTTTCAGTTCAGTTCAGGCATGTCTGTGCACAGCCATCTGGTGAAGGTGGAGATGCAAAGGATGCACTGTGCCAGCTGAAGTGTACCTATGAGATATCCAGGAGGGAAACTAAATTTGGCTCTCAGGAGTCCTCAGTATACTTTAAGTTAAATGCACCACAGTACAGAGAATGGAAAATTGAAATCTAGTTGATTGCTGAATAAATTACAGGAAATGAAGCTGTGGTAAAGTTGTTGGAAGTGAGAAGATGGAAAGAAATGCTTTGCTCCTATGGGAAGAATGGGAAACAAGCAGATGAAAAGGAAGGTGAATTTCCAGTTTTTGGAGTGACTCATGGGTAATAGCTCTGAATAAGTCAGGCAGAACTGAGTTTACATCTAAAAATATGCATTCAGAAGTTGAACTTTAGATTAACATTTATTACTGGAATGTGTTATTTTGTTCTAGAGATTAACTTCCTTAAAAAAATAAAAAATAAAAAAAAAATACCGTGCTATGTATAACTAAAACACAGATTTAGTTCCACAGATCTGTAGTTAACCCTCAACAATAATGCTTTCTGTCATTATGGCCAGCATTTTCTTGGTTACATTTCATAGCAACTCTTCTAAAATTACTAAGAAGGTTTATTCCCTTTGTCTGTCTGATTTAAGTTATGTGTCACCTCATAATTTTAGTAGCCCTAATAAAATAAAGAGGAAATAATAAACACAGCTGAAAACCTAATTGGAATCAAACTTCATGGACAATATAATAGAGTATAAAAAATGCATTTGTTAAGTAATTGAGTAAAAGTTAAGTGACTTTGCTTAAGTTGTATGTAATTTTGGGGTTTGGTTTTAATTCAAATAATTTTGAGGCTTTATTTGGAAAAACCTTAGTTACCAAAATGTGTTTTGGATATATAGAAGTGTTGTGCATAGAAAAGACTTAATTTATGTCCAGAAATGTAATGTATTTTAAACATATATATGCATATTTGTATGTATGCATATATAGTTGTATGTATGTATGTATGCATATATATACATACATATAGATATAAAGTCATGTGATCTAGGTTATAAGAAGGTTTGTTTGAGGAAACTTCTTTAGGTTGTTATTGAGCATACCTTTTATCCTTCCAGAGATGAACAAGAATAACATAACAAATTGTTAGCAATAATTTTGTTGTTGTGTTTTAAGAGTTGGTGTTGACCAGCTAGAAAGAAAATGAACAAAAATTAAAAGTGTCAGTGCCCTAAGCTCAGTGAAATATGACAACTAAAAAACATGTACAGGTTATGTAAAATCAGGATTTGAGTCATTATATAATTTTGTTAATCTAAAAGACAATTTTACTGACAGTACCTGATAGAAGAAAGACAGTTCCAATAAAATTTATTTTCAAAACAAAGGAATATCCATTTACAAAAAAAAAAAAAAAAGAAAAAAAGTAACATTTGTAAAACATCTAGATGTTAAATCATACATTTCTTTGTTTGTGATTCATGTCCTGAAGGTGCGTACTGAAGACTTTTTATTGGTCTACAGTTGCTGTGATACAGTTCTCTTATAAGACAGAATATGGGGTGAAGGTAACCCCACTCCAAAATAGCAAGAAACTTCATTTTACTGGTGTGATTTTATGCAGATTTAAGACAGTTAGGATCGATCAACTACAAACACTTTCTGGTATTCAGAATAGCTTTAGGTAATAACTCATGGCGATTAGAAGTCCTATTCATAGAGATTTCTGTAAGAAAAAACGTTCAAAGAATATGTAGACAGACGTGTATGCATATGAGAACATATCTATGTTTAGTGGCTGTGAGAAATTTCAGGTTCTTAGAACATTCTTTTGTAACACTTTAAAAAGTCTGTATGTCATATTTCTTTTGAGAGGAGAAGGGTGGCAGATACACTTGAAGGAGAAATAAGAGAAAAAAAAGTGTGTTTATGCATGAGTAACATTTAAATTTAATTACAAAAATATTTTATCAGGTAGAAAAATAACTCCATGTTTATAGTTTATGATCAAAGGAAGTAATATCATATCAATTGTCTGTCTTTGGGGCTAAGAAAGAAAGAAAGAAAGAACAACAAAAAATATTATGTTGGCATCTGAAAGTAGTGGAATAAACTGGTGTTGTTAGTTAGAAGGTACTTTACTTTTATATGTCAGTCTGGTTTGAAGAATGCAAGACGAATAAGTAGGATATAGGAAGAAGACTATGCTATGCGAGAGTGTGTTGCGGGAAGCACATTTCTGCAGCAGCTTAGTAAAGAGCTTTTTATTAAAAATGGTTGTTGTCTTCAGCCACCCAGAATTCCATTTATCCTAACTACATTAAACCTCACTTCAAATTCTGTTTATAGGAACATTAATTTGATTGCAATCTCCAATTTTTATATATCCAACTTCATATTGCAGAAGCTTGAATGTTTTTCTTCATCCGTCTTTCACTCTGGTCTCTGGGGACTTACTGTTTAATTCTGTTTATGTTGAGAAATTAAAACTTCTGTTGCATTTAGGTTTAGGTCAACAACATAATCAAAAATGCTGTACTTGGAGGGATAGACTGCATAAATACACGTGCTTGGATACTGTAACTGTGGGTCATTGGACTGTCTTAAGAAAGGCATGAGAGTCTGTAAAATGGTTTTCCTCCTATTCACCTTGCTTTTGAAAAACAATGAGTTACATGGTCAGATTTGAGATATTTCCAAAGCTAGCCTGACTGTGCATGTGTTGAGAAATCAGGGCTGATTCTTGCATTGTATTAACTAACTTGGAGGGAGCTAGGTAACTTCCTTTCCAGACTATCCACTGCAGATGTGAAATGATTTTTTTTCTAATGTCATGTGTGCCTGTGTGAGCCAGTCTTGAAACTTCTGTGACAGTGGTACAATAGAGTCAAGAGAGATAAAATACTTAAGATCTGTAGGCTTTCTGTAGCTGAGCAGTGGGGAGAAGATGAGTTGTTCATGCTCATTAAAAAGTGTGAAGCTTGATGAAGCTAGATGATACCAAGTAGTAGAATTACTCATTTATGTGCTTGCCACACAACTTGACAAACTATAGTAAAATTTTTCATGTTTTGTAAATCATTTCAGCTTCATCTTATACATCAGGAAATGGGCTTGAAAACTTTATGTAAAGCCAGCCAGCAAGTCAGAAACTCAACATCTTAAACAAAACAGAAACTTGGGTCCACTGTTTTCTTTAGAGAACTGTGCTAGAAAACTATGTTTCTTTAGAACCTAGATTCTGAGAAAATACTGCATCACTTTCTGTAAATCAGTTTAATACTGTTCTGTCCTATTTAAATTTTCCCTGTTATCAGTCAGGGAACAAAACATGGCTACTGCGACTGTAAAAAAAAACTCAGAAATTAATGTATCTTTGCCCCTGTGAATAGATCTAGAAGTTTCTTATTTTTGTAGTACACACAAATTGAATCATAGCTTGTCCAGGTTATTGTCACAAAAATCACATATCTGGACTTGTGCATGTGATATAAGGAATAATTCACTTAAGTGTAAAAATGTGTTTTTCTCTAATTTTATTAGAAGTAAGAGTTTATGAAGTGTATATACTTAATATTGCTTTGTTTTGGTTTGTTTTTATTTGTGGGATGTATTTTTTTTCTTCTTTTTGGAACTTGGCAAGTATTTTATGTTCATTTTTATTTAGCACTATCATTGCCACTTACCAAGGTGATCATGTCCGGGGCAGGCACGTTCTGTAGTGGAGCAGGGTATTCTGGCATGCGGGGGTTTCCTGCATCAAGGCAAACCCAGTGAGCAGAGGGAGCTGCCAGCACCTGGCAGCCCTTGCAAGAGCTGCCAATGAGGCCATCGAGGTGCCAGCAGCAGCAGCAGCAGCCACTCCCATATATAAAAGTTGCCCCTAGGGAGCATGAGCGAGCAGGAGTGCAGTGAGGAAAACGGGCAAACAGGGCACGTGGCATGGCAGTTGGCAAGGGAGGGCATGCACGGAGGGTGGAAAATGGGTCTCTTTCTGTTCTGGGAGTGACAGAGAAAGGTGCCTTCTACTGAAACAGAAATGGTGTCTGTCCACCTGCTGGACTGACGCTGTAACCCAGACTGAGGGGAGACGATGTTCCCAGGCAGATGCCTACACACAAACAGACCTGAGGATTGAAAGAGTTGCCCAGACCCTCAGTTCCAGAAAACTCCAGAATCTGGAAGTCCCCCTAGGTCCTGAAGGCAGAGGTAGCTTTCATGGCTGTAAGTGTGCCCAGCTGGATGAACTTTTCAAGTAGGTCTCTGTGTTACAAGAGGAGCTCAACAGGCAACCTAGCATCCAGGAATCTGAGCAGGAGATTGCCTGTCTCTAAGGGGAAAACAGACACTAGCGCAGGAGCTGGCAGGGCTCATAGAGAGGGTAGGAAGGGGGACGGGGAGGGAATAAGGCTCATTAGAGGTGTGCCAGGGGGAACAATGTCTGGGTCTGGGGAGCAGGCAATGGCCCAGCTGAAGTGCATCTACACTAATGCACGCAGCATGGGCAACAAACACGAGGAGCTGGAAGCTATCGTGCAGCAGGCTAGCTACAACTTGGTTGCCATCACTAAAACGTGGTGGAACCACTCCCATGACTGGAGTGTTGCAATGACTGGCTGTAGGCTCTTCAGAAGGGACAGGCAGCACAGGAGGGGTGGTGGTGTGGCGCTCTATATTAGAGAGTGTTTTGATGTTGTGGAACTCGAGGCTGAGACTGGGAATGATAAGGTTGAGTCCCTATGGGTTAGGATCGGCGGGAAGGCCAACAAGGCAAGCATCCTGGTGGGGGTCTGTTACAGACCGCCAAACCAGGATGAGGAGACGGATGAGGAATTCTACAGGCAGCTGGCAAAAGTTGCAAAATTGTCAGCTTTTGTCCTCATGGGGGACTTCAACTTCCCAGACATATCCTGGACATGCAATACAGCTCAAAGGAAGCAGTCCAGGAGGTTTCTGGAGAGCATGGAAGATAGTTTCCTGAGGCAGCTGGTTAGTGAGCCTACGAGGGGAGGTGCCCCACTGGACCTTCTGTTCACAAACAGAGAAGGACTGGTGGGAGATGTGGTGGTCGGGAGCTGTCTTGGGCAGAGTGACCATGAAATGGTCGAGTTCTCTATTGTTGGCGAAGTCAGGAGGGGGACCAGTAAAACTGCTGTCTTGGACTTCCGGAGGGCAGACTTTGAGCTGTTCAGGATTCTGCCAGTGTTGGCAGAGTCTCTTGGGAGGCAGTTCTGAAGGGCAGAGGAGTCCAGGAAGGCTGGGCACTCCTCAAGAAGGAAATCTTAAAGGCACAGGAGTGGACTGTCCCCAAGTGCCCAAAGATGAGCTGGCGTGGAAGAAGACTGGCCTGGCTGAACAGAGAATTGTGGCTGGAGCTTAGGAAAAAAAAAGAGGGTTTATGATCTTTGGAAAAGAGGGCAGGCCACTCTTAAGGATTATAAGAAAGTTGTGAGGGTGTGTAGGGACAAAATTAGAAAGGCCAAAGCTCATCTGGAGCTTAATCTGGCTACTGCTGTTAAAGACAATAGAAAATGTTTTTATAAATATATTAACATGAAAAAGAAGACTAAGGAGAATCTCCATCCTTTACTGGATGCGGGGGGAAACTTAGTGACGAGAGATGAGGAAAAGGCTGGGGTGCTTAATGCCTACTTTGCCTCATTCTTTAGCAGCAAGACAAGTTGTTCTCTAGATACCCATTACCCTGAGTTGGTGGAAGGAGATGGGGAGCAGGATGTAGCCCTCACAATCCACGAGGAAATGGTTGGCAACTTGCTACAGCACTTAGATGTACGCAAGTCAATGCGGCCAGATGGGATCCACCCGAGGGTGCTGAGAGAACTGGCAGAAGAACTGTCCAAGCTGCTTTCCATCATTTATCAGCAGTCCTGGCTATCGGGGAGGTCCCAGTCGACTGGCGGCTAGCAAATGTGATGCCCATGTACAAGAAGGACCGGAGGGTAGACCCAGGAAACTATAGGCCTGTTAGTTTGACCTCAGTGCCAGGGAAGCTCATGGAGAAGATTATCTTGAGTGTCATCATGCGGCACTTGCAGGGCAACCAGGCGATCAGGCCCAGTCAGCATGGGTTTATGAAAAGCAGGTCCTGCTTGACGAACCTGATCTCCTTGTATGACAAAGTGATGCACTTGATGGATGAGGGAAAGGCTGACTTCAGTAAGGCTTTTGACACCGTTTCCAACAGCATTCTCCTCAAGAAACTGGCTGCTCTTGGCTTGTACTGGCGTACGTTTCGTTGGGTTAGAAACTGGCTGGGTAGCTGGGCCCAAAGAGTCGTGGTGAATGGAGTTAAATCCAGTTGGAGGCCGGTCACTAGTGGAGTTCTCCAGGACTCAGTACTAGGGCCAGTTCTCTTTAATATCTTTATCAATGATCTGGATGAGGGGATCGAGTGCACCCTCAGTAAGTTTGCAGACAACACCAAGTTAGGTGTGTGTGTCGATCTGCTCGAGGGTAGTAAGGCTCTGCAGGAGGATCTGGATAGGCTGGACCGATGGGCTGAGGCCAACCGTATGAAGTTCAACAAGGCCAAGTGCCAGGTCCTGCACCTGGGGCACAATAACCCCAAGCAGCGCTACAGGCTGGGAGATGAGTGGTTAGAAAGCTGCCTGACAGGGAAAGACTTGGGATTATTGGTTGATAGTTGGCTGAATATGAGCCAGCAGTGTGCTCAGGTGGCGAAGAAGGCCAACAGCATCCTGGCTTGTATAAGAAGCAGCGTGGCCAGCAGGTCTAGGGAAGTGATTGTCCCCCTGTACTCGGCTCTGGTGAGGCCGCACCTTGAGTACTGTGTTCAATTTTGGGCCCCTTGCTACAAGAAGGACATCGAGGTGCTCGAGCGAGTCCAGAGAAGGGCAACAAAGCTGGTGAGGGGTCTGGAGAACAAGTCTTACAAGGAGCGGCTGAGGGAGCTGGGGTTGTTCAGCCTGGAGAAGAGGAGCCTCAGGGGAGACCTTATTGCACTCTATAGGTACCTTAAAGGAGGCTGTAGCGAGGTGGGCGTTGGTCTATTCTCCTACGTGCCTGGTGACAGGACGAGGGGAAATGGGCTAAAGTTGCGCCAGGGGAGGTTTAGGTTGGATATTAGGAAGGACTTCTTTACTGAAAGGGTTGTTAGGCATTGGAATAGGCTGCCCGGGGAAGTGGTTGAGTCACCATCCCTGGATGTCTTTAAGAGATGTTTAGATTTAGAGCTTAGTGATATGGTTTAGTGGAGGACTTGTTAGTGTTAGATCAGAGGTTGGACTCGGTGATCTTGGAGGTCTCTTCCAACCTAGATTATTCTGTGATTCTGTGAAATGATATTATGTGCTGAGACGGGCTGAGCAACAGCCCTGCCTTAAGTCCTGGCGAGGGGAGGAGGATAAAATAGCTTCCAAACCAAAACTGAAAAATTTGACTGACTCACAATACATGGGAGACCGGACCCTCATCTCTGCTGGGAGCAGAAGAAGGAGTCTTCCCCTTGCCCCTGAAGTGCCCTATCAGAACAAATACGATGTTCTAGGGCTGGAGAGAGGGCATTCTGAGAGTAATGGTAAAGACTTCTGAAAGGACAACCACACAAAGTTGGCTCAGTCTACCACTTTCCTCAGAACCAGTGCCACAAAAAAGGCATGAAGAGTTATAGTAATTGGTGATTCCTCTCTGAGAGGCACCCATTTGCTATCCAGATAATATCTCCAGAAAGGTTTGCTGCCTGTCTGGGGTCTGCATTTGCAATATCACAAATTGGCTAGCAAGCCTGGTGGGTCCTGAAGACTATCACACACTACTTTTTCATGTAGAATCAAATGAGGCTTCAGCAATGAGACTCTGAAATATCAAAAGGGACTTTATATCCCTCAGAAAGATATTAAAGGGATCACGGGTGAAAGTAATGTTCTCCTCTGTCCACCCAGTTGATGACTGGGACCCAAGAAGAAGGAGATGAACAGACCAAATGAACAACTGGTTGCATGTCTGGTGCCATGCTCAAGATTTTGGGTTCTACAGTCTTAGACATACTTTTGAGAGACCAGTCATGCTGACATGGGATGGGGTGTACCTGATGGCAGCACAAGAGTATTCTAGGCAGCAAGCTGGTTGGGCTTATTAGCAGGGCTTTAAACTAGATGTGGCAGAGGAAGGGGATATAGAGGATGTACCTCTGAGTGATGGAACCAAACCTGGGAACATTGGCAGTCTAGGAAACAACAGGGAAATACTTGTGAACTGTCCCAAAGCAATTAGGAAGGATTCCTCTGAAAAAGTGACGCAACCGATACCCCAGATGAAATGCCTCTACACCAATGCATGCAGCATGGGAAACAAGCAGGAGGACTTGGAAACCATGGTGCAGTTAGAAAAATATGACCTGACTGCTATAATGGAAACGTGGTGGGACAGATCACACGACTCAAACACTGGAATAGAGGGCTACAAGCTCTCCAGAAGAGATAGTCAGGGAAGAAGGGGCTGGGGTGTTGACCTCTATGTTAAAGAAAGGATTGACTGCGAAGAGATGCCTTGGAGAAACAGCCATAGACAGGTTGAGAGCTTGTGGTTAAAAGTTTAGGACCAGACAAGAGTTCTCTATTTCCAGATGTAATAAATCAAGCAGGGAAGGTAGGAAACCAACATGGCTGAAGAAGTACCTGCTGGTCAGACTGAGGCACAAGAAGGAAATGCACAGGCAGTGGAAGCAGGGACGTGTAGCCTGGGAAGAATACAAGGATGCTGTTTGGATATGCAGGGGTGGGATCATATAGAACTGAAATTGGCAAGGGATGCAAAGAATAACAGGAAGGGATTCTATAGGTACATTGCCCAGAAAAGAAAGGCCAAGGAGAGTGAACCCCCTCTGATAGATGGGAAAAGAGAAGTGGTAATGACAGAAATGAAGAAAGCTGAAGTACTCGACAACTTCTTTGCCTCGGTCTTCTCTGCCAGTCAGGCTTACCATGTCTCTTGAGTCCATGAGCCTGTAGAAGAGGGCTGGGGGAACAAAGTCCCTCCCAGTGTAAGCAAAGAGCAGGTTTGGGACCACCTGATGAAACTGAACAGGTACAAGTTTCTAGGACCTGATGCCATGCACCCAGGGTCATAGAATCATAGAATCATAGAATATCCCGAGTTGGAAGGGACCCATAAGGATCATCAAGCCCAACTCCTGGCACCGCACAGGTCTACCCAAACTTTTAGACCACGTGACTAAGTGCACAGTCCAATCTCTTCTTAAATTCAGACAGGTTTGGTGCAGTGACTACTTCACTGGGGAGCCTGTTCCAGTGTGTGACCACCCTCTCGGTGAAGAACCTCTTCCGGATGTCCAGCCTAAACTTCCCCTGCCTCAGCTTCACACCGTTCCCACAGGTCTTATCAGTGGTGATTACAGAGAATAGGTCAGCGCCTGCCTCTCCACTCCCCCTCGCAAGGAAGTTGTAGACTGCAATGAGGTCTCCCCTCAGCCTCCTCTTCTCCAGGCTGAACAGGCCAAGTGACCTCAGCCACTCCTCATATGTCTTCCCCTCTAGGCCCTTCACCATCTTTGTCGCCCTCCTCTGGACACTCTCCAACAGTTTAACATCCTTTTTGTACTGTGGTGCCCAGAACTGCACACAGTACTTGAACTGAGGCCGCACCAGCGCAGAGTAGAGTGAGACAATCACTTCCCTCAACCGACTAGCAATGCCATGCTTGATGCATCCCAGGATATGGTTGGCCCTCCTGGCTGCCAGGGCACACTGCTGGCTCATAGTCAACTTGCTGTCAACCACAACCCACAGATCCCTCTCTGCGGGGCTGCTCCCCAGCATCTCGTCGCCCAGTCTGTACGTATAGCCAGGGTTGCCCCATCCCAGGTGCAGGACCTGGCACTTACTTTTGTTAAACTTCATGTGCTTCCAGCTCTCCAATCTGTCCAGATCTCTCCGCAAGGCCTTTCCACCCTCAGCCAAGTCTACAACTCCTCCAAGTTTGGTGTTGTCGGCAAATTTGCTCAAAACACCTTCTAGTCCTACATACAAATCATTTATAAAAACATTGAAGAGGACTGGCCCTAAAATGGAGCCTTGAGGGACCCCACTAGTGACCATCCGCCAGCCTGATGTGCCCCATTTACCACAACCCTTTGAGCCCTGCCCGTCAGCCAATTGCTCACCCATCGGATGATGTTTTTGTTTAGTTGTATGCTGGACATTTTGTCCTGTAGGATCCTGTGGGAAACCATGTCAAAAGCTTTGCTGAAATCCAAAAAGATCACAGCAGCTGGTTTCCCTTGATCGACTAGATGGGTGATCTTACCATAAAAGGAAATCAAATTTGTTAGGCAGGACCTACCCCTCATGAACCCATGTTGGCTGGGACCAATGACTGCATTGTCCCCCAGGTGCACTTCAATAATTTCAAGGATCACCTTTTCCATAATTTTACCATGAACCGATGTGAAACTGACAGGCCTGTAATTGCTAGGGTCTTCTTTCTTGCCCTTCTTGAAAATTGGCACAACATTTGCCAGCTTCCAGGCTACTGGGACCTCTCCAGATTCCCAAGATCGTTGAAAAATAATTGAGAGAGGTCCTGCAATGACATCAGCCAGCTCTTTAAGCACCCTGGGATGAATCCCATCCAGACCCATGGACTTGTATGGATCCAGGTGGAGCAGCAAATCCTGCACACGTTCAGGGTTGGATGGGAGTTTATCATTCCCACTGTCATGATCCTCCAGCTCAGGGCACCCTGGGTCCCGAAACCCATAATCAGTGTTGAAGACAGAGGCGAAGAAGGCATTAAACATTTTTGCTTTGCCTGTGTCACTGTCTGTGAGGAGACCTTCCCCATCAAGTAGCGGACCTATGTTTTCTTTGGTTCTCCTTTTTCTGTTCACATATCTAAAAAAAACTTTTTTATTGTCTCCCACAGACATGGCCAGCTTCAACTCTAGTTGGGCTTTGGCCACACTAATTTTCTGCCTACAAACACGAACAGCATCCCTGTATTTCTTCCATGTCGCCTGACCCTCCTTCCAGCAGCCGTACACTTTCTTTTTTGGCCTTAGCTCCAGTAGAAGATCCTTGGTCAGCCAGGCCAGCCTGCTGCTCCACCTGCTTGACTTCCAATATTTTGGAATTACCTGATCTTGAGCTTTTAGGAGGCAGTGCTTAAAGACTGGCCAGCACTGATGGACACCAATGCCTTCAAAAGCAGTTTCCCAAGGGACCTTGCTGACTAGTTCCCTGAGCAGCCTGAAGTCTGCTTTCCCCATATCCAGGGCTGAAGTTTTGGTGGCAGTTTTCCTTCTGTCACCATAAATTTTAAACTCAGCCACTTCATGGTCACTATATCCGAGACAGCCGCCAATTTCCACATGAGGGGACTAGCAGATGGAGTTCTCAAGCTTCTCTCCATTAAATTTGAAAAGTTCTGGAAGTCAGGCAAAGACCCTGGTGACTGAAAAAAAAGAGAAACATTACTCCCATTTGTAAAAAGGATAGAAAGAAAGACCCAGGGAACAACAGACGAGTGAACCTCACCTCTGTGCCTGGCAAGATTATGGAAAAGATCCTCCTGGAAGCAATGTCAAGACACATGCAGGACAAGGAGGTGATCTGAGACAGCCAGCATGAAATTCACCAAGGACAAATCATGCCTGACTAATCGGGTGGCTTTCTACGATGGATTGACTGCATCAGTTGACAAAGGAAGACCAACTGATGTCATCTACCCGGGATTCTGCAAGGCTTTTGATATGGTTGCACATAATATCCTAATCTGCAAATTGGAGAGATATGGATTTAAAAGGTGGACCATTCAGTGGATAAGGAATTGGCTTGAAGGGTGCACTCAGAGAGTGGTGGTCAATGGCTCTCTGTCCAGGTGGAGGCCAGTGATGAGTGCTGCCCCTCAGAGGTCTGTCTTGGGAACAGATATTATTAGGGTTTAATACCTTTATCAACAACATAGACAATAACATTGAGTGCACCCTCAGCAAGTTCGCAGATGATGCCAAGCTGAGTGGTGCAATCAATACAACAGAAGGAAGAGATGCCATCCAGAGGGACCTGGACAAGCATGAGTAGTGGGCTCAAGTAAACCTAATGAGGTTCAACAAATTCAAGTGTAAGGTGTTGCACCTGGGTCGAGGCAATCCCAGACAGGAGTACAGGCTGGGAGAAGAAGTCATTGAGAGCAGCCCTGCAGAGATGGACTTGACGGTTCTGTTGGAAAAAGCAGCTTGACATTGAGCCAGCAGTGCACACTTGCAGCCAAGACCAACTGTATCAAGACTGCATCAAAAGAGGAGTGGCCAGCAGGGTGAGGGAGGGGGCTGTCCCCCTCTACTTTGCCCTTCTGAGGCCTCACTTGGAGTACTGCATCCAGGTCTGGAGCTCCCAGAACAAGAAGGATGTGGATCTGTTAGAATGAGTTCAGAGGCAGGCCACAAAGATGATCGAGGGGATGGAGCACCTCTCCTATGAAGAAAGGATGAGAGAGCTGCAGCTGTTCAGCCTGAAGAAGAGAAGGCTTTGGGGTGATTTCACTGTGGCCTTTCAGCAATTAAAGGAGGCTTACAATACAGATGGAGAATAGCATTTAACTCGGGCATATAATGATAGGACAAGGGAGAATGGTTTTAAACCAAAGGAGGGTAGATTTAGACTGGATTTAGGGAGGAAAATCTTCACTCAGAGGGTGGTGAGGCACTGGAGCAGGTTGCCCAGAGAAGTTGTGGATCATACCTAGAGGTGTTTAAGGCCAGGTTAGATGAGGCCCTGGGCAACCTGATGTAGTGGGTGGCATCCCTGCCCATGGCAGGGCTGTTGGAACTATATGATCTTTAAGGTCCTTTCCAACCTGAGCCATTCTATGCTTGTCAAAACAGCATAGAATGGATATTATTTTCATTTTTCTATTTATTTTTTTTTCCATGAAGTAATGAGTTTGGGTAAGTGACAATTGTTCAGGTCATCTACCCTGCAAGTGTCAAGAGTTCAGAACAACAGCCATTTCTCTGTGCATTATTTTATCTTTTATTGGATAAATATGTTATGTAGTGCTTAGGAACTCTATTTTAATTTTAATTTCAAACATGCATTCTACCGTCTGAGTAAAAGTCATGTTTTAGGGCTTGTAATGACCATAGGGTCGTAGAATCATAGAATATCCTAAGTTGGAGGAGACCCTGGTGGGGTCCTTGTGGATAACTGAGTCCAAATCCTGTCTCCATACAGGAGAACTCAAAAATTAAACTATATTTCTGAGAGTGTTGTCCAAACAATTTTTGAACTCCAGCAGGCTTGGTGCTGTGACAACTTCCCTGGGAAGGCTGTGCCAGTGCCTGACCAACATCTCAGTGAAGGACCTTTTAATAATACCCAACCTGAACTTCCCCTGATGCAGCTTCATGCCATTCCCTTGGGTGCTATCACTGATCACCAGAGAAAAGAGATCAGCTCCTCTACTCCCCTCATGAGGAATCTGTAGGCTGACATGAGGTCTCCCCTCCATCTCCTCTTCTTTAAGCTGAACAAACCAAGTGACCTCAGATGTTCCTCACACATCTTGCCCTCTAAACTCTTCACCATCTATGTTGACCTCCATTTGGACACTCTCCAATGTCTTTATATTTTTCTTACATGATGGCACCCCAAACTGCATACAATACTCAAGGTGAGGCTGTACTTGTGCAGAGTAGGATGGGAAAATCATTTCCTTTGACTGGTTAGCAGTGCTGTACTTGCACCCCAGGATCCACTTGGCCCTGTTGGCTGCCAGGGCACTCTGTTGACTCATATTCAGCTTGCTGTTTACCAAAATGTTCAGATCCCTTTCCATGGGGCTGCTCTCCAGTCCCTTGTCCCCACATTGAACAATGACTGCATTGCCTTTCAAGTTCTTTTTAATAACTCTCAGAATAACATTCTCCATAATTTTACCAGGCACTGAAATGATACTGACAAGTACATTTCCATGTAAAGTCTCTTTTCACTTTTCCCAATATGTGTACAGTAATTTGATGATGTAGACAATGAAATTCAGAAAAATAATATCAAGGAAAAGCCAACTAGAATTGAAGGACTGGAAATAGAGTTTCTTAGAGACTAAGGGAGACTACTTTTAGGTCAGAGTATCATAATTTCCATCTCCATAACAGTAAAATGTTTTGTTGGGAGATATTTAGTCAAGAATGTAATGAAATAGTTGTAACTTTTCTGATTATACCTGTTCTGATTAAAAAACAAAACAAACAAACAAAAAAACAGATGCCAGAAGCAATACCTGGACTTTGGAAGTCTAGACTGTTGCTTATGTTCTATATGTGAAATTGAAATTTTACAAACAAAATTTGAGTGTTCCTTTATCCTCTGGGCAGACTGACAGCTACAATTGCAGAGTTTTTTTATGGAATAAATTTCTCAGAACAAAAATAATCCCATGATGTGATGTGTACTCTACATGGTACATTCAGAGATTCTGCTTTCCATGTGCTTCTGCTGGAATGCACTTGTTAGCTTTTTTATTATCTCAGCAGTAACTTTAATATGCAATAATATTCCATTCCCCACCTCTCTTTTCAGTCAGACATACATTTCTGGGAAAAAAAAAAATTATATATATATATAATTTGGAGCAGAAGAAGAGGAGGAATAGTTACTTTTGGTATGAAATAATTTTTAAAACTTTAACATAAATGCACAGTCTGACCTCCTGATCTAGCTCTTCCTTAAAAAACTGTTCTTTTCTGAACTTCCTTCCTTTTGCAGGATTGTGTATGAACTTTCTGCTGTCCAAAATTAGGCTATTTGTTTAGCTGTTTGTTGTTGTTGTTTTTGTTTGTTTGTTTGTTTGTTTTTTTGGGGGGGGTTGTGGGGGGTCAGGAAATGTTGTTTCCCAGTTTAAGAAAATGATTGGGATTACTGACAATGGAGGGTAAATTGTGTTGAATCAACCTGTTAGTTGAAAGAAGAGAAAATCAGTGGACATTTATCCCTTTGATTTTATTCCCTGATAAGGAAAGGTGTATAAGGAAAACATAGACAGACTCTTATCAGTGGTGTCTAGTGACAGAACAAGTAATGGGCATAATTTGAAACACAGGAAATTCCATTTAAACAGAAAGAAACCGTTTTTATATACTGATACCAAATGCTAGACCAGGTTTCCCAAGGGTATTCAAAATCTGCCTAGATGTTGCAGCCTCCCCAGATAACCTTCCTCTGAGCAGTGAGTTCGACTATGCAATCTCCAGAGGTGCCTCCAACCTCAGAAATTTTGTGTTTCCCTAAATATCAAGTGTGTTTACAGTTAAAAACAAACAAACAACAACAACAACAACAACAAAATCTTGATATCAGTTTAATAAACAATTTTTAAAAAAAACAAGCATGACTTCTGTGTTGGCTACTCATCTTCTAACTCTCAGTAAAGAAGATTAATAATGTTCTTGGGTCAGTTTTGTGCATTGGTTATTGTATGTGGATGTAATACTTTGCTTCCCTCGTCTTATGATTTCCCTCCATCCTCCCTCTCCCAAGGTCCATTTTAAATTTACCATTACACTGATGTTTGTTTTCATTTTCAATTAAAACATATTATTGACATTTGCCTAGCATGAGATATCAAGATCTATTAAACTCATATTAAACCTAAATGCATTTAGAAATATAAGTCTGAAGAAAAACAAATTGACCACACTGTCAGGAGTTAATACCAAATGAACTACAAAGAATTGTTAAGGAAGATTTCTTCCCCACTGCCCATCATGTACTTGCTGAAAACCAAGCAAGTAGAGCAATGGAAATAAGTAGCCAATGAAAAATGAATAAGTAAACACTGACAATAAAAACGTAAAGCCCTCCTCATTTGTCTTGGTGAGAATTGCTTCAAACATTGTTTAATGGAAGCAATTTCCTAGCAACTCTTCCTTAATGCACAGCAATATACATGATAGAAAATCACATTGTTTCTGTATGTCACTTAGTGTGTAGGTAAGGGCCTGTCAAGAAGTCTCGTACATAAACTCCTTTAGAGGAATTATAGTCATACAACCATTAAAATTCACTTGAGAAGAACACTTAAAATAAGATTCTCTTGGGCCTTAACAATGTGATTTTCACTTTGTTTCTTCTTCTATTTATGATGATTTAGTAATGGAACCAGTGAAAGTTGCTTTGCCCATTTATGGAAGCTATTGCTTCTTGAATTAAAAAAAAAAAAAAGATCAAACCAGTTTGTTATTAGTGTCCACCATTTGAAGAATTGGATGTTCTAGCTTTTACATGAACTGTTATATGGTGTACATAGTTCTTCCCTTGAAAATATATATATTTTTTCTTTATTTCTGTACATGAGGGAAAGATTAACAAAAACGTTGATTATTGAATGTAGCATAGATTGTAGCTACACATAAACTTCATTACTGTTCCATTTACCTCTCTTTTGCTAATGGATCATTTTCCTAGTCTTATATCATTTGTTTTAACCTCCCAGGCTTTTTGTTTGTTTGTTTATTTATTTATTTGTTTGTTTGTTTCTGCAGAACATCTGATTTATAAACATTTCATTGTTTTCCCTCTAAGCCATGCCCTTAATGCAACACAAGGATAAAAGGAAAAATTTCTGTGTCCACACAGGACACATTCTTGTGTCCTCTCTTGAAATTTCTAACCAATAAATTTGAGGCCAAAATCCAAACTTGTTGTTCATCTAAACAGTAATATATCAGAAATCTTATGTACTCTAAGGAATAATTTTTGAAAGAAAGGATCCTGCTATGAAAAAATGCTTAGTTGCCTTAAAATCTTAAAGAACTTTCTTGACAGTCATTCTGCCATTAGTGCTGTCAGACAGGAAAATGTGAATATGTTAAACTGACCTGGTGAAAATCATTTCAAGGATGCACAATACAAAATATGTCGGAGTATGTTGATTTCTGGCCGCCTTTGTCCTATTAGAGCAATCTGCATTTCCTGACATGAACGTAAAGAGCTAAAATTCATCCCAGAGTATAGAAATTTCATTGGCTTTCATTTCATTCAGATTTACCTTTGAAAGATATGTACAAAATACAGAATCTGTGAAACTTCAAGATGACACGTAAAATAATTGACTGCTGTATATTGTCTGCTGATATGTATGTGAAAACTAAGGAAAAGCAAGTTTGAGTGCCAAATATAACACACTTAGCATATGAATAAACACAGAAAAGACATCTTGAGTGTTATCCAAGTCAGAAATGACCTATTTCATGATTTATAAGCTTAGTTATAGTTTTACCTTTTGACTTTTCCTCTCTGTTGGGCCTATAATACTATTAACGCTACAAGAAAGATTGTATTTGTTAGCCAATAATTCCATTCTATTATGTACCTCCAATCTAAACAAACATGCACTTAATTTTGACACCATGATGACAAAGGAAAACTTTATTATAGTATAAAAAATTTTGGCAGCAAAATGTAATTCTTTTTATGGTAATTCTTTCTGAAAGAAGTAATAATTTAGATACACTTGAACTGCAATTGTTTTTTATTTAATTATCTATCTATTTATTTATTTGTTTATCACTTCAGGCATGTTTTTTTTATGGCATCATTTAAGATGTGTTATTGTTCACCTAAATGCAACTACTTGGTACCATTTTTATACATCTTAGGGCACTAGAGATAACCATATGGTAGACAAAATGCAACAGCTGGATTTCTTGGGATGTTTAAATAGTATTAAAATCCTATATAAGGGAGACCAGACGGCATCCACATGAACTAGTCCATGTATTTTCAAATATTTATCCATAAAGAATTCTTCTGATAATGTGAATGACTACTGGACATAGCAATCTAATACTAATCTATGCACTGGTAAAAGTCATTAAACACACTAAACTTTCAAGTTAAAAGTTACAGACCTATAACTCCAAGCAGCACAGAAAGGACACAGAAAGGTGGTTTATACTAAAAAGATGCCTATAGTTCTAAATAATTCGGAAATGCATCACAAGTCCTATAGTTCAGACCTTACTGATGTGCTTTTATCATTGTATATAATAAACACAGAAATATTTACCTTATCAGTACCCTACACAAGTATATGTTATTTTTATGATTTCATGTTTGCCTGTTTTTCTTCTTGCAAGATGGAGTAAAACAAACAAACAAACAAACAAAACACACACACACAAAACAAACAAAAAAAAAAACACAAAAAACCCCACCACCACTAACAAAGCAATTGTGGTATGTTACTCTTCAGTAAAGGATTCATACACAGTACAAGCATAGCTACCAATCTAACAATACTACAGGAGAATAGAATACAGGACTGTCTTTTTGTGGCATATCTGACATAATAGACATACAAACAAAGCTCTTCCTTCCTTCCCACCCTTCTTAAGATTGACTTCTAACTTATGATTTCTGCACAGAATCCTTTCATTAATATTTTTTTCCCCAATTTTTCCCAATGAGAACCGTTCACTAGTGGATCAGTTCTAGATACTCATGAACAAACAGTGAATATTTTAGTGATGCTCACCTTCAGAAATTTAGCTTTTTTTTTTTTTTAAACTTATATATATCAAAAAGCTGAACTCATTATCAAAAATGAGAACTACTTGCATTTTTGTAAGCAAACATATTGCCAAAGCGTGAGGTAATGGGAGTTTTCCTTCAGAATCAAGTCTGCAGTTCAAATTCCAAGATTTTGCCTTAAGGCTTTGTTTTCATGCTAGAATCTACAATTGATAAGAGATATTTTTATAAAACCTAATCATTATTCTTTAGGCCAGTCAGAATTAAAATAATCCTTTTGCCATGGGTCTTATGCTGTCATCTGAAACATTTTGTACAGCACGGTATGTGCACCTTAGAAATATTTCCTCTAAAATTTAGTACTTTTTTTCCATTACTCTCATTTTTTTCTGTTTTAAAATGAAAAAAATATATATTCACTGCAAATTAGAAATAAATCATTTGGATTCAAACAACATTTTTATATGTCTTGAATGAAGGAAGCCCATGCTTTCCTATCCTGCTCCATCATATGCATGATGAAAATGGAGTGTCAGAAAACAAACAAAACATAAGTATATTTGTAGGAACCTCTTAACCTTTTCTCCTTCATGAGAATAAAATCTATACACTCCACTAATTAAAAGCCATTCTCAACAACAAAAAATATATAATTGCATATGGAAAGTTACCTAGAAAACAAAATGCTCTATTTATTTATTTATTTATTTATTTATTCAATGCTAAAAATAAACCAAAAGTAAGAAGAAGAGAAAATATATTTTAAAAATGTTACAATTTTAAGTCTAAAGAATAGCAATTCAAATTATTTGTTTGACTTCAAAACACAATCTAATGTCTTCTGGCTTTCACCAAGATTATATTTTAGAAAATCTCATGTATATAAATGGGGGGGTAAATATATATATATTGGAGATATATTCTATATTATTATTTATTATTTTATTTTATTTTATTTTAAATTTTATTTTATTTTATTTTATTTTATTTTATTTTATATTTTATTTTATTTTATTTTAAATTTTATTTTATTTTATTTTTGTTTTATTTTTCCCCTCTGGAGTGTTACCACATTGTTGACAATCATATTAGACAGAGTAAGAACATTAATACTGTTTGCAGAGGTGCGTTCATCTCGCTGCAATTGTGTTCATTCTTAGCTCTAGATATTTCTAACATGAAATATTCTGTTCACTATACCACACATTATTTGATTGCTCATTTCAATCATCATTTTCTAATGTACAGACTGGGGGATGAGAGGCTGGAAAACAAACCCTTAGAAAGGAATCTGGGTGTTTCAGTCCATGGCGAGTTGACTATGAGTCACCAGCGTGCCCTGGCAGTGAAAGGGGCCAGGCGTAACCTGGGGTGCATCAAGCATGGCATTGTTAGCCCGTCCAGGAAAATGATTTTGCCATTCTACTCTGCACTGGTGCAACCTCACCTTGAGTACTACATGCAGTTTTGAGCACATTATAAGAAGGGCATAAAATTACTAGAATGTCCAAAGGAAAGCAACAAAAATGGTGTAGGGGCTAGAGGGGAAGAAGTATGAGGAGCAGCTGAAGTTGCTTGGTTTGTTCAGCCTGGAGATAAGAAAGCTGAGGGGTGACATCATCATTGAGAAGCTGGTTGAGCACTGGAATAGGCTTCCCAGAAATGATCACAGTTCCATGTCTGCTGGAGTTCAAGAAACATTTGTACAATGCACCAGAAATATGGTCTGATTTTTGAGTGGTCCTGTGTGGTGCCAGGAGTTGGACTCAATGATCCTTGTGGGTCCCTTCCAACTTGGGATATTCTATGATTCTACGATTCTATGATTCTATGAAACAACAAAAAATTCCAGTAACTGGAATTTCTTTTAGATTTTTCTTTTCAACCTTGTAGAAATATTTAACTCTGAGAAATAGAAGCTCTTAAAGACCACAGTATGAACATTGCCTCTGCTATAACTGCAACTACAAGAGTCTTCCTTTCTCAGCAAGCTTGTAATAATGTATGCTTTTTTTATTATTATTTATTTTTATTTAAGAATAGGTTTCGACAAAATAACAAAGCATTTGTTTATCATACAGCTTGACAAATGTTTAGTATTTTCTTAATGTTGAGACGATATTATTAAACATTATTTGTCCTAAGAATGTAATATAAGTAGCCATGAGAGTGTGGTATTCCAGTAGTTTAACAACTACTTGATACTGTTCTCTGACATTTTCTGTACAGGTGGCAACCTCATCAAATTTTACATAGCAGCTGCTGGTTGATCTGTTTAGAAAGTTGTTTTAAAATGCCCCCTTAAGTCATGTAGTTCAGGTACAGATATTGTCTTTGCCTCAGGGTGAAGGAAATAAAAAGTATCACTATTCTCATGTTTGGCTTAATGCAGAAAGCCTGTTTTAGTAATAGTACCAGATCAACTCAAAACAGGAAAAGCAGGGTTGAAGAATAAAAAATATGGTCAGACTTTCAGAAAGACAGCAGCGAATTGAGTCTAGCTTTGCCTGCAGCTAACACTTCTACTGGCTCTGACTGCATTTTTTTTTCTTGTATTCTACCCTAGAGTTGTATCTTACAGCGTAATAATATTACTGGATGTCAGTGGACAAGGGAAACTAGGAATCATCTTCAAAAATGATAACTGTTAGAAATAATTAACTCTGAACCTTTGTGAATGCCATGGTTTACTTCCTCAATGCATTTTATTTCCTTGAGAATAACCTATCTGAAAAGAAGAGAACATCAGGGATATAAAGATGAATGCAACTTAAAGTACACAGTTGCCTCCACAACACAACGTCAGAAGATATAGTGTCACACAAGACAGGAAAAACTGCTTTAGTGCCCAAGCAAAGAATAAGAGAACTTTTCTTTCTTAGGTTCAACATGACAGACAATGTACTATGAATATACGTGCATGTGAAACTAAACACGTAGAAACCTGTATAGACAGCAAAAGACAATATGCATAAAGGTGTGCTTGTTATTAATGATGAAATGGCAATGCGTGGAGCCTCAAATTTTCATGGGAACTGCTAAAATGACTCAAAAGCCAATGTAACAAAGGTCCACAGAGCTGGAAAAGGAAATGTGGCAATAAAGCATCTAAGTCTAAAAAGACAACTGAAAAAGTCATGACTAATAACAAATAAGTAAGAAATAGACAAAGCAGCTTTGCATTTATATTAAGTGGAATATTTGTTCCTTTGAGGATGAAGAAGTGACAGAAAAAAAAAAAAAAAAAAAAAAAAGAAAGAAAAAAAAAGACTTAAAAGAATGGTTTGGAGACAAATGTCCGAAGCAGAATATAGCATTTCTCATGCATTGTATGGGTGAAGTGGTAAAAGACAATATAGACGAAATCCAAGTTATCTTTAATAAAAAAGAAACATAAAAAAATGTCTGCAGAGCTGTAAATGTTTTGCTGGACTCTATTGTTGAAGAATGTGATGTATCCTAGGCAAGATCAAACAGGCACATAGCCAATGTTTGTGCCTAATTACACATTTGGCCTCCTACTAATTTGGACTGTGGACAGAATATATAAATTAAATATTTGAGTGTGTTAAAACAGACTTTTAGGAAGCATTTAAAGTGAACAGCAATTTCTATCCTCCTTTCAGTATTTGGAAGGTATTAAGATAAGGATAACTACTCACTGAACAGTGAGGACAAAGTAAGTATTGAAAAAATATTGAGAAAAAAATAAAATTAAGAAAAAAAAAATTAGAGACCACAGTCCATGCATGCACTGAATGAATCAAGATTCCCTATGAAACTTGTTTTCAATTTAGTAGAAATTTAACCCCAAAATCTTGATATTTTATATTTTGAAGATTTTTTTTTGATTGTTTTGTTTTATTCTTTTTTCAGTTAAATTAATATTAATTTTGGAAAGCATAAAACAACAACAAATAAATACAAACAAAATCATTTAAGGAATATCTCCTGGAAGACCTCTGCTTTTGATGTAACCGCATAAAGAAATGGACAGCTACTCTGTCTTGAGCAATTTGTTCTGAATACATTCTTAGATAAAATCAGAATATATTTTTCTTCCTGTGATGAGATTTTCTTATGGCTTTCTCTGCTCGGTGAGAGGCATTTAATAGCTGCTATTTTTTCCCCCATGAAATCACTTAGATACTGTAGGTAAATTTTAAATCCCATGCCTAGGAATATATGATATTAAAACCAGTCTGTATAATGTTCAAACATTGATAACCTTAATCAAATATGTTTATATATGTATGCATGTTCATCTGCAACATATTTTTTTTTAAATGTAATAAGTAAAAATATATATTATCGCGACCTCAGATATAAGTTAATTTGAAATGTGTACTGTACGAATGAGTTTGAAAAAGATATGATACAGTCATTAATGTTGGAGATATATAAATAATATTAGGTAAGAGTACTCATATATCTAACAATAAACTTAATTTCAAATGACATAGCAGCACTAGTCTTGAACACCTGGCAGATTTCAATCATCTTTTTAGTATATCTTGCAAGTTTGAAGGTTTGGCCGTGCAATATTCATACTTAAATTGAAGAAACGATACTGAACAATCTATTAACTTCAGAAACTTATAAAAGTAACATCAGTATAATGACTGCTCATGTACATTAAAAAAAAATAGTAGAATAGAATTATCATTATATAAAATACCACTTGAGCAGTGAATGCTATTTATAGTATGGATACATTTACCTCTGATATTAACTAGACCCGTGCTTCTTATAAAGATCTTTAAAATAAACAGTTCTTGTCACTTAGCTCTTTACTAAACGGTACTCAATCACAAAGTCACTCTATTTATTTATTTTAATTTTATTTATTTATTTATTTATTTATTGCTTTAACTTGGCACAAGTGGTATGAATTTCTTCCTCCATTTTTGGTGTTCACATTTTTTTCACATCTCTCTTTATTGGTGTTCCTCAGAGATGGATAAACCAAATTAAATTCTCTCATATCTGAGTTGTTTCTCTTTCATATGGAAACATTTTATGATAAACGAGGCTTTGTAACCTTCACTACTGAATAACTAAATTCTATTTAATAGACTCTGGTTTCCAGTTAAAGGCTAATAAGGTTAAAAAAATCATACTTCTTCTCTTTTCTTTTACATATTCAGTGAGATTATACCAAACCCATAAAAGACTGCAATAACTGTTTAACAGAGAAAGAGAGGAAAACAAAACAAAACAAACAAACATCAACAACAAACAAATACTTCAAATTCCAGTATTAACATCTCTGTAACCCTCAAAAACATCTCGGATTCTAAAGTAAATGACTTAAAAATTTGGTGATCACTGTACACATATAGGTGGAGAGAGGAACAAGGGATGACACTGGTTGGCTGAACAAAAACAATTGAATTGGAAACAGGTGTCAAACTCAGCATCTCTGATTCATATCTCCAATGACACTTGATACAACCATTGGGTCTGCCAGCATATTAAAAGCATAAAAGTACAGTGATAGCTTTTGTATCCTAACATGAAATAAGCTATAGTTTCATTTTTGTGGCCCTGCCCTCCCCTCCCCTCCCCTCCCCTCCCCTCCCCTCCCCTCCCCTCCCCTCCCCTCCCCTCCCCTCCCCTCCCCTCCCCTTCCCTTCCCTTCCCTTCCCTTCCCTTCCCTTCCCTTCCCTTCCCTTCCCTTCCCTTCCCTTCCCTTCCCTTCCCTTCCCTTCCCTTCCCTTCCCTTCCCTTCCCTTCCCTTCCCTTCCCTTCCCTTCCCTTCCCTTCCCTTCCCTTCCCTTCCCTTCCCTTCCCTTCCCTTCCCTTCCCTTCCCTTCCCTTCCCTTCCCTTCCCTTCCCTTCCCTTCCCTTCCCTTCCCTTCCCTTCCCTTCCCTTCCCTTCCCTTCCCCCCTTTTTTTTGTCCAGCTGCTCCACATATGTCTTTTTTTCTAGTCCCTTCACCAGCTTCTTTGCCTCTCCCTGCACACACTCAAGCAATAGAATATTCTTCTTGTAGTGAGGGTTCCAGAACCGAACACAGTACTCGAGGTGCAGTCACATCAGTGACAAGTACAGGCGGACGATCACTTCCCTTAGTCCTGCTGGCCACGCTTCTTCTGATACAAGCCAGCATGCTGTTGGCCTTCTTGGCCACCTGTCCACACTGCTAGCTCATGTCTGGCTGGCTGTTGACCAGCATCGTCATGTCCTTTTTTACTGAGCAGTTTTCCAGCCACTATTCCCCCAGCTCACACCACTGCATGGGGTTGTTTTGACCCAAGTGCAGGACCTGTCACTTAGCCTTGTTGAACATCATGTGATAGGACTTGGCCCATTGATCTTGCCTATCCATATCCCTCTGCAAAAGTTTCTACATAATGAAAAACACGAGAAGTAATAATTAGACTACCTAAATAGCCTCATATTTTCACAAGAAGTGCATGCATAAGGAATATAAGTACTTCACAGTTTTGAGGTTGTCCTGGTTTTGGCTAGAATAAAGTTATTTTTCCTCCTTCCTTCATCGTTTCTAAAGGAAAAAGAAAAAAAAAAAAAGCAGCTTTTAAACGGTAATAACATCTTAAAAATAAGACATGGGAAAGAAAATAGAAGGAAAGTTTGGGAAGAAAGCAAGAACTAGTTCATGAATTCATGACACCATCACATGGTGTTCCCTGTGGCACCCAAAGGATTGCCCAGTCACACAGTCAGACACCTCTTTCACTGCTCCAGGCAGCCTCTGGGGCTGCAGCTGACTACCTGAAAGTTAACTCAAGTGCTTTGTTCAGCCTTGCAACCTCCAGGGCACAGAAACCAACAGTAAGATGTTTGTTCTCTGTTTCCAACTCAGAAGAAAAAATTTAGTGTGTTTGATTATCGTACAGGCCATCTGATCCATGCCTGGCATTCATCAAAATCACACAACGTGGTTTTCCTACATCACTGCAGCAGAAGATACTTGGGGAACTGCAGCGCACTGATGGACAAAGCAGAAATACACTAGCAGTTGACAGACCATTGGAAAAAAATATGCAAGAAATATTAGCAGTATTTCTCTGCTTAAGTAATTTGAATTTATAAATAGTAAATTGTGGACTATTTGAAGGAAATCAATGAAAGTGAATATTTAATTTGCTTATTAACAAAAGTTATTTATTGTATACCTGAATGAGTGGAAAAGAAAATTACCCAGTATCCAGATAATTTTTGTACTGGTGCGTAAAGTGAAAAATCTGCTTGTGGTCCTGTTTATAAATGCCATTTGAATTTGTCAGCCCTAACATTCTGGTGTGAGCATTACTGGTATTTTTACTGTGGCATATTTTTGAAGCTATCGTGCTAAGGACACTAGTGCAGTCAAGATTTATTTCTACTGATTATTCTGCAACTCTAATGCAAGATAAAAGCTTAAGTAGAACTGTCCATTATTTTTTTAAAAAGAAATTTTCATTAAACATCAATGACAGAATATGAATATCTAAAGTCATTGTTAATGTGCTGGAGAGGTGTTTGTGTTTTTCTTAATGGCTTTGTAATCTCTGCTAGGGATTAGGAATCTTTTTTTTTTTTTTTTTTTTTTTTTTTTTTTCTCTTATGTGATCTCTTACATGATCTACAACACAGATATTAGCTTTCAACCACACTATATTTTCTTCTAGGTGAAGTTTTAAAAGGTAAGTAATACTTCTTTCTATTATACAACCTTTGGTGACAACCCTGAATCAGCTATAATTGTTAGTATAACCTTTCTTAGAAAGATCATTAAAAGCTTTAATAAATTGTATCTCTGCAGATCCTAAAAGGAACCCTGCCCTGTAGCCATTTTCTTAAATGAGTAAGATATGGGGAAAAAAAATAAAAAATTGAAGAAAAAGGTTTAAAAAAATTAATGGATAATGACAAGCAGTAAAAAGGTAGATCAAAGCAAGGTCAGCTATGTGCATTGTCAAAAAGGTGAAGATTTCTGATGATGTGCAAAGGTAATTTTACTGAATACTTTTATGAGTAAGTCTCATATCGCTAGATTCAAATATATATGAAAGTCTTAGAAACTATATTGTTAAATCTAAATCAGTTTTATGATTTTGAGGCCTTGTACTCTGCAATTACTCTTTCATAAACTTTTTTAGAGAGAGAATTCTGCTGGTCCATTCTGATTTAAACTCATCAGTACAAGCACTA